>NC_080855.1:21708305-22011336 GCF_030435755.1 Ochotona princeps | reverse complement strand
GGTTGGACAGATGTCAGCTGTGTGCACACCTGAATATCCATTCAGACACAGCGCCCTGAGGATTCAGTTATCCAATTAGCTCCTCTGCCCAGGGAGGCTCAGGAGGCTGAAGTCCCGCCCAGGCCCACCAGGCTGGTAAATGACTGATCCAGACTCCAGCTCCTAAGCATGCATGGAAAATTCCACAGGGGATAGCAAGGGCTAACATGAGCGGCCACATGTCCCCCTTCCGCTTCTCTGCACTGTGGCCCCCTGTGGTGGAGGTGGTGGCCCACTCCCAGCTATGCACTGAGGCGCAAGTGCAGGCATCCCATCCAGGGCAAGGAGCCTAGTTCTGCAGGGCACAAAGGGGCTACCAGGGCTTGGACGTGCACAGTGAAGGACCCAAATGACCACATCTTGTCTCCTGACCAGAGTTCTTTAAGAACTGTTCTCTTGGGGCCAGTGCTATGCTGACATCCCAAACAGGCGCTTGTTCAAGACTCAGCAGCTCCACTTCCCATCCAGCTCCCTGCTTGTGGCCTGGGAAAGCAGTAAAGGATGACCCAAAGCCTTGGGACCCTCCATCCAATGTGAGAGACTTGGAAGAAGCTCCTGGCTCCTGGCTTCGGATTGTTACAACTCCAGCTGTTGCTGCTACTTAGGGAGTGAATCAATGGATGGAAGATCTTTTTCTCTGTCTCTTCTTCTCTCTATAAATCTGACTTTCTAATAAAAAATTTTAAAAAAAGAGAAGTGTCCTCTAATAAGGCCAGTAGTAGCATGCCTTAGGAGCACTGGTCCAAATGCTGGCTACTCCAGCTTCCTGCTGATGTGCCTGGGGAATCTGCAGAAGATGGCCCAAGTGCTTGGGCTCCCTGTAGTCATATGTGAGACCTGGATATAGTTTCAAGTTCATGTGGCCCATTCCTGGCCATTGTGGCCATTTTGTGTATAAACCAGTAGATGGAAACTCTGTCTCTCCCACCTTCTGTGTACCACTGTCTTTTAAATAAACTAATAATGCATATTTTTAAATTTCTCTAGAACAAGAGACAGATCCAGCACATTGGAGCAGAGACTGGGAGCCTCCCCAGCCCACTGGGAAGAAAGACAGCTGTGGTCATTTAGGAAGAGATTCCAGGCTGGATAGGGCAGGTGGCTTTGTCACACAGTCCGCAGGAGGTAGCTGATTAACCAAGGCATGCTCAGGGAACTAGCATGGGCACTCTTCTCCGCCCAGGACCCCTCGGCTCCTCTCTGGGGTGACCTTGTCTCCTGATTCTGGCAGAGAATCAGAACATCACAGGTGCACCTGTCTTGTGCAACATTTTGAAGTTCACACCTCAGCATCAAGCAGGTGCTTCTTTGTGCCCTTGTCATCCTGTCCCACGGCAACCTCACCCACCCTGCTGGTCACACCACAAACTGGAAAGTCTGCTTTCCTCCCTCCCTCCCTCCCTCCATTCACACAGGATCCGTGACACCTGTCCATGGCACTCAAACACTGTGTCAGAGAACTGACAACATCTCCTCCCGGAATCCATCCACCCTCAGTGTCATCCCTAACAACGTGATTTATTCACCTTATCTTCTAAGGCGCCCACCCAAGCCCTCCTGGCTGTTAGTCTACAGAGCAGAGGGGCTCCGGTCTTGCCTTCTCCATAGATCCATCTCTACCCACCCTTCACAGAAACCAGAGAGATCTTCCTTCATAAATCAGAGGGCATTGTTGTCCTGCCCCAGCTGTCTGCACCTGCTGTGGTTTTCTGGCTTTTTTTTTCCCCTCCAGCCTCACACATCTTGTTTTTACTCCTTGAACTACTTCCAGCCTCAGGGTCTTCACCATTCTGTTCCCTCCACCTCGGATGCTCTTCCCTACACTCTTTTCTTGGTCAACCCTTATTCATCCCTCGGTAGTGTATCTCCTGAGGATATTCCCTTTGGAGTCTTCTCTTGGCTCCAGTATAAACTGGGCCCCCAAGTTAGTGGCTGCATCATCACAGTTCTTAACCAAGCATGACATCTGTGAGAGTGTCTTGTGACTGCACCAGGACCACCTTTATGTGGATCACACTGTGTCCTCAGAGCAGTGACCCCATCAACATGGGCGTCACAAACAGAAGAGCATGGGATCTCTGGCGCCTTGGCTCTGGACCCTTGCTCACGGCTAAGCCCCCAAGGAGGGAGTATCTTTTCAGAGTCAGAGCCCTGGGGAGGGTTTTGCTCCCAAGTGCTGCCCCAGAGCTAACCAGTCAGCCTGGTGGAACTGCACTAACCAGCTGGCAGAGCTGCCTCCCGCCCGCTGGCGAACACGATGGCACCTCTGCTTGCTCATGGGCTTTTCTGTGTGACCACAGTCTGTTGCCCACAGCCCCTAAGCTCTGTGCCTACCTTCCCAGGTCACCGTGCCAGGTGGATGAGTCCCAGGCTGCTCAGCTCTCCGGCGGCAAGGATCAGAGATCTGTGTCCTTGACAGCAGCTGCCATGGGGCTCTCCCCCGCCCCGCCAGTTGTTGGTTGTCTCTGTCACCTCTGCTGTCCTTTTGGGTCCCTATATACCACACCTGTGGGCTGGGCCAGGCTGAGGTTCACATTTCCATTGAACAGATAAGGAACCCGAGGCTCTGCAAGGCGAAAAGAATGGCTCAATGTCTTTGAACTGGGGGATGTACAAAAAACTAGGACCCATGCCCCATGCCCCTTGGTGTAAGGCTGCCAGCTTTGTGCCCCCATATCTGTCCCCCAGGTCCCCTCCAACACACACTCTGTTAGCCTGGCACCTGACTCTGCTTCTCTGCAGGACAGAGCCTGAGACCCCAGCCCCGATGTCAGCCTTGCCCCCTGCTCGCACACGGATTCCGCGATGGAAGAGGGAGTATCTTACCTTAGTTTGGCTGTAAGGTGCGCCCGCTCTGGAAGACTTTGGAGGCAGAAGGAGGCAGCGTTGGCTGTGAGAAGGGAGGCCCCGGCCCTTCTCCCTTCACAGCCCAGAGCCCCACATGGACCCTCCCCGTGTGCCTGCTTCTGCAAGCAGGTCAAACTCCAAACTCCAGCCCCAGCTGCCACGGGAAGTAAGGGAAGCGTGAATGATCTCCCCAGAACCCTTGAACTCTGAGCAGGCCTCCCTGGGGAAGGTGGCTTGCCCTGTGTCCTGGCCACACAGCCATGATCAGGAACCTCACCTGGTGGGGGGCCCATAGCTGGGAGGAGTGAGAAAGACGCTGGAGCCCAGGACTGCGTACTGCTTCCGTTGCCCGCCCCACTCTTCCTCTGGCCCGCCTCCACGCTGGGGACAGGCTGGCTCAGGACAGCTGGAGGGGGTGGGGTGGGGGGGAGGGATGTCGGGAAGAAAGGGTAAGCGCCTGGAGGAATTGGCAGCCCAGCTCTGGCTGAGGCCACAGCAGGTGGTCGCTGCTTGATTCCGCCACTTGTTCCTGCTCTCCTGCCCTGGCCAGGGCAAGGATGAAGATTTTGGAACCCAGGAAAGTGCAGGAGTGTTCAAGCCATGGGCAGGGGACCCCCACTATGGTGAACCTGGAGGCCAGGAAAGCCAGGTGTGTGTGGGGTGGAGGGGAGGTGACATTGCAACATTGTAACATTGTACTGAATGCTCTAAGCAGCTGAACACTTTCTGAAATAGCTGCTAAGGAGCAGGTGCTCAGCCTGGGGTTTCTAACACCTGTATCCCACAGCAGAGGAGCCGGGTTCCATTTCCAGATCTAGCTCCCTGGGAAGCAGGGGTAAAAGTTCAAGACCTTGGGTACCTGTGACCCACTTGGGAGACCTGGATTGAGTTTCCCGCTCCTGGTTTTAGCCCGGCCCAGCTTTGGTGACAACTGATATATCTTTGCTCACATGTTATTTCCAACCACTCCTGTGATGAGACAGGCAAGGCTGGCCTGGATGGACAGAAATCTGGCAGTTGGGCTGATCCTGTATCGAGGCCTGTGGGTTTGGGATTGCTCTCCAGGGAGATGGACAACAGAGGCTAGAGACAGGGAGAAAGCCAGGGGTCTGATCTGCACCAGTAGAAGGCAGCTGGTGGAGACAGTCATGACTCAGCTGCAATCCGGCAAGACAGGCGCCAAGAGACTGGCGCTTCTGGTTGTTCTAGAAAAGTTGGACAGAACCTCATGATTATTCATGGGTGAGGGCCAGATGTGGGCCACTTGGCTATTGTCAACTTGGACAACGGCTCTAATTGTCAAACTTCTCCCGCTGTTGCCCTTGGCAATAGGAGAAAATGGGGGAGGGGGTGACCACAGCAGACATTTTTGATGAGGTTAACGGGTGAGTGCATCCTCCCTGGGACCCAGTAGTTTCCATTCTATTTTCACAAGGAAGTCAAATCAGACAGTTCTGCAGAGACTTAACACACAGATGTCCACGGCCACCTCACTCTCACAATGTCCCAGAGCAGGTGCATTCAGACATGAGGGGGAAAGAGGATGTGGAACAGGTGTTTAATCAAGCGATTTAGATGCCAAGTCTCCCACATCATGGCACCTAGGCTTGTTGTTGGCCTCTGGTTCCTATTCCAGCTTCCTGTCAGTGTAGACCCTGGGAGGCAGTGGTGACAGCTCAGATAACTGGCCATTTGTGTGTAAGACCTGACCTGAGCCGAGACTCCTGGCTCCTCCCCCAAGCCACCACAAGCATTGGGGAATGAAGCAGCAGAGGGAAGTACTTTGTTCCTCTTTCTCTCTTTCAAATAAAAGTAACAATCCCTTAAAAAAAATTTTTTTTTATTTGAAAGGTAGAGTTACAGAGAGGAGGAGACACACACAGATCTTTCATCCGCTGGTTCACTCCCCAAGTGACTGCAACAGCCAGAGCTGAGCCTATCTGGAACCAGGAGCCAGGAGCCAGGAGCTTCTTCCGGGTCTCCCACATGGGTGCAGGGTCCCAAGGACTTGAACCATCTTCCACTGTTTCCCCAGGCCACAAGCAGGGAGCTGGATGGGAAGGTGAGCAGCCGGGACACAAACTGCGGCCAAATGGGATCCTGGTGCTGTAAGTTAGAGCCTGCTGGGCCACTGTACTGACCCCACAAAATAATCGTATTAAGGGAACTGGCGCTATGGAGTAGTGGGTTAAGCCACTCCCTGAAATGTTGGCATTCCATATGGATATCAGTTTGATTCCTGCCGGTTCAAGTTCCAATCCAGCTCCACGCTTTTTTTCTTTTTGGCTTTTGTCTGGCCCATCCCTCACTGTTACAGCCATTTAGCGAGTGAACCAGTAGAAGGGGAATCGCTCTGTCTCTCCCCCACCCAGTCTCTAACTCCGCCTTTCAAATAAATAAAAGAACCCTTTGTAACAATGATTATTTTAAAGAGCTACAAATCACAGACACAAAACTGTGCATGACTGTCAGGCCTGTTATGCTGGGACACAGAGTATCCGGGGGTAGCACCGTGACTTAGGGGGTGAAGCTGCCACCGGGGATGCCAGCATTTCATGTGGATTTGGGTTCAAGACCCAGCTGCTCCACTTTTGATCCAGTTCCCTGCTAATGTGCCTGGGAGAGCAGCTGAAGATGGTCCCAGCTCCTGGTTCCTGGTTATGAACTGGCCCAGCTCCTGGTGTGACAGCATTTGGGGAGTGAACCAGCAGATGGAAGATTTCTTTGTCTCTCTGTAATGACCTTTCAACAAAAATAAATAAATCTTTATAAAAAATATTTATCTATTGGAAAGAGTTACAGAGAGAAGAAGAGACAGAGAGGAAGATCTTCCGATCAATGATTCACTCCCCAAGTGGACTCAACAGCCAGAGTTGAGCCAATATGAAGCCAGGAGCCAGGAGCTTCTTCTGGGTCTCCCACACAGGTGCAGGGTCCCAAGGTTTTGGGCAATCTTCTACTGCTTTTCCAGGCCACAGGCAGGGAGCTGAATGACAAGTGGAGCAGCTGGGATACGAACTGATGCCCTTAAGGGATCCCTGCACATGCATGGCAATTAATTTTAGCCACTAGGCTATCGTGCCAGACCCAATAAATAAATCTTTAAAAAAAATAATAATCATAAAATAAAAGCAGGGGCCAGTGTTGTAGTTTTGTGGGTTAAGCTTTACCTGTGATGTTGGCATCTCATATGGGTGCCGGTTCCATCCGGTTTCTCCGCTTCTGATCCCCTTCCTTGCTCACGTACCTGGGAAAGCAGTGGAAAAGGGCCCAAGTGCTTGAGCTCTGCACTCGCGTGAGAGGTCTAGAAGAAGCTCCTGGCTCCTGGCTTCGGAGCAGCCCAGCTCTCTGTCCACTGTGGCCATCTGGGGTGTGAAGCGATGGGTGGAAGGTCACTGTCTTCTCACAACAGGAAACACAAATTCCCAGTGATGGGTGTCAGGGGTGAGAGAGAGGACTTGTCTGGGAGGAACTTGATGGAAATATCTCTCCGAACTTGGACAGTAATTACATGGCACTTAGAATTGGGAAGACATTGAGCTCAAGGATAGGGATATATGCGGTGCTGTATGCGAATTGCATCTTAACTATGGGAGTGGCTCCATGAGCTGTGACTGTGGCCAAGGTGGTTTTGCTGCTCTGAGGTCCCTGTAGTCCCAGCTCAGTCACCTCCGGTGAGGGTAGATTTCACGGCGCCAAAGTGCCGGACTTCCTAAAAGCCTGAGTTTGTCTAGGAAATCCTCTGATTGATAACAAGTAGTCAGAAATGAGAAAACCAGTTTCCCTGCTGAGTCTGCAGGGGCGCCGGAGTCACTGAGCTTATAACCCTGTGTGTGGCGTCTGAGCTCTGTGTGAGGCTGCAATTCCTTCCAGAGTTCTCTACAGCTTTCCTTTACCTGCCCTACCACCCACCCACAGATCTGCATTTTGTTGTTAGCAAACCCTGAATGCCTGTGCTCAAACAGACCTGTGGTCCTAGCCAGCTGGCAAGTATGGGAGGAACAAAGCAAGATAGTAACTTAGTAACCAGGAGACTTTGGGCGAGTCATTTTACCTTTCTAAACATTCAGTACCTGCCTAGGCAGGCAGAGGCTCAGAAATGGCTGCCTGGTTGGATGCCCTGGGCAGTTTCGGGCTTTTGCCTCTTTCCACGATGACATCAGAGAAAGCTGTCTAGGCCCCGTATTTTCTCTTCATCTTGCTTTGCAGTTTTCCCCAGAGTCCGTGTTCTCACAAATCTAGCTGGCCTGCTAACCACAGCAGGACAGGACAGCATGGGGGTTAAGGACCCAGAGACTGGGGCTGACACAATGGCTCAATTTGCTAATCCCCAACCTCCAAGTGCCAGCATCCCATTGGGGTGCTGGTTCGTGTCCCAGCTGCTCCACTTCCCATCCAGCTCCCTGCTTGTGGCCTGGGAAAGCAGTCGAGGACGGCCCAAAGCCATGGGATCCTGCTCTCTGTCTCTCCTTCGCTCTGTAAATCTCCTCTTGCTAATAATAATATTAACAAATAAATAAATCTTACAAAAGCAGCAGAGCCCAGAGAAGGCAATCAGGCAGGCTTGGGTCCTCCTGGCTCTTCTCCTGCCTTCCACAAATGACTTAGCCTTCTAAGCCTTGATTTTCCCATCTGTAAAAAGGCACTTCGGAAGCAGAACGAACAGGAACCTCAGAAATGGAATGAACAGCTGCCTTGATTTGGATGCCAACAACGCTCGAAATCCATACTAGCTGTTTCTGCTTGTTTGTTTTGTCCTGTGGCCCAGCCTGGTGAAGCCTGTTCCTGGCCCTAGCATGGTCTCGAGGCTCTGCAGGCTGGAGGTCTGGGAGCCACGTTTTCTGCTCCTGCTAACAGCCAGAACATCAAGACCCAATATGGTTGCCAGAGCAACCTGGGAAAGACCTCAAACGTCCTTAGAATCTCAATTCCACACTAAGGAACGTTCCTACCCGGGCCTTGACTGGGTACGGTCACCATGACAACCACTGGAGAGCCTGCATAAGGACAAAAGAGAGGTGGGCCCATTCCAAGAACACTCCTTTCTTGAAAAACCAGGAACATTCCTGCCTCTTACTAGCGTCTCTCTCCGCTTCACCCCCTGCGGCCCTGAATCTGTCTCCTTAACCCAAGTCTCCATCAGGTGAAAGATGTCATCTGCAAGCTAGAATGCTGCTTCGCTGTTCTTTTGCATCTGAGCAAAACCATGCTTTGGTACCAAAGATTTAAAAGACTCTATTGGTAGGGGGGCGCGGTCCCTGTCCACTTAACAGGGTGCTTCAAAGTTTCAAATATGCATTTCCCATGAATGGGCTGAATACTCCTCCTATATATGTTTTCAAAAAATTAAGCATCAAAATAAATGGGATATTTATTTATTTATTTGTTTTTAATTGAAAGACTGACAGAGAAAGAGTCTTTCATGTGTTGTTCAGCGCTCTACTGTCCACGTCCTGCAGGACTGAGCCAGGCTGGCAGCAGGAGCCAGAGCTCCCTCTGGGTGCCCCACATGGGTGGTAGGGAGCCACATTTCTGAGCCGTCTCCTGCTGCTTGTGCCCATTAAAAGGAAACCGGGTTGGACTGGGGCGGGGACTTGGACCTGACTCTGAAAAGGCCTGGGAAGTGTCCCCGGCAGCGGTTTGCCTCACTGCACCACACACCTGCTCCCAGAAGCTCATCTTTTCATTCCGTTCCTCAGGTTTTTAAACTACTCTAGGAATTAATTGAGGAGATTCAACCAAATAACACCTACACTATTCCACCTGAGACTAAGCTGTTACGTTTCTTTGTTTTTTTTTTTTTTTTTTAAGATTCATTTATTTTATTACAAAGTCAGGTATACAGAGAGGAGGAGAGACAGACTGGAAGATCTTCCATCCAATGATTCACTCCCCAAGTGAGCTGCAATGGCGGATCTGAAGCCGGGAACCTGGAACCTCTTCCGGGTCTCCCACGCGGGTGCAGGGTCCCAAAGCTTTGGGCCGTCCTCAACTGCTTTCCCAGGCCACAAGCAGGGAGCTGGATGGGAAGTGGAGCTGCCGGGATTAGAACCGGCTCCCATATGGGATCCCGGGGCTTTCAAGGCGAGGACCTTAGCCGCTAGGCCACGCCGCCGGCCCCATCTTTTCTGTTTTTAAGATCTATTTTTTTCTTATTGCAATGGTAGAGTTACAGAGAGACAAAGATCTTCGCACTGGTTCACTCCCGGATGGGTTACGACCAGGTTCGCTCTACGCTGCTGAGTTGACTTTAGAACAGATTCCCTGCAGGGCCATTCTTTCTCTGTGCTGAGCTTGTTTTTTTTTTGTTTGTTTGTTTTGGGGGATACTTTTTTTTCCTAGACTGGCTGCTATGATCCAGGGTTCACATTTTCTCACTAATTGAACTATAGACATTTCTCTGCCCACCAATGTAAGATTTCTTCTCTCCCTTTATCAACAGATGCCTTGTGGCTCTCAAGAACATGTGAGTCTATATGTCTTGTTTCCCAGGCTAAATAATTTCTGAGATCTAAATATTTTCATAACACCTTGGTAAAGTAACCAAATTTCTCTAGGATTTAAAAAACTGCAGAGGGTGGCTGGCTTAAAAGGGAGTGGGCAACTCTCTGTTTTTTTCTGTTTCCATGAAAAAATTGGCAAAGAGATTTTGGCACAGTAGGGGAGCAGGTTTAGAAGCAGGCTAGGCACTCTTGGGGTCAAATGCTTAGGACTTAGCATGATTCTGACTTTTTTTCCCCCATAATTTCTTTTTATTGGAAAGGCAGACTTAAGGCAAGACAGAAAGATCTTCCCTCTGCTGTTCACCGCCCCCAAACAGCTCAGCAGGAACTGAGCTGATCTAAAGCCAAGAGGAGCCAGGAGCCTCTTCCGGGTCTCCCATGTGAGTGCAGGGTCCCAAGGCTTTGGGCTGTCCTCGACTGCTTTCCCAGGCCACAAGCAGGGAGCTGGATGGGAAGCGTAGTCTGGCTTTTTTTCTTGGTCAGCTCCGCCAAGTCTGTGACTGCAGGTGGTTAGGCCAGAGATTTGTCTTTGTGCGAGGGAGAAGTTACCTGTGGGACAGAGGCGCAGTGCAAGCTCGTAAGGTTTCCTGAAGGAGGGTTTCCATCGGAGCACAGGGGCGCCCCTCCGGCTGGGCAGATGGCAGAGGAGGAGAAGCAGAGAGGTAACCGAGGGAGGGGCGACTACGAAAGAGAAGTGTCTGGAACCTCAGGCCACCTGCAGTTTCTGTGTCAACGCTATCAATATCATGGAGCATCCACAGGACAAGAACACTGAATTCTGGCCCAACATTAGTGCAGAAGAGAAGGAACACTTCTGGCCTTATCTCCCTCCTAGGCCCAGTGGACAGGCCCAGGGAGAGTCAGGTGCAATGTGAGGAATTTCAGAGCCTGTGGGCCAGCTAGCATGAGGCTGCAAGTTGGAGATGCCACTCACATCACTCACAATTAGAACGTCTTGTAAGAACTCTACACAACTGGATTCTTTTATTATTATTATTAAATATTTAGTTATTGCTTATTTGAGAGCCAGAAGCCAGGAGCTTCATCTGTCTTTCACATGGGTGGCAGGAGTCAAAACACTTGGGCTGTCCCCTGCTGCTTTGTCCAGGCCATAGGCAGGGAGCTGGATCAGAAGTGAAACAGCCGGGACTTGAGGTAGCATCCGTATGGGATGTTGGCATTGCAAGCAGTGGCTTTACCTGCCATACCACGGTGCCAGTCCCACAACCAGACTCTTTCCCCAGCGGAGATAGAGCAGTTTCAACTTGTCAAAACAGGTGTTCCCCCTCGCCCATTCTTCAAAAGTGGGACAAGTTTTTGTCCCAGGTGAGGCTTCCTGGAAGTTTCCTCTTGTTTCCCAAAGAGGGAGGGAGAACAGTGCCCCAGCATGCTGTGGGGAGACAGTCCAATGGGTGACAGTCAGGTCCAGGGTTGCTTGGAGAGGAGAGACCCAGCAGAAGGTCCCTGGCTATGTGCATAGGGGATACTGGTGTTGAAGGCTGTGGGTCAACCTGCCACCCCATCACACAGGCCCCAGAGATCCTTCTTAAGCTGCTTTCTGGGGGGAAGTGCGGAGCCCCACAGGAGATTTAATAAGGCAGGGGAAAGCTTGGGGAGGTGGCCTGAGCCAGCCGAGGTGGAAGGCAAGGATCAGTGAGTCCCTAGGGGCTCGGATCGGCTTTCAGGAGTGAAAATGGCTTTGAGGCGTTTTCGCGCCATCAGTGTAGCCAGTGGCCAGAGCTGAACAACTGCTATTTGAGGAAGTTTGAGAACCACTGCTTTATGGCAACCTTGCATGAGGCTATGCCTTCGGGAAAGTCAAAATTACACAGAGAGAAAGAGATCTCGCATTCATTGGCTTACTTCCCAGATGGCCAAAATCGCTGCAGTTGGGCTCAGCCAAAGCCCGCCAGCAGCAAGCCAGGAACTTCTGGATCCACCAAGTGCCTAAGACTTGTGTCATTCTCTGCTGATTTTCCAGGTGCCTTAGCAGGGAGCTGGTTTCAATGGTGGAGCAGCTGGGATTTGAACCAGAGTCCATTTGGGCAGTAGCGGCTTGGCGCTAGTTCCTTGTGAACATCCTGTCTAAACCCACAGCCACAGAACGGCTGTTTGGAGGCCGAGGCTTCCGGCCAGAGAGGCCTTCGGAAGAGAGCCCTCTTAGGGTAACAAGGTGTGTGTGAGGGCTGTTCAGAAGCCTATGAGAGCTCTTGGCTGAATCGCTCAGCACTTCAACGGCGCAGGCTCAAGCCTGAGTGACTTCAAGGCCCTGGGAAGGACCCTTGAGTGGGGCGGGCTCAGAGGAAGGCGGCTGCAGCAGGTGGCACGCTCGCCTCGCAGGATTTCCACGAGAGGTGATGAGGCCGGAAGGGTTTTGCTCTGGCAATGGGCTGAAGCCACTCATGGGCTCAAGAGCGATCTCAAAAGGCGGGGCCTCTGTCAAAGCCAGCTGGGCATCATGTCTGTTCTGCCCCTGGCCCGCCCTGGCATGCTCACGCCCTACATGACCCCAGGACTGTAGCTCTGGAACCATGAGCTCAACCACCTGTATTCTTTCTACAGCACCTGTGCTGTGGTATCCAGCCACAGAAAAGGGCTAAGGCTTCCAGTTCACCAAGACTCTCGCCAGCACAAATTGGGCTTCCTGTAGGTGGCGTCTCCGACAACGCACTGGCAGTGGACCCCACCTAGGACCCCACACACCCTATCTGAGTCCTGGCTCTGCAATTTCAGCTTCTTGCTAGTGGGTACTCTGGAAGGGACAAGGGATGAGGGCTGTCAGATTGGAGATCTGGGGTCGCTGTTCTTTGCCTACTTATAACCATGTCCCTCTGTGGTCTGTTTGGCAAAAGTTTTTGGCTTTAATATTTAAGTGGAATCCTGTGGGGAGGCCGGCTAATCTCCCTCCTTAGGCATCTTACTTCTCAATGCTCCTCCAGAAAAATGGTGCGCCTCCTAGCGGTTGCCTTCTCCACTTACAGGTCAGTAGGTGCAAGGCTTAAATGCCCACCAGGGTGAGCTGGGTGCTGGCCACTAGAGCTTGCTGCAATGGTTGTGTGAGTGAAGCGATTTTTAAAAAAACTATCATCTTATTTATTTATTTTTTATTGGAAAGGCAGATCAGAGTTACAGAGAGAAGGAGAGACAGAAAAAGATCTTCCATCCGCTTGCTAGTTTATTCCCGAAGCAGCCACACTGGCCAAAGATGAGCTAATCCGAAATCAGGAGCCAGGAGCTTCTTCCAGGTCTCCCACACAGGTGCAGGGTCCCAAGGCCACAAGCAGGGAGCTGGATGGGAAGCAGGGCAGCCGGATATGAACAGCCCCCATATAGGATCCTGGTGCATGCAAGGTGAGGATTTACTCACTGAGCTATGGCACCAGGCCCTAGATGATTTTTAAACTTAATTAATTAAATTTATTTTAAAGGCAGAGAGTAATACACAACAAAAAAAAAAAAAGAGAGAGAGAAATTTCCCATTTGGGGATTCGTTCCCCACATAGCCACAACAGTCGTGGCTGGGCAGGGCCCGAGTCCGGAGCCAGGAACTCAAGCCAGGCCTCCCACCTGGGTGGTAGGGCCCCAAGTCCTTGAACCGTCCTGCATTAGCAGGAAGCTGGGACTAGAAGTGGAACCAGGACTCAACCACTCTGACACCGTAACTGTCGTGCCCATGCCCGCCTGTGTGAGGACACCTTGAGCACTGCAGTGCAAGACCAGGCCAAGGAAGACTCCTGCCTGGGCTTTTTGTTAGTTTTAGTTGATCGCGTGGAAGCACAGCAATCCACACGAACAGTGCCCAGTGCGTTTCACCCACATGCACATCCCTGTGACAGCATCATCACACGGCGACATCTGCCTCCCCCTCAAAGGGTCCCTAGTGCCATCACCACACCAACCCCAGCCTCATCCCCAATCACGGATCCGTCTTCCCTCACTGTACACATGCTCCAGGGTATCCTAGGAACAGCACCACACAGTGCCCTGGCTCTCTTGGGTTTTTACACTCAGTGTAGCTGACAGTCAAGTGTGCTGCACACACCGCCAGTCGCCAGTGGCTGGCTCTGTCCGGCAGCGGAGGGCCGAGTGTCAGCAAGGGGCAGTGGAAAGCAGCGGCTCTCCGTGCAGACACGCCCTCATGTCACCTGATAAAGCGGCTTGCTCATGCAGCCAGGGTATGTGAATTTCAGAAACTGTTGAACTGGGGTAGGCATTGGCCACAGCAGGGAAGACCCCACCTAGGAGCCCACACACCCTATCTGAGTCCTGGCTCTCTCTGCAATTCCAGCTTCTTGCTAGTGGGTACTCTGGAAGGGAGAAGGGATGAGGGCTCCGGGACCTGGGGCCCTGCCATACACAGGCAAGACCCTGAGGGAGGTCTCCTGGCTGCTGTGATGGAAGAGCGTTGTGGATCTGTGGGTTAAGCTGCCACTGGAGCACCAAGTCCCAGCTGCCATGCTTGCCATCCAGCGCCCGGGGCCCTGGATGGAGCTCTAAGCTCCTGGCTTCAGACTGGCTCAGTGCTGACAGTGTGCCTTTGCCTATCTTTCTTTTTAAAGATTTGTTTTTCATTGGAAAGCCAGATTTACAGAGAGGAGATAGAAAGATCTTCCATCCGCTGGTTCACTCCCCAAGTGGCTGCAATGGCCAGAGCTGAGCCGACTCAGAGCCAGGAGCCAGAGCTTCTTCCAGGTCTCCCACACGAGTGCAGGGTCCCAAGGCCTTGGGCTGTCCTCGACTGCTTTTCCAGGCCACAAGCAGGGAGCTGGGTGGGGAGTGGAGCAGCCAGGACACAAACTGGCACCTATATAGGATTTTGGCGATTTTAAGGCAAGGGGCTGTCAGCGTTTATGGGTGATGCAGCTGCCTCTTGTTCAGGGCTCCCACTTCTTAAGATCAGACAGGGAAAAGATATCTTCAACTAAGCCAACTTGTTCAGTACCCATTGGCTTCCCTCAGTCCCGATGCTTAAGAGCACCTTCATCCCCATCACTTTATCCTGGAATGGACCTTCCCTCAACCTTGGCATCACTCCCGGGTTCATCACCTGGGCAACCAGACAGCATGGCTCTACCACCATTTTCTGTCCTTAAATGTCGACGGCTATTACCCCTTCCAGCAGTTGCTTAGCAACTGCCCTCTGCCTGATGCAGTGGATCATGTAGTCAAGTGTTGGTGTGGTGGCAAGCATCGGAGGCTGGGAACACACACACACACACACACACACACACACACAGAGTTTCCACCTGCTGGTTCACTTTCCGAATGCCTGCCTGGAGTCAGGACAAAGCCAGGAGTCAGCAATGCCATCTAGTGTCCCAGGGGGCTGGCAAGGACCCAAGTTCTGGCAGCCTCTCCTGCAGCCTGCTGGGCTGTGCACTCAGAGGAAGCAGAGGTGGACTCACACACCCCCGGGAGCTGACACAGGAGGATGTGTGGGCCCACCCTGTAAGGAGTAAGCCCTGCTAGTCTTGCCTGCTTCCTGGGAGAGAGGAGATGCCCACCCTGGAAGGTAGCAGTGGACTCCAGAAGGTAGGGAGGGTGGACGCTGGCAGGCCCGAGGCGGCGGGGAGCACAGCTGGGTGGGCCTTGAAGCAAGGACTGCCACACGGCTCTGCAGGAGGGGCTGGCCCTGCGACAGGTTCAGGAAGTCTGCAGTGATGGTCACTTAGGGTTTGGAGCCACCAGAGCATGCTGAGAGGAGCGGGCAGAAATCAAAACCACTTAAAAAAGTTTTTTTTTAATCAAACACCTTTTATTTCCACGTTAACAAGCGCAAAAAACTCCCAAACACTTTTAACAATACAATTAACGCAGTCATGAAGTCAATTATATACTACTCGAAGCCCCAAAAGGTCAATCAAGCTTAACGTTCCAAACATCTCCAGACATGGTTTTTCAAAGCTACCTTTGGTTTTTGGAAAAACCAGTACGGAAGTCAATATACATTGTATGCAGTGAACAACATTTTGCTTCTATGAGTGAAGGTGTCCAACAACATTAGCTTACACCTGGCCAGTTGGGGCGTGACCGGAAGCCGTACACTGAAGTACACACACAGGTTGGGTGACCCGGGAGCCTCTGCAGCGAGAGGCGAGGGCCGTGGGGGGAGAGAAGGCCAGTCCAGGCTGTGGCATTCCGCGTGTCGTAACAGAGGTATGAGAGTTTAACACTAGTACACTGTCAAGTCATTAAGCTTCATGTTCCAAATGGTCTCTTGCTGAGGCTTGAGATGGGCACAAATGGTGGGGATATGGAGTCACAGGAGAGTTTTGAGCAACCAGATGCCAGAGAGGCTCAGGGGGTAGGGAGGAGCAAGCTACAGTTTCCCATTGTCCTCACATTGTTTCAGGGTGAAATGGTGGAGAAGTTCAGATAAAAGGTTCAAATATTTGCTTAGATTTTTTTTTTTAAATCGGTTGCTCTATGAGAACCCTCATACATATAGCAACTTTGAAACTTTCATTATAAAAAAGAGCCTACAAATAAATTCACAAAAAAGAGACAATTAATGTTGAGCAGCCAAAAAAGTCATGGTTTATTATATCTGAAGAAATTTCATAATTCAAACACAACCAAACTGTACATTTTACAATCACATTCTATTTGTAAACAGTTAAAAGCCACTGACTTCTTTTGCATCTTAGGACACAAACAGTTAGAATCAAGGCAATGAAATGATGGCAAATTGTGTACTGTTAAAATTTTTACCCTTGTTTAGTCTCTCTTCTTTGACTAAGCAAGCATTATAATACCATTTGTGGGCAAAAAATGGGGGCGGGGGAGAAATTTAAAAATGGTGTAACTCGTTAGTTTTGCAACAACATTTAAAATTTTCTTTATACAACAAACAACTCTGTAAGCCCAATACCTTGGTTACAGTATGCATAGTTACTGATTTCGGCTTTAAGGAACAACAGTTGGACAGGAACACAGTCACGAGAGAGCAGAAACAGAGAGCCACTTGATGGGGTTACAAAAATGATCATCTACCGATTATTAGCAAACCATCATCACTCACTAATAAAAAGACAGCATCGGAAAGCAGAATGTCAAACTCCAGCTTTAAGCATTTTTTTTTTCCTGGCTTTTTTTTTTGTCTTTTTTTTTTTTTTTGGCAGAGAAAATTCTTTAACAGAGCTATATGTAGTATCAGTGCTAAAAGTTGGGGTTTTCCTTTTTTTTTTTCCTATAAGAAACTACAAGGAGGGTTTTTTTTTGTCTTTTTTTTTTTTTTTTTTAACTGGGGAACTGGTTTTCCTGAGAACCACGCTCTTTGATTCAGGACAGGAATAGAAAACAAAAGAACATGGCCAAATGCTGCTCCTTTTGTCCCAGAGATAGAAAGCATCTTTTAAATCATCCTCCATTTTTTTTTTGTCTTTTAAAATTTTTTTAAATGATGGAAGAGTAAACATTTTTCTTCTTCTCAAAAACAAACAAAAAAATCTGTAAACAAGAAGATTCACCGTGGGAACCTTCAAAACAAAATGGAAAAGCCTATTCAAAGTGCAGGGCCCGTCCTGGGTGGCAGGTGGGCTGCGAGTCACAGCTGTGGCCACAGTTTTTCAAACTGCAGAGCGAAAATTCTTTAGTTTTACATGAAAAAAAAAACTGGTGCAACACTTTCATTAATAAATGCTAAGTCAGTATCATAACTTGATCTTTTAAACTCCACGATACCACAATAAGGTCAAGGCATACTTGAGAGCGCACACCTCTGCAGGACGTCCTTGAGTAAACATTTACACCGGAACAGCTGCCCCCATACTGCCGACTAGACGAGAGAACAACATTCAGTGCAAAGGTAAAAGCTCATACATTATCAGCCCAAAACATGGTTTTGCAAAGAAACTGAAACAGATAAAAGAAGAAAGGGGGCGGGGGGTGGTGGGGAGGAGGGGAGGAGGGAGAGGAGGAAGAAAGAATCCAAAGGCTTAAACATGATGAATACACACAAGTGAGCTCATCCGATACGGCTTAGCAGGTATGGCGCTATTTGGGAGTGTAAATAGATAGATACCTTTTCACATTATAATATTGGCCTGCATGATTCAAGTATTCAAACTGATATGTTTTGGGGAAAACAAAGTGGAAAATGTGCAGAGAGTAGCTGTTCCCACAGGTGGCCCCGGCTGCAGGCGGCGAGCCCAACTTCTTAGTGCTCCTTTCTTGCGCATCTTGAGGTCACAGTTTGAGTCTACATCTACACCTTACATGGACTCTCCACCCCCACCCAGGTGGTCAACAGAAAGAAAAGCATTAATGGGGGATGGGCTGCTAATTCCTCGGGGGTCGCTGCTGCTTGGAGGACCCCACAGGCTTGTGGAATAATGGGGGGTCCCCCAGAGTGAAGTGCCGTGAAGGTCTCCACAGTTAGTTCCCGACAGCCCAGCACCATTCCAGTGATTGAGATCGGTCCGGCTGGAGAAGGAGTGGGAACAGTCGAGGGAGCCCAGCCGGCTCTGGCTGGACCCGAGAGACTGCCAGCCAGGAGAAGGGGTCAGAGACTGACTTTGTGCAAAGAAACGACTGATCTCCTCTTCACTGGCAAACTCAGCAAGAATAGTCGTGTTCCCCAGTACACACCTAGAGGAGAGAGGTACAGGCACGTGAGGGAGCGGGCACACAAGGCTCCAGGGCACACAGCAGTTGCAGAGCCAGGGCCCAAGCTGTCAGCGACCCAACAGCTTCAGGGAGCGTGGGCAGCTCTGGGACTGTGTGGGGCAGGGCCTGGCTGTCCACAACTCTCCAAGGTTGAGCCCAAAGTAAAACTCCGCCAGAGCGCCAGCGAAGCGCGGCGGCTGATGCCCTAGCAGCACAGGAAGGGTCCGCAGGGAGCCACTGTGACCAGGGCTGATTTCCCCCGAGCAAGGAGATGGGTCTCCAGTGCCCAGCGAGCAGCTGCCGTCAGGATGCCTCCTACGCAGTGCCCCGGGCTGCGCATTCACACGCGCTTTTCCCTAACCCGTCCCAAAGGCAGGCGGGATGGTCAACTCACATGTGCAGAGACTTTTGTGCCTTCACTACCTCTTCCTTTGAACTGTAACGGACCAGGGCATTTCCATGTGGGAGGTTCAGGTGGAATGTGATCAGCGGGCCATGCTGCATGCACAGGGTGCGCAGAGTTGAGCCATCAATCTAGGAGAGAGTGGGGATGGCCAGAAGTCAGCCTGAGGGCCAGCTGGGCACGCTGCCCCGGCTGCCCCTCTGCTCCCGGCTCTGTTCTTCGGTGGCACTCGCTGCTCGGATGGGAGCCAGCAGCCCCTTGCCTGCTCTGGTCCCAGCACTGCACCTGTGGGGCCGCTGGGCTCCGGCACACCCCACACCCCCAAGACCTCCATCCCTTAGTCAGCCTCTGCTGTGGCTCCGTTGTTTCTCTCTTCCTGGGGTGAAGAGGGAGGTAGGTCTTTAACGAAAATTCAACCTCCAGGGCCCATGAAAACACTCTCACCTCAAAGAGGGGAGGTGAGAGTGTCTGAGGCAGTGGTCAGGTTACTGCCTGGGGCACTCAGCAGAGGCCGAGAACAGGTCCTCGCTGCCAATGCATGCCCTGGGACAGGCGGCAGCAGGTCACAGCTCGAGGTCTTAGATCCCTGTCACCCACATGGGAGACGTGGATGGAGTCCTGGGCTCCTGGCTTTGGCCTGGCTCAGTTCTGGATGTTGTGGGCATTTGGGAAGATCTGGCTTTTAGCCCCCCCCCAAATCTAATAATAATAATAATAATAAGTAGTAGTAGTAGTAGTAATAAAGACCAGACCAGGCTTCCTTAAAATGTAGCGCAAGCCACATTCACCTTGTGAAATGCTGGTCTCCAGAGCCCAGCCCTGCAGGGCCCTGGGTTTCAGGCTGGCCTTCATGCACATCTCAGCACAAGAGCTCTGTGTTATCTTCACACCAGTCCTCGGTCACTCCTCTGTCCCTTCTTGAGTGTCACTAAGGGCCGCAGTCTCACACAGACTGGAACCCTGTTTCCACCCTCCCCGGAGTCCTCACCTGAGGTGTAAGGTTTTTTAGAACAAGCCAATTTGTTATTCTCCCTGAGCTGCTCTCACCCCAGCTGGAACCTAAACAAGGAAGAACAACAGACAAGTCAGTTTCCCAGCACTGCAGCAGGACAAGTGCAGCACAGCCAGCTCCAGGGCACACCTGTGAGGACCACTGCCAGCTCCAGGGCACACCTGTGAGGACCACTGCCAGCTCCAGGGCACACCTGTGAGGACCACAGCCAGCTCCAGGGCACACCTGTGAGGACCACTGCCAGCTCCAGGGCACACCTGTGAGGACCACTGCCAGCTCCAGGGCACACCTGTGAGGACCACAGCCAGCTCCAGGGCACACCTGTGAGGACCACTGCCAGCTCCAGGGCACACCTGTGAGGACCACTGCCAGCTCCAGGGCACACCTGTGAGGACCACAGCCAGCTCCAGGGTACACCTGTGAGGACCACTGCCGCCCGCCCACCTCCTCCACCTGCTGCCCTGCACTTCACAGGGGACGTTTTCCTCCTTGGTCCAGACAGCGTGCTCATTCCAGTCTCCGCCAGGCATCTGCTCCTGGCACAGTGGCTTTGCTGCAGGTCTTGGGGAGTTGCAAGTAGCAGCAGTGAGAAGGCTGCTTTGGGGCCTTCTTAACGACAGGCCTGAGGTCTGACAGACACCTGTACATGTCTGTCACGTGCACCTGCATGCTGTGAAGCTGGAAGGGGCAGGCAATGCACATGATGACCAAGCCAGCTCAGCTCTGGCACCAGGGCCCACTCTCCCCAGCAGCACCTCTGTTTAAACAGCCCCCTTACACCTGGGCCAAGCTATCAACACACACACACACAGTCTTCAAGGGCTGGCTGGATTATTCCTATCTGCCCCATATGCCAACAGTAGCTTCTGCCCCACAGAGTAGAGTCTTGGGGTGCAGGCCTGTCAGCACCATTACTGCACCCTTAGACAGCCCTGGAAAGGAGACCCACAATCCACTAACTCAATCGCTGACAGACAGCAATGTGGCTTCTGGCAAATGCTCTGACCTAATCATAAATCCGGTTCAGACTCTTCAAAGATCTGGAAACTACTGAAGACAGCGGGCATTGGGAACTGTGTATTTCAGCTGTCATTCTGTGGAGCCGAGGTAACAGGTCTCTGTCACAGGAGACTTGGACTGGCGAGCATTCAACACACACACACCCCATGAAATCACCTCTCCCTTTACCTGGGGTGTATCTGGCGTCAGAATTTCCCCATCCTCCTCCTACACGAAGGGGAGAATTATCCCACGTAGACAAGGGCGGCTTCTGACCAGTCAGTCCCGGTGGTGGGCGGGACGGAGCAGTGATGTTTTTAGGTGGCAAAGGGACTTTCCACAGCTCATGAGCCAGAGAGGTGTTTGTAACTGAACCAGGAGACCACGTCAATTTGGAATCACTATTTCTGGCTACTCAAAGAAAAAAAAAAAAAAGAAGAGGAATAATATTTAGACAGGAGAACTTTACATGTTAGGAACAGCCAACCTCCCATGAAAAATAAATCAAGCAAACAAACAAAACTATTAAAAACTCCACATCAAACTAAACTGCCAAAGAAGGAAAACCAGAAGCCCAAAGAAATGGTACCTTCCTTCAACATGTGCAGGCCAGGGGCCTGTGAGCAAGGTCTGAAGGCCCAGGGGCTCCTCGGTCAGCACACAAAGCTATGCTCGAACCAAAACCACAGCACTGCTTTGAACTGCATCACAGGGCCACTGTGAACTCCTTACTTCAATAATCGTAACTATGGCACTCGGGACAGTGACTTAGGACACTGGACACATTTTAGAACTTGGGTGTTTAATCAAGGAAACATTATGGGTGGGCTGCCCAGCTTGGGGCTCACTCCGAGCAGGTGTGCACCAGAGGCCTGCCTCTCCCTGGCAAGCAAGGCACAGGCTGCTGGCCCTGCGTCTGGCCATCTCTGACCCTGGTGTACAGTCCCCTCAGAGTCAGAGAGGTAAAGCCATTTGTTCACAGGTCCAATGTAGAGCCAGGGGTCAGTCCTAAGCTTGTAAGACTTTGAAACAAGGTGTGTGTGTGAGTGTGTGTGTGTGTGTATGTGTGTGAGATGGCGGGGAGGGAAAGGAAAAACGAGGAGAAGCAAAAGCAACCAGGCTGCTGGGCACGTTGAAGAGGTGGCACTCCATAAACCAGAGCAAAGAGAATGCTAAGAAACACAGGTACAGAAACGGATGGACAACCCTGCATCCTACTTCCCTATTCTTTCTTCTTGGGCTTATAACGCATGCGTTTGTGGGGCCAGCACTATCCTAGCTGTGGCCAGTAGACTGGCCACAAGGGTCTGCCACTGCCTTGCAACAGAACTAGGAGGGAGTCTGCAGTGAGCAGTCACGCACTTCCACATCAATCTGACTCTGTCGTAACTATGCAATCCTTTTTCTAGCAATTCAAGACTCATGTCTGTTGTCTTAGAAACTACAGTTACAATAAAAGTAAAAGGAACCAAAGGTCCTTCACTACGGAGTGCTAGGAAGCCACTCTGGCAATGGAGGAGAGCTGGCTTTCAGGGAAGCAAGAGTTGATTCTTTCGGCCAATGATAGCTAGGTACAACAAACATGAAAAGGAACAAATGACGTGAGTGATATTTTGCGGGTTCACAAAGCCACCTAACTCCCTGAAAGAAAGACTCTAGATACAAAGAGCAGAGCCTTGAAAGCTTCCCAAGAGGGACCCTGTCCGGTTCAGGATGAGGCCTACCTGAAGTGCTTTGTGCTGTACTGCTGAGGGGAACGTTGTAGTTGGAGGCACGAATGGATGACCAGGCACTAGTTGAAGGCAGCGTGGTGTTCAAGGATGAGGACGACCCTGCATGGAGGAGGAGTCCATTTAGCCAGGGAACAGGACTGCAGCAGTATGAGCAAGATAAGGGGACAGACCGGCCCCTGGTCATGGCTGGTGCACAGGGCAGCTCCTGCTTGCCTCCCAAAGCACAGCCATCAGACCCGCCTAAAGCATTCACGTGGGCTCGGGTCAGGTGTCCTGGCACTCGGCAAGCGTGATCCCTGCTGCTCCTCTCTTCTGCCTCTGCGGACTTCTCACCAGCACACCCGATCCCAAGCTACCCTGCCCTGGGCATTACTGGCGTGCCAGGCCTTCTCCAGCATGGCCCATGTGACGGCTCTGACTCCCACCCTTTGTCTCACTAAGAAAAACAACTCCCCGTTTTTCTATTCAGTCCTCAACTCCAGCATCTCCACAGCGCCCTGACAGCTGCTTTAGTGGTTTCTCCATCCCAGGGTATCCCGAGCATGCCCGCGTACCACTGTTCCTGTCCCTGAGGTGGTCAACTTCCCGCACAGTATTAATTGAAAGATTGTTTATGACACTGCCAGGAGTGACGTAAGGGTCAGTTTCGGGGTCAATGTTTGGATAACCTTTCCATGGTTCACCAGGGCGAAATTCTGGAAATGGAAACAAAATGAGTTTAAGGCTTAATCATTTAAAACTCCATTATTAGATATTCAAAGATATTTATTTCAAAATCCTAGCAATTCTTAAATACTTCCCAATTTACACTAAAATCTTAACAGGTTGGTTCAGTAATACAGCCTTCATAGTGTAGATTATTCTCTATGAATATTAACGTTTTCCCTAACTGAAAACTTTCTATATTGTGTGTGTGTTTATTATTTGAGAGGCAGAGCGTCAGAGAGGGAGAGAGCTTCTATCTGCTGGTTCACTCCCAAAATGCCTACCACGGCCAAGGCTGGGCCAGGCCAGGTAACTGGAACTGAACTGGGGTCTCCCATGCGGGTGGCGGGGTCTTGGCCCTTGAGTTGTGATTTGCTGCCTCAGCTGCACTGGTAGGGAGTGGAGTATGTGGGAATCACAAACGAGAACTCACACAGGATGTTGCTGTCCCAAAGCACTATCTAAGGCTACGCCTGTGAATATGCAATTCAACCACTCCTAAAATGTGAAATGTTCCCCACAGACATGTATAAACTACACACGTTAAGGGGCAGGTATATGTATTATTTTATAGTGCTTTTTTTTTTTTAAGATTTATTCATTTTTTATTACAGCCAGATATACACAGAGGAAAGACAGAGAGGAAGATCTTCCGTCCGATGATTCACTCCCGAAGTGAGCTGCAACGGCCGATGCGTGCCGATCCGATGCAGGGAACCTGGAACCTCTTCCAGGTCTCCCATGCGGGTGCAGTGTCCCAAGGCATTGGGCCATCCTCAACTGCTTTCCCAGGCCACAAGCAGGGAGCTAGATGGGAAGTGGAGCTGCCGGGATTAGAACCGGCGCCCATATGGGATCCCGGGGCTTTCAAGGCGAGGACTTTAGCCGCTAGGCCACGCCGCCGGGCCCTATTTTATAGTGCTTTACAACAAATTATAAAACCACAGCAGCTCAAAGTCAGACAAAGACGGCTATGTATACATTTGTGGCAATCCTTCAGTATAACTGATAACAAAGTCAAGTTACTTTCCTTGTTTGGCTGAAGAGAAATCATGAATGAAGACGTTTGTGTGATTCTTCACACAGGGCAATGGACTCATCCCACTGTCACTGCGTGGCGTGTACAGACACAGGCAGCAGGTGCACACACTTTCAGTAGACTTTACGGTCAATCTTGCCTTTATCATACAACCTAGCTTCTTTTCGGCCACGCGGAATTAGATTATATCAATAGAGAATAAGCCTGGATGTCACAATGCTTTGTTAGAATCACAGTTTCAGGGATCTGATTTGTGTGCAGGCTGCTCCACTTCCTATCTAGCTCCCTGCTTGTGGCCTGGGAAAGCACTGGGCGGTGAGCCAAAGCCTTGGCACCCTGCACCCGCCGTGGAAAACCGGCCATTGCTGTCATTTGGGGAGTGAATCAGCAGACCGAAGATCGATTGTTCCTTCTGTGAATCTGCCTCTCAAAAAGAAGAAAGAGAAAGAAACGAGAGTAAGAGGAGAGAGAGAGAGGAAAAAAAAAAAGGAGCAAAGAATGAATCCCAGTTGAAGAGAGCTGCCAGCATGGTACCTGGTGGCCAGTTAACACTGCTAGAGCCATTAGGCGATTTGGCACGGGGCCAGCCATCTCCTATTGAACCTGGAGGACTGGCTGGTGAAGTACTGCTGTTCATAAAGTCGTAGGGAACAAACGGAGACTCTTCCAGCCGGAAACCACTTGAAATAGCACCTGGAAAAAGAGAAACAGCAATGAGCCAACACACGGCCGCATTTAGGTCTGTGGGTAACGGGATGGGACACAGAACAGAGGCCCTCTTAGTCTACAAGCACGCTGACACGCTTTCGTCCTGACATTCCAACAGCCCACCTGAAGGATCCTGAGAACGACCTTGCCTCCGTAAATCTGCCTTTCAAGTAAAAATAAATACTAGTGAGGCTTCAGTTTAGAACACAAATGGCTCTCCTGGCTCCTCCCTCTCTTACTCTGCTCCCTTCAGGGCTCCTGGCAACGACGCCACGGGGCCAGGCTGCTGTCAACTCACCTGGCTGGGCTCTGCATTACGTAAGGCAAGTTTCCCACCCCATCTTCACATTACAGCTAGAGGAATCTTTAGAAAACAAACAAACAAACAAACAAAACGCAAATCCAATCATGTAACCTCCTATCCTGAAGCTCTTCCACGTCTTTCCACCCCACAGCACCCAATTTCCAGCATTTACCTCCACTGCCTTTCCTTGTGGCTTTACCTCCAGAGGCACCCGCACCCAGAATGCCCCGGGCCGTCCTCTTTCAACTCTGCACCCACTACCTTCTCCTTGGTACATGTGAAGACTCATCCCAAGAGGAAAATATTTACAAAGCCTTCCCATACCTACTCATACTGACTCCTGACTCGATATGCTGATGTCACCTTATATTATTAAACTACTAACATTGATTTTTAAGAAACTATTTATTTATACATTTGCATACTTACTTATTAACAGTCATAATTACATAGTGGGAGGAAAAAAACAAGCTCTTCTACCTGTCAGTGGCTGAGCTGGGCTGTACCAGGAAGCTGGGAGCTTCATCTGGGTCTCCCACTCATGGGCAGGGCCACAAGCACCTGGACCCTCTTATGCTGTTCTCCCAGGTCACAAACTCCCACCCATTTGGGATGCTGGCATCAGAGGCTTTACCCACTACACTGCAACACCAGTCCAAGCACTAACTTCTATAGTTCTTATCACACTGCACAAAAGCTTTACTTTGCTAACAACTTGCTCCCCAAGTGCAAATCATTTTATACAAACACACACACATTTTTCACATTACATACATACATTTAAAAGTAAGTACATATGTACACACAAATTCCAGGTACCTAGTACAAGGCAGTCAATTCATACTTCCTGAATGAATGGGTAATATGAAGCAAAATGAAAACAGTATTTCTAAAAAAGTTCTGAGGAGGCTGTCTTTGGCTTAACAGTTAAGATGCTGGGGACAGGGGATGGGGAGAGGCTGTCACTATGGCTCAACTGGCTGATCCTCCACCTTGCAAGCGCCAGGATCCCTTATGAATGCTGTTCGTGTCCTGGCTGCTCCACTTGCAATCCAGCTCCCTGTTTGTGGCTTGAGAAAGCAGTTAAGGACAGTCTAAAGCCTTGGGACCCTGCACCAATGTGGGAGACCAGGAAGACGCTCCTGGCTCCTGGCTTTGGATCAGCTCAATTCCGGCCGTTGCGGCTACCTAGGGAGTGAACCAGCAGATGGAAGATTGCTATCTCTGTCTTTCCTTCTCTCTGTATGTATGCTTTTTAAATAAACTAAATGTTTTTAAAAAAATAATAAGATGCTGAGTGGGACACCTGTGTTTTATATTGCACTGCTTGGGTTCAAGTCTTGGCTCAGTTTCTGATTCTAGTTTCCTGCCAAGGTGCATTCTGGAAGGACGGGGATGCTACCACAGCTGTGGAAAACCAAAATGGAGATTTAGGATCCTGTCTGTGCCTTGGCCCAGAGCCACTGCTACTGCAGCCACTTGGGGAGTCAATGAGTGAATGAAAGATTTCTGTTTCTTTACTCTCTTTCAAGTAAATTAAAATGAAAAAATTTCAATTTAACCATTGAGAAGGCAATACTGAAAACGTGATATGTGATACAGGAAAAAAATATGCAAAGAAAATGTGTCAAAGTGAAAGAAACTGGCAAAAATGAAAACTATGGTTTATTTTTTCAATACTACACTGAGTAAATGTTAGTAAGAAGGTAAGAACAATGGATTCACTTAGGAAAAAAACCTGAATTGGGGCTGACACTGTGACACAGCTTGCTAAGCCTCCATCTGCAGTGCTGGCTTTGAATGTGGATGCCAGTTCAAATCTGGGCTGTTCTATTTCTGATGTGGCTCCATCTGCAAGAGTAGTAGAGGCTGGCACAGTTTGGGCACCTGCACCCACATGGGAGACCCAGAAGAAGCTCCTGGCTCCCAGCTCTGGGCATTTTGCACATTTGGGGAATGGACCTATGCATGGAAAATCTCTACCTTTCAAATAAAAGTTTACTAAATAAACAAAAACCAAATACTAGATAGAAAAAAGGGGAGGATTTTTGTTCGTTTTGTTAAAGATTTATTTTGAGGGTGACATCTTCCAATTCACTGGTTCGCTCCCCAAACGGCAGCCATGACCACAGATGAGCTGCTCTCCCAGACTGCCCACATGGGCACCTGCTTTCATCCTCCTCTGCGTAAATGTGCATTCAGCAGGGAGCCTGGATTAGAAGTGCAGCAGCCAGGACACTCACCAGCATCCATACGTGACGCTGGCACCGTAAGGGCAGAGGATTAGCCTGCATATCACTACGCTGGCTCAAAGGGAAGTATTTTTAAAACGAATCTTTATTTTCTTTCATTTGCTGGTTTGCTACCCAAACACCTATGGAAGCCAGGGCTCGGCTAGGTCAGAGTCAGGAGGTCAATGTTGTTCTCCCCTGTGAGTGCAGAGCCCAGTTACCTGAGCCATCACCTGCCCTTCCTATGCAATGAGCAGGAAGCTGGCTGCAAGCAGTGGACCCGTCTAAAGTGGCATGCAGAGCAGTAACTTAACTGCCAGACAGCCATCCGAAAATACTTTCTAAAATGAGACATAGATACAAAATATGCCAAGATTTGTTTACTATTATGCATTTTTTTTAAAAAGGAAACCATAGACATGTTTTACATACCATGTTTGCTGGAGTTTTGATCCAAAGATGTGTTCACAGAAATGCTGTCCACTGTCGTCCACTTCCTTAGTCGTGACTGTGGCTCTTTAATACTGTTCATATCCATATTTACATTCAAGTTTGAGTTCAAGCCTTAAAAATAAAGAAGCATTATTTATAAGATAGATCCCCCTTTTGCTTTTGGTGGCATAACTTCTGTTTTCCAGAAACACATGTATAATTAATGTTTTCAATTCTACTTAATGTTCCTTAACTGCCATCACAACGCACTCCTAACCTGGCCGAGTAATGAAGGCAAGGAAGGCAAGGTTGCTGTACTCATGCGGGAGACCCAGAGAAGCGCTTAGAACCTGGCCTCAGGTTGGCTCGGTGGCCTGCTGTGTGGCCCGGCTGCTGTGGCCATTTGAGCAGTGAACTGCGCATGAAGCGCTCTCTCCATCCTCCCTGTGGCTCTGCCTTTAGCACCCTGGCCAGAGGAACCCACCTATAGGGAAGTTGCTGAAAGCATTTATTGGTGATGGCCCTTTTTGCAGCTCAGGTGTAGTGTGGGGCATGACGTTGTCCAGGAAAGACTTCATGGCTGGCTGATGGAGTGACTGCTGCTGTGATGGCGGGGTCTGTTGTTTCACCAGCAGGTTTGGGTCAAGCTGACGAGACTGCTGCATCATTTGTTGCTGCACGCTAAGAGGCCGACCCTTCAAACAACAAACGATTGGAGTAAACTGTGGGAAAAAGAGCCTTCACACAGATGCAACATTGCATATCTGCATTCATTTTCTTCTTAGTTAGAAGGTAAAGCGTCACAAGGAAACAGTTAATATGCCACACAGACCAACAGCAGACTTGGCAAACACCGTATTTTATCAAATTTTGATAAACAGACATATCACATTTCTTGTTACAATGGAAGTGATACTAATGGAGTTGGTTAATGCGAAAGCCAGCACTGCAGGCGCAGGATCTGCTGTACCTGCTGGTCTTGCTGCTGCCGGTTACCAGAAGGCACGCTTCTCTGACTCTGCGCCCTTTGCTGCTGTGCTAACAATCGCTGCAGAGAAGAGGGCAAAGAGACTGTCACTAGCACGCCACGACCCGTGAGGACGCTTCGCAGGACCGTGGCCCAGGGAGCCCCGGATGCATGCCCCGCCCTGTCTGCTTTCCGTTCGATCTAAGCCTTCCCCTCAACAGGTCAGTTTTTCCTCATCAACCCGCCCCGGCTTTAACCCAGCTCGGCCTCCTCCCCTGGAACCCGGGACCTCTCCAGAATGCTCCTTCCACAAGCCTGTTCAATCCGTCTTCCTTCATCCACTTCAAGCCTCACGGGGGGGTCATGACCTGTTGCATTTACTGCAGCACTTCCTCCACAGAGTCTAGTGTGACTGACTGGCACACACTTGTGCACTATGTGAGACTATTCTACCTACCTGTAACTGGGAGATTTGAGAAAGCTGGTTTAGTTGGGATAGCTGGTTCAGCATGGCTACCTGCTGAGGGCCAAAGAGCGGATTCAGGCCACCGTTGTTTGGTGCATACTTCAGCAATGAAACTGGAACCTAACGACACAATGGTGAGTTAGACACGTTGATGAAGTACCTGAGATCAGCCCCATGCACAACATATTTACAATGACCAACAGAGCAATTAAATTTATGAGAATTCATTGGGGGAATTATAGTCTTTCTCTTACTATCACTCACATACACCTTTTCTTATGTAAAAGACAACAGAATGAATCTTAAACTGGTCAGTTTGGCTATTAACCTCATCCCAAGACATTTTATAGAGGAAAAAACGGTAAATTTTTAGGCTTAAATTATCCTTGGCCCGCTTTCTTCACCAGCCCCATATTCTTTTGTAACAGGTGTATCGAAAAGATCCCAATAAGTATCGTGACGCTTACTAGTCATCTCATTCCAATATAAAATTATTCAACGTTCTTTTGTGGGTACCTCATAGAGAATGGACACTTACCTGAGGGGAGAGTAATGGAGGAGGCACTTGAGCACGGAGATTAGGCTGAGATGAACTAAGAGGTTGTGCTGGAGGCTGCTGCATGCCCCGGGGTTGTGCTGCTGTGTTTCCAACACCAAACATACTGGGATTGCCATTCTACAAAAAACAGTTATATAACATTGAGTTCTTTAAGGACCAATGATGCATTACCAATTGTATTACTGATTAAAACACAATAACTACACGTAAGAGAAATCTTATTACTAGTACAAATCATTCAACAGAGAGCCTCAAGTATATATCTGGACTTACCTGTCTAACAGAATTCAAGTTTTGCATACCCAGCCCTGCTATGGAGCCAAGGGCCTGGTTAGGTAGTGCACTATTTGAAGGGGGGAGCTTCATGCTTTGACTGGACATAAACTGCATGTTTTGGGGTTCATCTGCTACAATGCCATCCTGATTGAACAGACAGAAAGATGTGCAACACCAGCCAAGCAGACAAGCGGAAGGAAGAAATCATTGCAGGAACAGAAGAGAAGTCACATGACATTCCAGCATCAACAGGAAACAGGTAGAAAACAGAAGAGATCAGATTAGTGTGGATTTAGAATACATACAAAGAGCCAAACATATTTTATGGAATTACGGAGAAAATTTCAATGCAACTTCTATACTAAATCGAGACATAAAAAGACAACAAACTGTAAATTCAGTAATAGGATGCACTGGATTATAACACTTTACATTATATTAAGTTGTTCTAAAACTTTTATGTGAAGACTGTGCTACTCACTGTACTAGTTGATTAGTCAGAGTTAAAAGAAAAATACTTACCTTATCAAAATAAGGACTGCGCTCCATGGAAGACTCTTTGGAAATCTGAGGCCGAGAACCAGGGCCTTTCCCGACCGTTCGATTGTAATCACCAATATTTAGGCTATGTTTATCTATCTCCATTCGTTTGTCTTGTAACATTCCTAATGAACAGAAGACTTCATTATCAATCATGAGGACAATCCAATTAATATGAATAGAATCCTCTCCTGAAGGCCGACAGCCCTTGCCCCCTCTACCCTTAGAAGTGGCCTCCCCATCCACTGAGACGTCCAGGCTGACCAGCTTGCTCACTTGCGTCTTTTTCCATCGACTCTTGGAATCGACTCCAACCAGTGTTTCTTAAAATCCTATTTCCAAGCCATTCTTTTCCAGTTGGCCCTGTTATTGTTGCCAGTGTATAGTGTGCATAATCTTCCCCAACACTTGCTCTTCCTTTAAGAAGCCAACGGAGCAGCAAATGTGGCAATCTCTCCTAACTTCATCAATCTTCCGATGGGGCTATTTTTACCCCAAGCCCTATAGTCCCTGACGATTACTCTTTCATACTACCTATGTTCACTTGGCTTTGGAAAAAAGGTTCTAACTGTACTCTAACATGTCCTATCTCTCCTCATTATTCAAATGCTGCTTTTCCTCCACGAGTCTACAACTTTCTGGTCAGTGTATTCTCAGGGTGTTAGCTACCACCTGTGATGAATTAATGTCACGAAATGTATCTAGCTCTATTTTGAGATTTATGGTGTTTACCTGGTGTCACTGTATACTTTTCATAGTAACCTCAGACTTAACACTATCACTCTAATCTGCTATTTATGCTGTATTTCTTATGTCACATAATGACCAAGTTAGGGATTTACTGGCTCTCAGCTCCAAATTCATCCTGACTGTCCTGTTTATATTATCTTTTCTCCTTTGCCAACTGACACTGAGGCTCTGTCATTACAAGTCACTAGAGACTGTACAGGCAGAGAATTATGCTGTGACTGCAGTGTGCTCACACGGCAGGCTCTGGTAGCTGTCACGGTTTTCCTTGCGCCACACTGGTCAGCACGAGTGGCCAGCTTCCTAGCAGCCTCCCTCACTATCTCCCCAGTCTCCTGTGGTAGCGTGGCTTTGGTGAGCTTCCTCTTATTTTTTTTTAAAGATTTATTCATTTTATTACAGCCAGATATACACAGAGGAGGAGAGACAGAGAGGAAGATCTTCCGTCCGATGATTCACTCCCCAAGTGAGCCGCAATGGGCCGATGCGCGCCGATCCAATGCCGGGAACCTGGAACCTCTTCCGAGTCTCCCACGCGGGTGCAATGTCCCAATGCATTGGGCCGTCCTCAACTGCTTTCCCAGGCCACAAGCAGGGAGCTGGATGGGAAGTGGAGCTGCCGGGATTAGAACCGGCGCCCATATGGGATCCCGGGGCTTTCAAGGCGAGGACTCTAGCTGCTAGGCCACGCTGCCGGGCCTGGTGAGCTTCCTCTTCATCAATACCTTTCCCAGCACTGTTTTGCAAAGTTCTACTAGTACATCAATAACAACTTCTCTGTCACTTATTGAATAGCTATGAGGCAAAGGAATTGATTCTTATTCTAGATATGGAGTTTCAAGTCAAGGAGCTCATGTTATAGCAGAGGACGTGCAACAATAAGCCCATGTCTATTGGATTAACTTGTTTACTATGTAAGCTACCACCACAAGAGCAGTAAAATAAATCAACAGGTAGAAAAACTTACTGAGGATTCAGCTACATAAGGGAAGATGGAAGAAACTTTCTTTGGACTGGGTTCTGTCTCACCAGTGAGCCTAGGACACAGCAACAGTGAAGCCAGCCACCTGCATGTTCTGCACTCCACGACAGGGATGAATATACAAAGCAGGTGGCTACTGCTGGAGGGCTGATTCTGATTATCAAGGGGAAATGGATTTCCTGAATTAAAATGAAGAAAGTCAAGACTGTGGAACTCAGTGGATTTTCTGGGGTACAATGTTATTCCCAGCACTGAAAGATAAGGATAAACCACAGAGCCCAACACAGGGCAATTGAGGGCTCACACTCTACCAGCTCTTCCAGATAAGGACACTGAGCAAGGGTGGGTGTCTGGTACAACAGTTAAGATACTGCTTGTGAGGCCTGGAGTCCCTCACTTGAGTCTCGGCTCTCCTTTGATCTAGTTTCTTGCTAATACGCACCCTAAGACAGTAGATAGCGGCACTAGCATGTGGGTCTTTGCTACTGATGTGGGAGACCTAGATGTAGCTGCTGCTATTTGCCTTCAACCTGGTCCAGCCCTGGTTGCTGTGCTCATTTAAGGAGTGAACCAATGGAAGATTTCTTTCTCTTCCTCTCTTTGTAACTCTGTCTTCCAAATAAATAAACAAACAAACAAATCTTAAAAAAAAGAGTTGAAGTGAACCCAGACTACTGACTTACTGCTTCTCAGCTTCAAATGCACCCATTTTTGATGCTCTGTGAATAAACCAGATGCATCTGACCATGAAGTGAAGACATGCTGCAGTATGCATCTCCACTCCCAAATACAAGAAGGACTTCCAATTAACTGTGAAATGTATCTTGACAACAAGATACTGGACTCTCTACCACCGTCCGTATTACAATGTCCTGACACAAACAGCAGAATGATGGGCTTATGAAGGACCATGCTACTTTAACAATGGGGCAAACAGTGGGAAGGAGGGAGAACGAGAAGACTGGAAGGGGAAATCCCTGGGACCACGGAACTGTATTATGAAAAATAAAAATTAAAAACAAAAGCAAAAAACAAACACCACAGATGCATCTGGGCCTTTTATGTTTTTCCCTTTGGGAGCTGGCATGGGAGTTTGGTCAGTGCAGCATCAGCAGTGCAAGAAAGAAGTTCAGTTTCCTGGCTCTAGTGTGCTCACTGCTGCAGCACCTAGTTGCTGCCAGGGCTCCTCACCAGTGGCCAGCAGTGCCCTCAGGCACCTGTGGAAGCTCTGTTCAGTTTCTCTCAGTGCAATTTTAGACAGTGGTTTCCTACAGTTCCATTGGGGTGGCACCACAGGGACTTCTTTGCCACTCAGAGAGCCAACGCTATGCCCAAAAATTTGGATCTCAGTCTGGGGTGTTCAGGGAAGGGACACGTTATCTTTCCTGACCTGAGTGACCTCTCCATGTAGCTGCCATCCACATATTCTCTGCCATTCTGCCTAGGGCTTATTAGCCATCCACCACCATCTCCAATTCGATGTTGAAAAGAGTTTACGAAGGTAAAAACGCTGACAGTCATCTGCAGTCACACTCTCACCGCGGTGAGCTGGTCCAAATTAATCTTCAACTTTTATTGACTCTAATTCCTATGTCCCCACAAAATTTACATTCTTTCCCTTTATTCTCTTAGTTTTGGAATCACCAGCTAATACAGCAAATCTCCAACTGCTATTGTTATTTAGCATCTTTTGTCTGTCTTCTGTTGCCAGTATTTTCAAGCCCTTAAGATGTTTTCAATTTACACCCAAAACTATTTGCTTAAAACACAAACTACAATTACGTTGTTCTCCTACTTAAAACTCCTCAATCCCATACTTTCAGAATCAAATTCACATTCTCCGGGCCCGGTGCAATGGTCTAGTGGCTAAAGCCCTCGCCTTGAACGTTCTGAGATCCCATATGGGCACCGGTTCTGATCCTGGCAGCTCCACTTCCCATCCATCTCCCTGCTTCTGGCCTGGGAAAGCAGTTGAGCACGGCCCAAAGCCTTGGGAGCCTGCACCCGGATTGGAGACCCGGAGGAAGTTCCAGGTTCCTGGCTCTGGATCAGTGCAGCACCAGCTGCTGCGGTCATTTGGGGAGTGAATCATCGGACGTAAGATCTTCCTCTCTGTCTCTCCTCTTCTCTGTACATATCTGACTTTGCAGTTAAAATAAATAATAAATCTAAAAAAAAAGTTTCACATTCCCCAACTTCCTTGTTAGCCTCCTCACCCTCAACCGAATACCAATTGTGGATTCCTTGTTCCAGTGACGGTCCTACTGGCCCTTTCTCCCTTCTCTGATCAAGATGGCTACATCCCAACCTCGGTGACTCAGTCCCTACAGGACAGTGTACGAGGTAATCAGAGCCCTGCACCGTCAGTCCCTAGGCCATGCAGTCATCTGCGCCTTAATGACATGTCAAGCTATTCAAGTGATGCACTTTCTACTGGAGAGCACAGCAACACCACATTTTGTGACCCTGGTTCTCTCCTCTGCTGGTCTAGGACAAGATTCCTAAAGTGGCACTCGATCACAAACAGTATGTCTGTCTACCAGTGATGAATATAAACATACATGGCTTTAACGGTCTCTTACCTCCAGAAAGGTCCATCTTATTGCTCTGTACATTTTCTTCTGGTGAGTCTCTCTGAAAAAACAACCAACCAAGTTAACAGAAGTTTATCAATGGGACCCCTGCTCCCCCACAAAGAAGAATTTCATCATATATCGTTATCTCTGAAATTCAGGGGAATCATGAAGCTCTATTTTTTTTTTTACTGCTTCATGTAAAAACTACCAAAATTTCACATAAGACCAAGGATCAAAGTGCTTAACTTAAAATGGTAAAAATAAAGAAGGCGTAAAGGCCAATTTAACTTTAAGGATATTTATCAAGAATAATATTTTTTTTAAAAAAATAAGCAAATTAAAAAAAAAAGAAATTAGGATAACCTATAGCACTCATTATAAAGAGAGAGAACTGCTAAGAAAACCTACTCACCGAAAAACTGATATTTGAAAACTGTTTAACAAACGGATTTATCCATGCGTCGTCTTGTTTGTTTCCACCTTTCATCATTCCCTTTGTAAAATAACAGAGTAGAAAGATGCCATGGCCATCTCTATTTATCTGGGTATAGTGATGGGTTAATAAAACTTCAAGACAATTCCCAACTTTCATTTTTTTAGTCAATAATTTCTCCTCCAAACAACTCTTACCAGAGTTGCTAACAATTAAAAAAAAATAATCAACTGATTTGATTTTCAACTTCCTTTGCTCCAGTCCTCTGGTATAGCTGCAATGCATAGAGAAGTATCTAAAGGCAAGCAGTCAGAAGGAAAAGGCAGCAGCAAGGGCCTTGACGACCACTCCAAGGAGGAAAAGGGTCTCTAAGTAACCGAGAACTCTGACCAGGCAGTTTGCAACATACAAATAAGTTGTGTTCTGCAAATTTGGATTCTGGGAATTTCCACTTCAAATCAATGTAAAAAACTAATGATTAGGCTCTCAATTTAGTCCAAGGAAGTCGATGTAGCCCATGTCATTTTGCGTTATGGAAAAAGGAAAACAAAATAAGCACCCCCCCATCAAGCGCTTCCATGTGTAAAAATTTTTAAATTTCCATCCCTGCTGCCAAGAACACAACACTTTGAGCAGTAGTTAAAGCTATAATCCTGCGTAGTGTTGGCTTTCTGTGGCAGGTTGGCACATGGGAAATAGAGAAGCTTGATGGAGACAAGAATGACAGATTGAAGAGCCCCGTGGCCAGCAGCGTTAGCTGGGAGTCAGGGACACCAATTTCCCGCAGTGAGCCAAAGATCACAGGGCCATTCTCTGCTGCCTTAACTTCCCTTTCCCATTGCTGCTACCTGTTCCTCTGACTGTGAAAAGGAACGTAGCTTCATAATTTTCCCCCTAAATGCAGGTCTCTGAAGCAAGCAACTAACCCTCTCCAAGGCTGCTGAAGTCGTCTGTGATTCCTTTTCTCTTTCAGTCCCCCCCCGATGTTCTAACGGCCAACTCTTTCTGTTCCATCTACTCTGCAACCTCTCAAATTGGTCCTGTCAACTATGTATTCACTCTTGTTACTTAATTCAAGACCTCCTTTCTAACCTGAATTCATGTACAAGCTTCTTAACCTAGATCCTTAACCCTGTCCTCTCCCTTGCTCCTATCTGCATTTCATACTCACAATGGTTAGTTTGTCCAATCTCTTACAAGAACCTCACTGGCCTTGTCTTTTCATTGCCTCCATATCTCACATAGGACAAAATTCAAATTCTTTTGACATACTACTGAAAACACTTTAAAATCCATCCCTAACCTAGCTACATAGACCACTTGTTATTCTTTCCACAAATTCCACATGTTAGTTGGGCTACTGTTTTCCTGATCAACTCCCAACCCCCCAGGCATCTTTCACACTTGAACTGACACTCTTGTGATGCTCTCCTAAGGCCCCCAGTGAGATCATGAGCTCCCTGAAGACGTAGCTCATTGTAGTGCATCTCAATCCCCAGCACCAAGCACAGTACCTGGCACACAGCAGAGGCTAAATAAATGTTTGCAGTTGCTTTCTAAAGATTTTTACTAGTAGAAACAAAGGAGAAAGAGTAAAAAGGCTACACACCCTTTCCCTTCTCCTTTTTTTGCCACTCAGACCCTGTAAGGAAAGACAAAGTCACAAAACAGCATGGTCCAGTGGGAAGAACACAGGGTTTGGAATTGGAAGACCTAAACTTAACTCCTTGCTCTGTCACTTTGGGCAAGTCACCACCTTTTCCACTCTCATACTCCTCATCACTGTTCTATCTTAGAAGATTATGAGGATCAAATGATTCATGTAAAACATGTAAAAGCACTTCAAAAGCTACATGACAAGGCAATAGGTAAATTCAGCCAAATGAACAATTTTAAAAATGAAAATGGTAGGTCCTGGACTTAGCATCCCAGGATTAAAAAGGAGGGACCTTGGCAGTCAGCCAGTCCAGCAATCTACTGGATACCTGACTTCTAAGGTGCCTCTAAGGATAAGGGTGGGGAGGCTATATCAGAATCACTTGGGGTAGCGGACACATACCACCACCAGTCCTCCAACACCCTCTCTTAAGAACAAATGCTCTAAAGCAGTGGTTCCCACACCTGGCTCTCCATCAGACTTATTTGGGGAGCCTGCTGAGGACAGGAAACTTGGTCCCATTTCCAATAATTCAGCAACTTGTGTGTAAAAAAGTTACACTTTTGAACAACCGTCATAAGATTTTGACAGCAAAGTTAAAGAATACAACTGGTCCACCCATAAAAGCAAAATCAAGGATTTCTGTCACAGGACCTTTCAGGATGGGGAAGGTACAAAAGCAGCAGATGAACACGGAACATGGTGACTCCAGGTAGAGGGGAGCTCAGGGACTCCAGTGGAAGGGCTGGGATGGGAAATGAATCGGCAGTGGGATGAAACATGTTCACATGGAGATTTGCCCTTCTCTTCATCCTCACCGCTGCAGGCGCCACCCTGCGGTGAGGGACTGTCCCAGGCAGCAGTGGTGGAGGAGGAGGAGGAGAGAAACCCCAAGCTGTAGCAGTGGGGAGAAAGGAAGTTCCTGTGGTCTTGTTTTACTAGGTGGCTGCCCACACAAGAGGCTACACTATGTTGGGGACTGACTGCACCGTCCTGATGGCCATAAAAACGGGCAGGCGAAAGGTTAATCTTCTGTGGGTAAACTACCTTTGGAATTTAAAGTTTCAAGGGCTTTGCCCTTGAACTGTTTACCTTCGATGATATTTTCTTTGTATATGGTGGCCAATTTAAAGATGAGTTGAGCTCTTGAGATGAATTACTATTCCACATTCCAATCTCGACATCCTCTTCCTCTTCCCAGCCAGTGGGGCGATTTCCAGGCAGCGGCATATCATCACCACACCAGCCATCTTGCATAGATTTTGGCCCTGATTTGTGACACACAGGGAAACATACTTTAATAAGACAATTCTTTCTGAAAGACAAGCACACATTAAAAAGCAGGAGAAACAAAACAGACTATTTAAAAATTTCCCTTTTCAAATTTCCATGGTGGAAATTTACAGTTTAAGTTGAGTTAAAAGTGTCATTTAAAAAGAATATATTTAAAAATTCATGGTCAGGGACTGGCTCCAAAGTGTGGCCGACTAAACCTCCACCCGAGACTCCAACATTCCATAAGTGCTCTGGTTTGAGTCCCAATTACTTCACTTCTGATTTAGCTCCCTGATTCCGCGCTTGGGAGAGCAGCAGACAGCCCACATGCTTGGGCCCCTGCACCCACGCGGGAGGCACAGAAGCAACATCTGACGCCTGGCTTTAGATCGGCCCAGCTTCAGCCTCTGTGGCTATTTGGGGAGTGAACCAGAGGATGCTAGATCGGCCTCCTCTTTGTAACTCTGTCTTCCAAACAAGAATAAATCTAATATATATATATTTATTTCCCTTTTTCAGGGCCAGCAATGTGGTACAGCAGGTTAAGCTACTGCTGAAATGTCAGTCTCACAGCGTGCTGTATCAAATCCCAGCTGCTCCACTGCTAATGTGCTCAGGGGGAAAGCAGAGGAAGATGACCCAAGCATCTGGGTCCCCACAATTCACACGGCAGATGTGGAAGAAGCTCCTTGCTCCCAGATACATGCTCATTTAACCTACAGATTAAGTCCCAGCTTGTAGTTATGTGGGATGTGAATCCCTATAACTCTGCCTTTCAAATAAGTACATAAAATATTTTCAAAAAATTTCAATAAAAACCTTTCATGTTTTTATAAATCAGAGGATTCCTAAACATGGACATTATTAAGTACTCACTTAGTAAACTGTATAGTGGCACACTTGACAAAATGAATAAACGAAACAATGAAAACAGGTAAGTTTTTTTGTTGTTTTTTTTTTTTTTACACAAATGGTAGCCAACAAGTATTAAAAAGTCAGAAGCAGAAAACTACCGCATCTGCACCCTTGGGTCTGGATTTCCATGGGGCAGCTTTATGCCTCATCTCGTGGGACAGTGACATATCGACTTAAATGCAGGGGTTGTATCTGAGCCACACTAATGCTCTGCATAAAGGTTTAGAAGGTCATCTAATCGTCTGGATATATATCCCCATGGTTCTGCTACTCAAGCTCCGTCTAGACAAAATACAAGCTGCTAGACTATATTTGGTAAAATATAGTTTAGATGTGGTAAGATGCGAATCATTATTACTCATGGTTATAAAAAAACGAAAACAGACAATTCAGAAAGATTAAAAACATGAAGGAAGCTATGGCATACTGTATCAATTCATTATCAACAACAGAAACAGTAGCTAATCATGACCAATAAGTGATCAGCACTGCTACAGAACAAGCACCAGTGATTGTCAATAACTTACCAGATTTGCTTAATGCTTGTGGACCAACAGAGCTGGAGCCCCACGTGGACGTGCTGGATGCCGCAGCAATGGGCTCCCCCCAGCTGGGACCACTGTCTATGGGTTTCCCCCATGCTGAAGTACCATTATCCACAGTTGTGGCTGGAGTAGAAGGCTCCCCCCAGGGCTCACCCCAGCCTTTAGAAAGTACAGGAAAAGAAGTGATGAGCACAGATGATAGGCAGATCCAGCGCAACAAAAGACAAAGAAGAATACTTAGGTAACCAAGGGTGAAACATTTCATGTTTATGTATTAACCTGAATAATAATGATATTGCTATATATGTAAAGCATATGATATGTCTTATATAAAGAAAACAAATCATTGCTTAAATTCTCTGAAAAAGTCATCTTTTTGAACGAATCCTAGGGAACTGAGACACATCATGAACATGTGTAAAATACTATGTGGATAAAATTTTTACCATACTGAAAAAACAATTGTACTCTTAGATGTGCTGGGAAATGCTTATTAAAAATAAGCCCCAGGCCGAGTTGTCTGAGGGGGTGGGGCAGCGGGACTCAAAGCCACAGTTTTGTTTAAAACTATCAAGCAGGCGGTTTCTGCTAAGACACACTGTCTGTTTCACCCTCAGATTATTAAGCCTAAAACGCTGCCAAACACTACACCAACTAAGTGCAATTGGGTGCTACAGGTTAGTTCATGAAAACAACACATCTACAATAAATCAATGCATGTCAATCATACTTCATGAAAATAATGCTAAGACAATTTGCAAAACAAGGGAATTAGTTCATTATCAGAGAGGAAAGTAGGAATTTATTGCAAAGATATTGTCAGACTTGGTATAACCGGTCTTGGGCTTCACTCCTACAGAATGGCCCAAGTCTCTCAATCTATGTGCGACACTGAAAGAAATCCTGGCTTCTGGCTTTCAACCGGCCCTGTTCATACCCATTTGGGAGGTGAACCAGTACATGGTACATCTCTCTCTGCAACTCTTCCGAAACAAACTTACATTACTGAGCAAAGTTAACATTCCAAAGTGCCCACCGTGTGTTTTCCTAACAGTGAGATGAAGCGTGCAGAATTCACAAACACGTCTTGAAGGGAAGCATCTACTGCTTGTCCCCATAATTTACCTCAAACTTCTCTATATTAGCGTAAACGAGGCCTGTGTACAAATCGGTCTAATTTGTTAAACAACATTTAAAGTCACAGTACACTGGAAACAAGCCCATTTTCTGAATGTCGTGAAGCATCCTGTGATGCCGTCCGACTGGACAGAGCTGGACTTACCGGAGCCACTGCTCGCCTCTTTGTTTGAGATGGCACTTGCGGATGGCAGCAGCTGATGCACCGGTGCTGGCTGGTCTGAACGGCTGCTGCCATTCGGGACATTTTTGTTCCACATGTTCACATTTTTGTAGTTGTACTTGCTTGGGTCTCCCCAGGCCGAAGTTCCATCGTCGATCTCCATTTTGCGTCGTATAGATTCTGGGGAGGGTTCCTCCCAGCCCGTGGGCTCTTCTTCTTTTGCTGGAGCCGGGATGGGTCCCCCCAGCCAGCCTGTCCCAGGTGGCTTGCTGGGGGCTGGCGGGATGCCCCAGGAGCCAACAAGGTCTTGTTGCTTGTTCCAGTCGGGAGAAGTGACTGGCTTGGATGAATCTCCCCAACCTAGAGACTGAGCAGACTTTGGAGGGTCTCCCCACCCAGGGGAGGGACTAGGTTTACAAGATTCATCCCATCCTGACGAGTTATTTGGATTTATGTTATTTCCCCAAGTGAAAGAACTTGTTTTACCCAGTTCGTTCCAACCAGAGACGGACCTGTCACTGTCACTCCCTCCTGAGCTGGATTTCTTATTGGCCTCTCCCCAGTGGTTACTCCTACAAGTTTCTCCCCAGTTATCACCGGCAGAAACAGACCAACCTTGGTTGGATTTTTGTCCATCACCCCATCCCTGTTTGTTCTTTTGCGAATCATTCCAGGCGGACTTCTCTTCTTTGCAGTTCCCCCACTGATTGCTCTTGATCATTCCTGTAGCAGCAGACGAATCGTCCTCCCACCCCCCTTGGCAGTTTGAGCCTTTGGAATCTCCCCACCGCAGGGCAGGTTTGGGATCGCCCCAGCCCGATACAGATGAGGTATCGTTACTATTAGGGCTAGTCTTATCTATACATGCCCCTGAGTTAAAAGTCTGTGTTGCAGAGCTTCCCCAGGCCTCTGTCCCATTGTCAGTCTTTCTTTCCCCTCTGGGTGATGTTTCAGTATCCCAGGCAGTATTCTGCTTAATAGGTGTTTGTCCCCAACCGGAGTTGGACAGGACACGTGGATCTAAGTCAGTTCTGTTTACAATGCTTTGGAGTAAGGTGTGCTGATCCATTTTCCTTCGGTCTCTACTCTGACTTTCCCCAGTTACTTTCTCTTCAAGGCGTCCAGTGCTTTCTGTACTACCGTCGCTCTGTACTGTACCTCCTGTTTTGGCCCAGACAGTGTTTTGCTCACTCGTCTGAGATGTGGCAGAACCCTGATCCTCTTCCTCAGTAGATTTCCATCCATTTGTAAACTTCTTACCGTTGCCATTTGCACTGTCATTGGAATGCTGATTGCTAGGCAGTTTGTTCCACTCAACACTGGGTATGTTAGTGCCGGTATTCTGTGCAGGGGTTCCCCATCCTCTTCGACTTCCTCCAGAATTCGCACCATTTCCACTTCCCCAGGATGTGCTCTGGGAATTCGCTGCCCCAGACTCCCACGCTCCTCCTCCTTTATTTGTGTTAACTTGAAAGTTGGTGCCCATGGGCCCATTCATGCCAGGCTGCATTGGAGTTGCATTCACAGTGTCACCATTAGCTTGGCCGTGAGGGCCTGAACATTTGTCTCCAGAGTAATTAGAACCATAGGCACCCCATGTAGTACCGTAAGAGCCTCCACTTTTGGACTCTCCATTGCTAAGATGAGACAGGGAAGTGCCATTCATAACTGACGGAGCCTGTATCTGAGGATGATTCATTGTGCTCACGCGCCAGGCCCCTGTATTACTACTAGGCAGTTCATTATTCTGTACTGAACCAGAGTTTGGTAAACTAGAGGTCATAAAGTTAGTAGTGTTATTTGGTCCAGTCATTTCAGTGGTAATATTTTGAGGTTGACCACTGAATGAAACCTTCTGTGTACCACTTACTTCAGTTTCACAAGTTTCCTGAAGGCTTCCCCAGGTACCATGGGTAGAAGAACCACTCGATTTAGAGTTAATACTCTGATTGTTAGGCATCTGGCCTATGGTACTGCACTGAATATTGATGCCAGAACTACCGCTCCCTACAGGCCCTTTTAGGGCAAGTCCATTGTTCTCTAATACTGGCCAGGCACCATGGTTGCTAGCTGAATTCAAAGTGCTTGGATTTAACCCTCCATTTGATGAAGAACTTACAGTGCCCCAAGCATTCATTCTATTGTTGCTACTTTCAGACTTGCTTTCAGTAGCATCCACAGAGACCTGACATGTGCTTATTATGGCTCCATGGGGAAAGCCCCACGGCCCAGTACTACTTCCGTGGCCTGCATTATTGCTGCTGCTGCCGCCGCTGCTGCCACCAACCACAAACTTGTTTTGAGAACCAAGTCCAGCGCTATTCCGGAGGCCATCTTTCTCACCACCTGTGCCCCCTGAAGCCATGATAGTGATGTTTCTCTCGGATTCAGAACTGGAGGCAGAAGCAGCATCCATGCATGCTGAAGCCAACTCGGGATCACTGCCAGAGACGGAGGGCCATGCTTCTTTGTCTGACAAGTCGTTTACAACAGCATCCTTACAGTTTGTGCTAGAGTCACTTGCAGAAGACAGAGGTCCCCGCTGGGAATTTTCATACTGGGATCCTGAAGTGTCGTGGTTGATATCTAGAATAAAAGTTGAAGCACAGTTATTTATATAAATTGCTGTCAAATTTCAGGATGACACTAAATAGTCCTTTGAAAAAAGGGTGAAAATATTATCATCATCTGTTGCTCCCCATTTTTAAAGGGAAATGATACACAGATCCTGCGGTTACAAGGGCACCAGACTATCTCTAACCATCAACATTCCACATCCAGTACCTCTACACAGGCTGAGAGGTTTGCTATGGTCATTGATGTTATCCTAAGGCCCTACCGCAGTGTCTGCAATGTGAGACTCCCTCAGTTATCATTTGCTGCACATGAAACTTATGAACACATTAAGAGTGAGTTTTGCAGCGAGGACAGACACAGTTGGTGGGACACGGTTTGGGACAGAAGGGCGATCTGGGCACAGGAGCTGGTCAAGGAGCACGGAAGGTGAGGACGTAGGATTAAGAGCACAAGTACAGAGCCCAGGTTTGCTGGAACGCATTAGGGATCCTTTTTGCATCCTCCACATTTGCAGTAGTTTTTCGACACTAACTGCTTTGGGTAGTGCCATAAGTTTGCGAGAATTCCAGAGGCTCTTCCATTTCATCAGTGTCCTTAAGTCATCTGAAGTATTGTGTAAAAGTAAGAATATTTTTGATTCTTCCATAAAAATTTCTTCATTGACTTTCCTTCATAGCCACTGCCTTTCTTTTTTTTTTTTTATTAAAAAAGACAATTGCTGGGCCCAGTGCGGTAGCCTAGTGGCCAGGAGCCATATGAGCACCGGTTCTAATCCAGCAGCCCCACTTCCCATCCAGCTCCCTGCTTCTGCCCTGGGAAAGCAGTCAAGCACTGCCCAAAGCTTTGGGATCCTACACCCGCGTGGGAGACCCGGAAGAAGCTCTTGGCTTTGGGTCCGTGCGGCTCCAGCCATGTGGCCACTTGGGAAGTGAATCAATGGACAGAAGATCTTCCTGTCTCTCCTCCATTGTATATCTGACTTTGCAATTAAAAATAAATAATATTGAAAAGAAAAAAAAAACAACTGCTATGATTAAAGAAAAAAACACTGAAGACTATTAATGACCATCCATGTAACTATAATCTTTGACAGTAGCCTACAGTTCTAACCTAGATTTTTCTTTCTCATTGTGTTTAAGGATCTGGCAGCTAGAAAGTCCTCAGAAACACTAAACTACATAAGGCGCTTGCAATCGCTGTCTGGAGGAAGGTGTCTATACTGCAGTAAGAGTCAGAATGGAATGCTCCAATAGGACCCAGACCTAACGAATCATCCGCCAGGGACACAGGCTTAGGAAATCAAAGCTACTACTAGGTATGGATGCCAAAAGAGGAAATAGATTTCATTTGCATATTTTCTCTTGCAGCACAATTGTTAAGTAGTAAAAGATAATAAGCTAGATATAGAAGGAAAAAGGGACAGAAGAGAAACCAGAAATTTTTACATAATTTACCAAATAGTTATTTTTAAAGCTCCATTGGTGACAATTACAGTCTCCACTTAAGAGCCACTCTTTCAGGTTGCTATAAATATTTGTCACAGAACAAAAAATACCAACAAGCTAGCCATAAATCTACATAGCCACAGCTGCACCAGCACCAGTAAATGTGACATTTAACGCTGAGCACTGGTGCCCGCATCAACTGAACCCTCGGCACAACCCTAGAGTTGAGGCGCTACCAGCACTGTGCAGGTGGGTTCACACATTGTGACGGCGAGGACTCATCGAAAAGCATTCATACAGCAAGGTGGCTGAGAACCTGACAGGGAGGCTAGAGACTTCTGCATAGCGTCATATGGCCAAGCTTGCCAAACGGACACAAACACTACTTCCTAACACGGCTGGCCTGTCGATCAGCCCAATGTAAGTAAAGTGTTTAGCTTCATGTGGGCAGCAGGTGAATGCTTCCTCTAAGGGCAGGCCGCTGTTGGGACGAAGGTTCAGACTCTGGAGCTGGACTGCTGACGCTGTGGACACTCTGTCTCACTGATTCGCTAGGAGGCCCTCTTGTGCCTCAGTTTCCTCATCTATAAGGCAGGAACAACAAAAAACACCAAACGCACACAACAGTGAGGATGAAGCGATTAATTAATCCAAGTGCTCTGACCCCTACCTGGTCCACAACAGGTACTCATTACTGAGTGAATACCAACAGTTACCACCACTTTTCAGGCTTCCCTCCAAAGCACATATGCCCTTCATGCCACCAGGAAGAACGTATGAGAAACCATGAAAGAGAAGTTGTGTTTACATAAAATCATCACTTGAGTGTCTCAAACAGAATGCGAATTACTCAACTTATACAGAGAAAACTCTTCCTGAAGAGCTACTACTGCTTGTTTCATTTCAGTAAACTTCCTAAAATCCAACATTTTTCTCTTTATTATTCCTCACTGCACAGTACATCAACGCCCCAAATTGACACACTTTCCCCCAAATCTTAAACACCATAGCAAGCACCATCATTGTCTCTCCTGGACAAGTACTTATGCTGCCATTATTTGCGCATGTGTGCGTACACTCCTATTTTCATAGGGCAGAAATAGGAAGGTAAAAATGGCTGGGGCTGGAGTGGTGGTGTAGCAAGTAAAGCGGCCAGTGTGATGCTGGCACCCCATGTCCCAGCTGGCCTACTTTCTAGCTCCCTGCTAGAATGGCCTGGGAATAGCAGTAGAAGATGGCCCAAGTGTTTAGGCCCCGCCATGTGCACACTGGAGCTCTGAACCACGTTCCTGACGCCCTGCTCTGGCCTGGCCACTGTGGCTGCCCATCTGGGAGTGCGCCGGTAGACAGTAGATCAATCTCAATTGCGCTCTCTGCAGCCCTCTCAAAACAAACATGTGTCTCCAACACTATCATCCAACCTGTGCTTGAAATATTAACCAAGGAAATATGACCCAACCAAGAGACAGAAATAATCGACATGTAAAAAATAATCGCTTTCTGCTACACCAGGGATAGCCAGTGAGAAAAATAAGATTCTAATCATCAATGGCCTTAGGATAAGTTGAAATAAAGTTAATCGAAAGGTAAGTCTTCTATGACTGTGTTTCACTGCAGCATTAAGAGGACAATTTAATTACAGAAATTTGTTTTTTCACAAGAATATGTACTGATAAACTTCCTAAGTATAATCCATTTATAAGAAATCATTAAACAGCACTGTAACCTCAGAACTCAGAAACAACTCAACTGACAAGAGAAAACAACCCCAGCCAGACCCTAGAAAAGTCAAACACAACAAATATTTCGAGGATTAGCAAAGGAAAAGAAATACTCAAGAGTGGAAAAAAAAAAAAACTTTCAAAAATGAGATGATATACCAAAGTAATGCCAAATAATTAAAGTATTAAATGTAACATAAAATCAAGAAGCATTTTTATACATAAAGTAAGTCAAAAAGGAATGATGGAATTATGTTTAAAAGTTAAGCTATTCGGTGTCAGAATCCATAGAAATGCAGAAATCTAAAAACAAGGATGAACTCGGCCAGCAAGTTCTAGCACCTCTAACATTAGTGAACAATGTTTTCAGATTCTCATCACGACCCGATTGCAGGTGGCAGAGTTTAAGTTTGTTTTTTCCTTATCTTCCTGTGTAGTTTAGGAGAAAAAGGAGCAACATCCTCAGGAACTGTCAATTAGCATGTCATTAAAGCTGGAACCTACCTGACAGATGCAAGAAAACCAAAACAAAGAGTGTTTCAAAAATAGGGTCACCAAGAGTGAGACACAAGGTATTCTGGGTTATAAAAAGAATTATAATTAACAAAGAACAATTAAGGGGGTGGGACACTACTTTTACTAAAGGAGTAAAAATAACAGAATGCTGCAGAGTCAAAGATCATGTCACGGAGCAGATGGCACATGACGTATTTCCCTTAGGCGCCAGGGAAGTCCAAACTCATACTCCGAATGCACAAATGCACACGAACATCATTAAGTAGATCATCACTAAGCTTTTCCAGGGAATAGGAAGAAACACTAAAACTGCATATCCTTCTGCAGGTGACAAGAGGAAGGCCGCTGAGTGTATCTATGAGTGCTGTGCGAGGCGACAGGCAGACCAAGACGTGCAAGGCTGCATAGCGTTCAGGAGCTTTTTAAATTGAAAATATCACCAGCACCTCACACAAAACGAGCATGCAGTACCAGGAGCAGCCTCAGCACCATACTTCCACGGGAATATCATCCCTGCACAGAGATATTGGCGAGTCACACAGTGTAGTCAAAGACTGGTGGTAAGCGACTCACAAGGAAACAACGTCAACTAAATTGATGAAAAATTTACAGCCACAGAAATTCACTCATTTCTCTTACAAAGTATAGTGTATTGCAAATATGAATGCACGGAATATTTGCATTCTGCTTTAAAGACTTACTAGAAGGAAGAGTTTCAAAAGTAAATAATACTGAAATTTTACAATGTTTCCAACATTTTAGACAGTTCTCCCAGGACCACAAGAGATCCTTAAACTCAAAATTTCAAAGAGCTCTCAGAAAAGTTCAAGATGTCTTTTTCAGTTACTCTATCTGTCGGTCCAGGCAGGGGTTGGTCCTGTTAGTAAGAATTTTAGGCTTTGGGGGCCCAGCACGATACCATATGGTTAAAGTCCTTGCCTTGAACGCGGCGGATTCAATAGGGACGCCAATTCTGATCCTGGCGGCTTCATGTCCCATCCAGCTCCCTGCTTGTGGCCTGGGAAAACAGTCAAGTATGGCCCAAAACTTTGGGACCCTGCATCCACGTGGGAAACCCAAGAGACTCCGGGCTCCTGGCTTCAGATTGGCTCAGTTCCAGCAGTTGTGTCTGTATGGGAAGCGAATCATCGGATGGAAGATCTTCTTCTCTGTCTCTCCTCTCTGTATATCTGCCTTTCCAATAAATGTGAATAAACCTTTAAAGACTTAAAAAAAAATTTAGGCTTTGGGAGCCAGATGGCCTGTGGCAACTGCCAGATTCTGCCACTGAAGCTTAGAAACAACCAAACAGGAATAAGTGTCTTCAGAAAGATCTTACACATAGGTTTCAAAATATTTTGCACTAAATAAGACATTTTACTTTAAAAAAACGTTCATTTATATGAAAGAGAAAGAAGGACAATCTTCCATGTACTGGTTCATTCATTCCCCAAATGGTTCTAACAGCTAGGTGTATACCAGGCCAAAACCAGGAGCTCCATCTTGGTCTCCCACACGGGTGGTAGCAGCCCAACGCCTGGGCCGCATTAGCAGGAAGGCAGACGGAAAGTGAAGTAGGTGAGAACCGAGCTAGCACTGGCATAGGGGATGGTGGCATTGTAGGGTGGGTGGCAGCCTAACTTGCTGTGCCACAATGCTGGTCTCTAAATTTAATCTTTTAAAAAGTCAATTTTCCACAACTTTTCTGAAGTATACCTGAATGAAAATGAATGGGCCTGGAAACTGTCAAATAAAATTTAGACACAAGACACAAAATAAATCCTTACGAGATATTGCTCTAGACAAGAGAGGGTAAGCACGTCAGAAATCCCACATCGGCAGTAACAGAGAAGGAGAGCTGGGCAGCCGTGAGGGGAAGCCAGAGTCACGCAGGCTCCAAGGACTTCAGCTAGGCGAGTGGATGACTGTGGATTCTAACTTCTTGAACAGACGTCAAGAGGAAGGAAGCGGGATGGGGGCAAGATACTGAGCAACAAGTTGGGAGTGACGAGCCCACTGCCAGCCGGACACGTGGAAGACATAAGCTGAAACAAAGCCCCGGGAGGGGACAAGACCTGAAAGCCGGTGGAAGAAATGGAACGCTAACTATAAAGGGTGAGTTAAACACAGTGACAGAGAGGCAAAGGAGTGAAGGAACTTTTAATAATTAAAGAAATAACCTGCAGTAAAAACGCAGATTTTTGTAAAGACTTTATCACAACTGAAAAAAACTGAATGTCTGGGTTTCACAATCAAAAAGGTGAGTGACGTGATTAAGAGTTTATTTTGGTCAAGTGAGCAACAGCCTGACTGTGCAGGACTAAAGTATTAGAGAGTGTAAGTAAGATTATTCCTTTAAAAACTCTGAGACAAAGGGAAGGAAAGTCCGTGACAGCCTCAACTGAACAGGGATCTAAACTCATTTTTTTTCCTAGACAATAGAGACTTAAGCATTTACAGAGTAAGAAAGCGCAGGCAAAGTAGTATGCAACAGGAGGCGTAGCAGACAGCACTTCAAGAGCAACAGACAAAGCGCCTCCACATCTTATCCATTTTAGTGATAACGTTTCTGATTCTTGGTCATCCACCATTCCACCCGAAATGTTCTTTAGCTTTTTTTTTCTTTTAAGGACGCATTTCAAATATTAGAAAAACTAAGAATCCTATTAAAAATATACATAGGGGAGGGGTGGAGGGAAATCCCAAAACCTATGGAACTATATCATAAAATAATGATAAACATAATAAAGATAATATACATAATGCCTTACTAACAAAAATGTGTTATTCCTGACAACATCTCCTTCCTCGCTGAGTGGCTCTCACATTAACCTTTGTGTGTTACTGCATTTTAATTCATCCCTAGTCAATCCCGATATTTTCCATGCCTACTTTGCATCATATTGCAAATGAACAAACAAAATCATTTTGGAACAATCTGTAAACAAACTATTAGCATATACTATTGAGCAGTGAGTATTCTTTTTGCTTAGGAGTAATAATGTTATTGGTGTTGTACAGGAGACTTTATTTTAAAAATACAGAACACCAGTAGAATGATTAAAGGTGAAGTGTCATGAAGCTTTGAACTTACTTGGTTACAGAACAGCAAATGTGTGTTCACACGTGTATAAGAGAAAAACCGAGACAGAATTCTGCAAGTAAAATCAGGATGAGACTTGCGGGAAGGAACGTTGAGTGTTCACTGTTTTAGGCTTTCAAATTGTTCTTTACAGACCAAGCCTGCTGGATGGTATAAAGCACAACAGAACCCAGGCCTGAAACGGCACTGCGGGCGCTGTTACCCGCCCTCCAGAGCTCGCACTGCACAATGAGTTCCTCCCCCAGCAGCAGGGTCTCACCCTCACAGCTCCAGGAAGTCAAACAGAAAAATAAAACAGAGATTTTAAGTCTGATTAAAAACCACTGGTAAGTAACTGCTGGGGGGCATAGTCACAAACTGGAAGGCCAGATATCAGTTGTCTGGTTTGATCAGCCTGCAGTTCTATTAAAAATCAAAAAGAGAGGGTTAAAATCCTCACTTTAAATGCACCAGGATCCCATACAGATGCTGGTTCTAATCCTGGTGGCTCCACTCCCCATCCAGCTCCCTGCCTGTGGCCTAGGAAAGCAGTCGAGGACGGCCCAAAGCTTTGGGACCCTGCACCCATGTGGCAGAACCTGGAAGAAGCTCCTGGATGCTGGCTTCAGACTGGCATAGTTTCAAGCCATTGTGGCCACTTGGGGAGTGGGGAGTGAACCATCGGATGGAAGATCTTCCTCTCTCTCTCCCCTCCTCTCTGTAACTTTAACTTTCAAATAAAAACAAATAAATCTTAAAAAAAAAATTGAAAGGAGAAAACAAAAGCAAATCTAGGAAGGGTACAAAAATCTATTTGGAGGCAGGACGCAATAGCCTAGTGGTTAAAGTCCTCGCCTTGAACGTGCTAGGATCCCATATGGGCACCGGTTCTAATCCTGGCAGTCCTGCTTCCCATCCAGCTCCCTGCTTGTGGCATGGGGAAGTAGTCGAGGATGGCCCAAAGCCTTGGGACCCTGCACCCACGTGGGAGACCCGGAAGAGGATCTGGGCACAGCACCAGCCATTGTGGTCACTTGGGGAGTGAATCATCAGATGGAAGATATTTCTCTCAGTCTCTCCTCCTCTTTGTACATATCTGAGTTTGCAATAAAAATAAATCTTAAAAAGAAAAAAAAAGCAAATATGTGGGCAAGTTTAGGAAAGAATTTTATTGCTTCATTTCATATCGGCTCCAGTGACAGCATTCTGCCAGTGTGGACTGTGGGAGGCAGTAGGTAAGACCTGCAATGTGCTCCCAGTTTCGGTTTTGTTTTGGCTGTCATGAAATTTGAGGAGCCAGCCAGGAGATCAAAGTTCTTCTTTGCCTGTCAAACTAAAAGCTACCAACCAAAAACCCCAAATAGAATCCCCTGCCCCAAAGTAGTTAGATTTGCGTTCCTATAATTCAAAACTACAGATCAGAACATGACTTGCTGAACTTGCTCATACGGTCTGGTATGCTGTTCTTCACTAACCATCTATAAAGTGAAGATGACACGGGGCTGGACCCAGCTCCTCCAAGAAGCCTTCTCCAGCTCATGGCTGCAAGGGACACCCACAAAGATCTGTGAACATAAACAGGGACAAAATGCTGGTAGGTGGGGACTCAGAAATGTGCGTTCAGGACAAAAGTGCAAGTCTGGCTCTTCTCCAGAGTTTGGACAGGTATCATCACGTACACTTTAACTGGGGAATTAACTTCCACAAGAGCAGGCAAGCTTTGTTGCTACGGCCACTTGCTAGGACTCCCATCTGAAGGCACACCTGTGTATTTTACTAAAACACCCATTTCTGGGAAAACAAGATAATTATATCCCTGCTATTTCTACTTCAAAACTACCTTTGACCTTTCACCTCTGTCAAACCGAAAATATGTATTTAACATATTCCCTAAATATAATCTCATCTTATTTGTTTTCTTAATTAACATAACACCTTAGTTACTAGTTCACAGAAGGCTATCAAACATTTGTTGTACAATCTCCCTGAAGGTTTTCATCACATTTTTTACTATGTTGATGACCAATATCTTGGCTTCCAATCTAACTTTAAACTACTAACTGCCTATTTCCTGGAATCCAGATAGGTCTAAAACGCTTCTTGAAAAGTGTGTGTCCATCTATAGAAGTCAGGGAAAGGATTAATATTTCATCTCTGAAATATCGGTCGCTATGCTGATGGCTTTCACACGTCCTATAACTTGATCCTCAGAGCAGCTTCAGTGTTGATGTCACTGTCCACGCTTTTTACAAACGAGTAAAGATCGGAAGAGTTATTTGGCCAAGTTCACACAGTCTGTAAGAGGCTAGAAGAGTAGGGAGAAAGTCTTGAATTGGGCCAGTAACTTAAATGTAACTCCTAGTCTGTGTGCTGCTCCACCTAGCCTAGCACATCCAGGCTGTTAACAAAGCACAGTGTGGTGTTTATGAGCTAACGTTGGAGTCACACATCTTGACTAGTCCAGGATCCACTCCTTATTAGCTGCGGAACACCATGGTATAACGTACAGAGTAGTCCTGGGTGTATATAGAACAGAGCACAGAGGTAGAAAGCGAGTCACGCCACATGAGACAACTAGGAAAGACACAGAGAATTAAACAAGCTGCCCAAAGTCACACACTGGGATACGGAAGAGTGCAGACTCAGAAGCCAGGTCCTCTTGGCTCCAGACCTTGTACTTGGTCAGCAGGCTACACTACCTTTTGGAGAGTTTTCAGGTCTGGGAACCTGGATTTTCTCGAGTCTAACACCTTATCCTCAACTGCGCTTCCAGTAAAGCTATAAAATAAATGAATAAATGGATGGCGTGAGCAGACCTACTAAGTTATTAGAGAAGCTATCATAACATGTTGAAACAAACTGAGCTTTCAGAAAAGTTGTTATCACATATTAATTCCTGCCAGTCATTACTGAGCTGAGAAAAGCCATTCTGAGGCAAATGCATGTGCTCTATTTGGCATGTGGTAATGCATGATCGTGGACAAGTTATTTCATGTCCTGGTATCTCTGCGTCCTTAATGCAAAAATGGATAAGAACAACTACATGTTTTGGGATTTTTGAATATTAAATTCAAAAACATGTACAAATGCTTAGCTTATGATCTGAAAAAAGTACTCACTTTCAAGGTGAAAGCACCTTAGTAAAAAGGGCAGAATCTACTGGGAGAGGAAACTGACAAAACCATCACTCTGAAAGTAGGCGAGGCAGCTAATTTACAGCAGTGCTCATTCATAATCTCCTGTATAGGATTGTGACATTAAAGCCCAGATCCTGATAAATACACATCACCCCAAACCTCGGAGTTTATCTGATTGCGACCCTGCTGGGGAAGGTAGAGTTTGAGTCTGGTAAGAAACACCTTCTCTCACCTGACTGGTTTCTGCTGCTCTGCACCTCTCCGTTACTCTGTGGCTGTGGACTGGTTAAAGCACTGCTTTCTGACTGGCTGCTTAACACCTTAACAGCAGATCCCAGGTTGGCTGCTATGACTGGAAAATGCTGACCCCTCTTTAGAAGCTGTTTATGTTCCTGGTGGCGAAATCGTGGAGGTACTTCGCGAGGATACCGAGGCAAGGCCTGTGGTGGCGGCTGCTGCTGCGGCTGCTGTGGCTGCTGCTGCGGCTGCTGCTGCTGAGGCTGCGGCTGTGGCTGTTGTAGCTGCTGCGGCTGCGGCTGTGGCTGTTGCGGCTGCGGCTGCTGCTGATTGTTGGCTGTAGCTCGCTTGGCATTATTATTAGTGCTGGTTGCTGTGGAAGTGCCGTTACTAGAGTTGGCAGGCTGAGGCTGGCTTACACTGGGCTTTATCTGTTCTGGCACTAATCCCAACAAAAGAAAAGGGGTGGAAAAGATTAGCCAGTAAAGCATACCTCCATAGTAAGCCATCTAAATGCAAAGGTACCACGAAAAACAGTCGAGACCAGTACACAGGGCAGCCGCACTTGGGGCTCCATGGCTGCCGGGAGTCAGGTTCTTCCACTAAATACCTATCCAATTCACACTCACCATCCGGTCTCTCAAACAGCGCAAGTATTCACTACAAGAACAAGTCGGCCTTTCCTGGCCTTAAAAGAATTCTTAACTTTCTTAGCACTAACTATTCATATTCCACCTCATTTTCTTACGTTTGGTTTCTATTTTTCATCTTCAGAATATAACACAAAGAGCAAGGGAAGAAAACCTGCCATTTTCACTGCTAAAATGTAAAGTCTGAATCATGCAAGATAGACTCTGAATATGTAAATTAATGCAACAATTTAGTCTATGAGGATAATCAAACTTTGAGGCAAAATTACAGATGCACTACCTTAGCTAAGTCTAAGCAATGATCACCTGTAAACTAAATGAGAACAGCAACTGGAAACTGTTAACAGTGACATTCTAGACACCTAAAAGAAAGAAATGAAACTGTTGAAAGCATCTTAATTCAGAAAAAAACATCGCCAATCTCCCAAAACCTCAGAAAGGCAACACTGCAGAGAAGCTGAAAGACCCAGGCTTCAGCCCCAGCTCTGCCCCAGAGCTCTGAGTCCAAGGACAACCTGTATAAACTTCCCACTACCACCTCTGGGAAATGGGATTGATGCCTAGGCCGTGCAGAATAGCCAAAGGTTAAAGGTCTTCATGATCACACAGCACACACATGACCCCAGAACACAGGGCTATAGAAACAGTGCCTGTTCTTTAAGGACAGTACAAAATTACCTCTTAAAAAAAATTGGTTTCCTTGTTTTTGGTTTTTAATCTTAAAGGAAGTGTGATGGCAGTGGGAGCTGTGGTTTCTGGCCACTGACTTACTTGCCAAATGACCACAATGGCCTATGCTAAGCCAGGCTAACGCAGGTGCTAGAACTCAAGTCTCCAATAGATGTGGCAGGAATCCAAGCAGCTGGGCCATCCAATGCTGCCTTCCTGGGCATACGGGCAAGGAGCTGGCCGGGAACTGGAGCAGCCAGGACTCAGACCAGTGCACACATGGGATGTGGACATTGCTGGCAAGTTTGACCCACTGTATTACAAGATGGCCTCACAATACCACCTTACACTAGTGTAACAGCTTAATGTTGCAGGGAGATTTTGTTACATCCTCATAGATGCCAATAACAGGTAAGTGAAATACCATGTTACTGGTGAGGACATAGAGAGAAAACCGTATAGTGGTTAAGACTGTGGGTCCCAGCGGCTGGTGTGACTCAACTGACTAATCTTTCACCTTCAAGCTGACATCCCATATGTGCACCAGTTTGTGTTCCGGATGTTCCCCTTCACATCCAGCTCCCGTTTATGGCCCGGGAAAGCAGCAGAGGATGGCCCAAAGCCTTGAAACCTGTTAGAAGCTCCTGGTGCCTGGCTTTAGATGGGCTCAGCTCTGGCCACTGTGGACATTTAAGGAGTGAACAAGTGGATGGAAGATCTTATTCTGTGTAAACCTGTCTTCCAACAAAAATAAGTAAATCTTCAAAAAAAAAAAAAAGTTGCAAGTCCTGGATATTAGTCTCCTAAAACAAACAAACCAAAACAAAACCACTAGCCCTAAAATTAAAATAGCTCCCCACCTCCTACCTGAGTTATCTCAGTGTCTTTCTCTTGCCTATGAAGTAGGGACCACCTCTGTCAAGTGACCAGCATGATGTAACCACTCAGTAAACAAGTTATGATTGTGGGTGAATTAAAACAAATATTTATCAAATGTCTATACCTGCAAAGAATATGATCCTCTGACTAAAACTGTGACCACCTGTGTTAGTAAGTCTAGTCATAGACTTCCTTTTAGTCTCAGCTCGCAGACTCCTTTCATTCAGTAATCTAACTTCACCACTGGCTGTATTAGCCAAACATCTGGTATGCTCAGTCTACATCATTCATGGTAGTATTTTTGAATATGATACTGGCCATTGTTTTTCCAGTATGACTTCAACTTCTAAAGTAATGCAAGTCAAATGTAAGGATGAATCACAGTAAAAAAATTACAAAGATCTTATCCACTGTGTGGAACCATGACAATGTCTTTTATTAATAATTTAGTTCAAGTGCTTTCCGTATCTGCATATAAAAATTTTGTTTCTTAGAAATGCCTTCAATGTGTACATTCCTTTATGTGCAGCACACAAAAATAAATGAGTATTAGCTATTAAAGACACTTATGTTATGAGGACAATAAAGCATTACAATGTTATAAAGCTCCTCCAAAACCAAAGGCTTCCCATTAACTCAAAATTATAGAGAACACAAAGACTCAGTTTTTATAACCTGAGTACTCAACTCAACACTGTATTTAGCAACTCAATGGAAGCAAGGTGGTATAATTCGTGCTTCAACAATACAGACTTGCCACTTTACTATCATAAAGCTTAAAATGTCTTAAAACACACACACACACACACACACACAAAGAGGTAATAATTTTATACCTAAAACAAATGTTACATGAGAAAATGCATTTCATATATTTAAAAAACCTAGATATCCTGCGGCTACTCTGTCAACAGCCTACATAAAGACATGGTTACAGGTGACTAAAGGTGACATCAGTATCTGCATCTGTGACCCAGCGACCAACCTCCAACTCAACTACAACCAACTGCTGTTCTCAGGCCGCACAGCAGCATACGGGAGCCAATGTCACGCCAGGTGCTCACTGAGAGCAGGGGAAAATCTACTGAACCAGCTAAAAATTGAGACAATGATCCAAAGATTAAATAATGAAGTATCATCTCAGAAATAAATTGTAAAATGGTAATAATGAATAAAAATCAGTTATAGGTAGGGAGAAAAACGGTTACTGGAGAACAGATATAAATACTGAATAATTTTGGCTACTTTGTAAGTTCATTACAAATTTAAACTTTACAAGTAAGCACAGAAATCATTGGAAGAGAGGAAAGTGAATATTAGAAAACTTAATCCATTCAACAGATACAGAAAATAAGAACAGAGAGATTTCAAAATTAGGGTTAATAAAACACATAAAGATGCCAAGAGTAAACTTAAAATATTTTTTATCTCAATAAATATGGATGGGTTAGGTGCACTTGTTAAAAGACACAATCTTTTAAACTGAATAAAAAAAAATAAAGAATATACTTTGCAAAAGCAATACAGGAAATCTAAAAAGTAGACGTCTACTGCAAAGAAATGCAAGGAAAACTAAAATTACAGCAATATTAATTAGAGAAAATTCAAGAACAAAACCACTAAAATGAAGAATTATCTCACACTAAAGAACTGTTAAGAACATGATATCAATACATGGACATCAAATGGAACTGGAAAAGAAAAAACTACACACTTTGGAAAATGGGTTATATCTTTTTGAAGAATATCCATCCATACAGTATCAGTCACTTTAAAAATCCACTCACACCACTTTTCCCCATGCAACACTAAAAAAAAAAAAAAAAAAGAGCAAGGAGTATAATATTCAAATATTTCAGGATGACATACAAATTCAAGACAAAAAATATCACTAGAACCAACAAAACTAGCAAATAAAAATGTAGGGCTATCAAAAAACTAATTACAATAAATTTTTAGATGCCGCTAAACTAGTACTCAGAGAAACCTACACCCTTAATTATTTCCAACAATGAAGAGAGTCTATAATCTAACTGAAGAAGGTAAAAAATTCACTAGAGGGAGGAGAAGCAATAACTAAGATTAAAAGCAGAAAACAGGATTTCAAATACAAAGCAATAAATCCAACACATGAAACTAGGAAACAGATAACCTTTTAAGGACAAAATAAGTTAAAAAATTATTTTCTAAAATTAAAATACTGTTTTACACTTAAAATTTATAAATAGTTTGAAAACACAGAGGAGAGAATGACTGAACATGGACAGAAGAGGCAGAAAACTTAGTTTAATCAGGTAAAACTAAAGCTTTCATAGAAGGAGAAATTCACTACAACATTCATGAGGACCACATGTTTTTACTTGTCAATTTTGTCTTTTTGCTTTTTTTCCTACAATACTTTTATGAAACATACTCCTCTAAATCTAATGACATTCTGGTGGCCCCAGCACACATGAAAGATGGAACACCAACACAAAATATTATCAGTAAATTACATAACATGTTAGTAAGTCCAAAAACATTTAAATAGTACTGCAAAAAAAAAAAGAAGAAGACATAAACTTCAAATGTAGAGTCTAAAAAGACAAGAAATATACACAACCTACACCAACGGATCAAAAAGCCAGCTGAGTCGCTCTTCACGAGGGACAAGGTGGTGAACATTCGAGATGTACAAGAGCAGGTGCACTGGGAGGTAAATGAGTGGCCGTGGCTATGCTCCAATAATACTTCACACACACAGAAAGCAGATTTGACCTGCAGGCTGCACTGTTCCCCTGCACTATAAAACAAAACTTACCAAAACAGGCTAATTGAAGAGGATATCTGTGATTATAAATAACATTAGACATTTATGAAAGGTTCTCTGAGATGCATCCCTTAAAAAGCACAAGGCCCACCGGCGTGGTACCCCTGCCTTGCACACGCCAGGATCTCATATGGGCACCAGTTTCTTTCCTGGCTGCCACACTTCCCTTCCAGCTCCCTGCCTGGGGCCTGGGAAGCAGCAGATGATGGTCCAATGCCTTGGGACCCTGCCTATGGGTGGGAGATTCTGGCTTTGGATCAGCTCGGCTCTGGCTGTTGCAGCTACTTGTGGAGTGAATCAGCAGGGGGATCTTTCTGTCTGTCTCTCCTCTTTGTAGATCTGCATTTCCAATAAAAATTAATAAATCTTTATATATATATATAAAAGGACCAGGCCCAGATGACTTTACATCAAAATAATCAGTTTATCAAGAAACATGTGATATTAATTTTACATATCCCAGAAGTACAGGTTCAAAATTAAAGTCTGCTCTTACTAGTTCTATGATTATAGGCAATGTACTTCACTACTCTGTGCTTCATTTCCTCTTCTGGAAAATAAGAGTAAGTTTGTTGGGAGGCTTTTACAGGATGGGAACAGGAGGAAGGTACGATAGTGTAGTGTGTCAAGCTCCTGACTGTGACACTGGCATCTTATATGGGCATCGGTTCAAATCCTGTCTATTCCACTTCTGCTTCAGCTCTACTGATAACAGCAGAGGATGCACCAAGTCTTCAGGTCCTTGCTCCTGTGTGGGAGACCCAGAATAAGCTCCTAGTTCTTGGCTTTGGAACAGTTCAGCTCCAGCTGCTGCTGCCATTTGAGGAGTGAGCCAGTGCATGGAAGATATGTCTCTTTAAACTCTGCTTGTCCAATAAAAGCAAAGTAAATATTTAAAAAAATTACTGTCTTTTAAAGAAAAGATAACAACTGCAAAGAACTGGAAACAGTGCCTACCAGCCTACCACATAGTATTTACAAATGTTAGTGATTAATACTATCCTAAGTAAAGGAGCAATAAAGGATAAGCCTAAGGGTTTGAGCCGGGAATCTGGAACAATTTCATTTGACAAGATATGAAATACAAAACAAAAATCACGCTTTGGAAGTATACAAGGGAGAATGAATTTCACTTCAGATATTATTAGATTTGTTGTTACAAAAGGATAACAATTAATCTGGTTTCAAGACTTCCTTATAGCCTTAAATAAGAAGTCCAAACAACTTGCTTATATAGATTACATCCACAGATATTATTCTACAAAAAGAATACACAGAAAAATCTAAAGAATATTTGAAGAATTAATTTTTAAAAACCCTTCATATTTTAATATAAACGCATTTCCCCCAAAGCAAGATGTCTGGCACCGTCAGACATATTTTTACAAGTTTCTTTTCTTTCAAGTGTACAGAAGACACGGGTGATCACATCACCACCTCCATCCAATTTTTTGTGATACCTCACATTATATAACTTCTGGAACATTCCACTACATAGTCAACACAAAAAGTGAAAAGGACAAACAAAAATCCTCCTGTTATTACGAAAATAATTCTGATACTGTGGCTTTCAAGAATTCCAGGGAACCTTCCAGGGGTCTTGCCCTCAGAGCAACTTTGACACCATGTATAGAAAGCAAAAAGATATATGGTACTGGAGTTCTTTTAAAGGATGGGCTAGAAAAATGGCTTTATGATTCAATCTAGAAGTGGGAAAAGAAGTCATGAGAGTTGCAGAAGGAGAAGAGATGACAAGACCCTTTAGGTTGAAATAGCAGGAGTAAAAGCAAAAGCAGCTGTGAGTGGCAAAGGCAGGAGAGCAGGGGCGTTGGCTCGGCTCCGCCGTCTGTCCAGTGTCTCAGGCCGGAATGTCCACCTCCATTTCTCCCTGCCCTTCTACATCCAGTCCATCAACACTAGCAACGGATGATCTCACTGACTGAACCCAACCATTTCGGAGCTCTTGACATCAATGCTGTCATTCAGCTCATCACCACCTTACTCAGCAAACTCTCCTAGTGGGTCCCCTTGGCTCAGATCTCTGTTGCCATTTCACTCAGTTTTACCAAAACTCCATCATTGGCTTATCCCAAGTTCTCTGTACCATAAAGTCATTTTCAAAACTAAACTTCTTGGTATGACTGCTCTAAACCATTCCTTCCCTGCTATACTCACCTATATTTCTGGCCCTGCCACAACACAACAAAAAGCTACGATTCCTTTTGCCTAAAGTGTCCTGACATTCTAAATAAGCACGACCTTAACTACACTCAGACTCAAGTTTATTTTGGAATCATTTGAGACAACTAAGTTGCCCTCCTGCATTCTGAAAAAATGCTTACAACTTTACACAGGCGTACATATGCCCACAAGGTTCTGGCTTCTCATTTTCCGTTCACTGTGTCATTGGGATTCCAAGCACAGAGCCCAGCAAAGCTCAGGAATTATACGCTGAACTTAAGAATTGTCAGCACGAGATGACTGGATCCACAGAACAATACACAACATCGGAGGATCAGCTAGCATGGAATACCAACATTTATGAGGTAACACAACAATAACCGGGCAAAACCAACTACTACTATATTCAGTTAAAAAAAAAAATCACAATACATTTTTTTGCCATACTTTTTAAAGATACTGGCAAAATCTGAATTGATCCCTAAATAAACAAGCTGAATTTGTAAGAATGGAAACATTACTTATTTGAATAAGGATTTAAGACACATGTTCTAAACTATCCTCTAAATTTGGACTTTGTAAAATAATAGACTGCTTTTTAAATTTTTGACTTTTACTTCTAAAAACTATGTAGTCTATAGGTTTGTAAAAACACATAGCCACTATCTTTTTTAAAATACTCTAGGGTCTGGTACCTTAGCCTAGTGGCTAAAGTTCTCACATTGCACGGCCAGGATCTCCTATGGGCGCCGGTTCATATCCCGGCGGCTCTACTTCCCTTTTGGCTCCCTGCTTGAGGCTTGGGAAAGCAGTAGATAGCTCAAAGCCTTAGGACCCTGTACCTGTGTGGGAGACCCAGAGGAAGCGTCTGGCTCCCGGCTTCAGATTAGCTCAGTTTTGGCCACTGTGGCCACGTGGAGAGTGAACCAGAGGACAAAATTCTTTCTCTCTGTTTCTCCTTTTCTCTGTAAATTCGACCTTCTAATAGAAATACATAAAAAAATCTAAAAAATACAATACATTCTATAAAATTTATTTATTTGAGAAACAGAGTGAGTAAGAATGACACAGATCTTCCACGAGCTGGTTCACTGTCCATGTGTCTGCAATGGCCAGGAGCCAGGAGCCCTTGCTGCTGCCCCCAGGGGGCAACGACAGCAGCAGGAGCTGGAGTCCAGAACAGAGCTCAGATCATACGCAGGCACCTGACTGTGGGCTGCTGGCACCTCAAGCTACGCCAAAGTCCACCACACAATTAGTCTGTACTCAAGTGAAAAACCAACAATGAAGAACCAATATTTTAAATGCACTTCAGAAAACAAATGAACTTCACTTTTACTATCGACATACGCAATACAAACAACTTAAAAAGATGCCACTAGTTATCTCAGTACTATCACCTCCAAATACCAAGCTCAAAGCCTTAATACCTCAAGAGAACTGACATTATTCCTATCCTCAACTCAAGGATTTAGCCTGGACAAGTGTTCCTACTGGCTACATAGTCACTCTTCTGAAATACTGATAGAACAGAAATACAGGCTTAGTATACACAAAGTATCATTTTAATACATGATGAGGTCACTTTAACAGAACAAAAAACACACAAATACAAATCTGAATTACTACAAGGAATGAAACAGTTAAAACTACTAGCTAAAAAATTTATTTAAGAAACATCTGTGGGGCCCGGCGGCGTGAATCATCGGACGGAAGATCTTCCTCTCTGTCTCTCCTCCTCTGTGTATATCTGGCTGTAATAAAATGACTAAATCTTTAAAAAAAAAAAAAAAAAAACATCTGTGGAATACACAGTGTTTTTCAAGATCTTTCTGACAAACTTTGGATTCATTCAAATTTCCTTTTTCTTATATGGAAAAAATAAAACCATCAGGTTAAGCTCTTGGAAGACATATGGTGGGAAAGTGCCTCAGTCTGAAATGTCATCCTGACATAGAATGTGCTTTATAAAGAAAATGCTCTACCTTCTTAAATCAGAGTATATGCACCATTAGCCAAGCTAAGCTGGATCAACAGTAGGTTTTCTTGGTAAAAAAAAAAAAAAAAAAAAAAAAAAAAAGAATCAAAAACTAAAAAACAATGGATGATGAAATAAAATTTTGTCAAATGGTAACATGTTTTCCCCCAAACATGACTATATTCCAATTAACATCTAAACTAGGAAATATCTGAATTTAGAATAAATCTCATCTAAGGCAAAGACACTGTTTTAGTTTAAGAACACTAAGCCTGGGACTGGCACTGGGGCACATTAGGTTAGGACTGCCTGTGGCGCTGGCACCCCACAAGTGCATCCGTTTGAATGCCATCTGCTCCACTTCAATTCAGCTCTCAGTTTATGAGATGGCCCAAGTGCCTGGGCCCCTGGGAAAGCAGTGGGGTATGGCCCAAGTTCTTGGCACCTGCACCCATGTGGAAGATGTGGCAGAAGACTCCTAGCTCCCCCAGCTCTGGGTGTCACTGCCATTTGGATTGAAGATCCTTTTCTGTCATCCCTCTCTCTCCAAGTTTAATAAAGAACGGACAGTGGAGTTCAAACCAAATCTGAGCAAAGCGATACACACCCAACAAACATAGCTTCCGGTATACTTGTACATCAAGTTTCATCTCAATTGTAACAACAAAAACAAAATCTCTAAACCTATAGGAAAGTGCTAATGCACCTGGGAATGCAGTGGAAGATGATGCAAATCCTTGGGACTTACCATCCATGCAGTTCCAATGGAGTTCCTAACTACTGGCTTTGGTCTGTCTCCCCCTGTCACTCTGCCTCTCAAATCAATCAATCAATCTTTTAAAAAAATCAACAGAAACAAATTATATTACAGGATAGCTACTTTCAAAATTATTTTGTAAGTCATCAAAACTGATTGAGACTAAAACATGAAAGTATGCTCGATGAATCAGCATGAATGTATAAAAAAAGTAAAAATCCAACTATTCCTTTCTACAGGGAGAGCTGAAATGGCAGATGTTCCCTCAGAGCGTGTCCAAACGCTGCAAGGGAAGATTTTCTAATCAGTAAATGTAGGAGTAAGAATCTATTACATGCTCAACATTTACTACCTCTGGCCCCTATAATTTATGTTCTATATAACTTTTCATTCCTACAACTCTGAATGAAGCAGGTTGAATTATTTCCTTTATACAGAGATTAGGCTTAGAAATAAAGAAAATTGCCAAAGATCACAAAAAAAAAAAAAAAAAAAAAAAAGAACTAAGAAGGCAATACTCAAATTCAAGTCTATCTATCTGATTCAGAAGCCTGGACTTTCAGTCACTGTACTGCAAGGATGCTAAAATTCCCAGGTTATCATCAGTGTAATTCTTTGCTTCCGCAGTCTGGCCAGATCTGCTGCTTAAAATTCCTGCTAGACCAAGTACTTCTCCTGAAAACTTCTGTACTCAGAGAAAGCCTTCATTGAACATGCATTCTAAGGAGCAGAAACGGCTTTCTTAACAGAAATAGAAATGTGAAACCTGTCAGGCAACTCTAGGTGTATACTGTAGCTTTCCTATTCTGGAGATTTCTTATAAATGACCATAACTCACAAAGCTACTCCGGGCACTCCACCTTGATTTCTATGCAAAATTTTAATCAGGAGAAGCCAGCCGAGCTTCCTTTGAAGAATCCGTAGGTTGAAGACACAAGTCTCAAATGCTCCTATAACCTTCAAACAATTCTGGCTCCTCTTCCTGAATCCGGTTATGAGCAGCAAGCAGCACACTCCGCTCAAGGCACTCATCATTTTCTCTCATATTTATTCTGTCTGCCTTATGAGTTTCATCAGACATCTGAATGTGTGAGACTTTCCATTTCTACCAACTTTAATCATTTGCTACTATTTGTGAGCAAAAAAACCCTCCATGTTAGAAAGGAAGTGATTTCTCGCCCAAGTGAAAAAGGAGTCCTTTCCAGTCTTCATATCCTGAGTTCATAATTTGAGACTTAAGGGATACACACGCAAACACACACACACACACACACACACACACACACACTAATTATCTTCCTTCTCAATAGCAAAGAAAGGGAAATGTTTACTTTGGTATACTTAAAAAATGTCAATTTTATGGACTTTTCCCATGAAAGCAGAAACCCACATTTTTGTGCAACCTGTTAGTACACAGCTACACACTTAATTTGCTACATACCTCAAAGATATTTTCCAAAGCAAGAAAATCACATTTGCTTGAGTCATTTTTCTTAAGGATGTCTTCAAAAAAATTCATTTATTTGAACAGCAGAATTACACACACACACACACACACACACACACAAAAGAAACAGAGAAAAGATCTTCCATCTACCAGTTCACTACCTAAATGGTTGCAACAGGAAGGGCAGAGCCAGAACAGAGTCAGGAGCTTCTTCTGGGTCTCCATATTGGTGCAGCCTTCAAAGACTTGGATCATGCTCTACTGCTTTCCCTGGCTCACCAGTACAAAACCAGATCAGAACTGGAGGAACTCATACAGCATACTGGTCTTGTGGGCTGTGGCTTAACCTACTATACCACAGCACTGACCCCATAGTACATTCTTAACCAGTATAAACTTCTGCCTCCATTTCAAAAAACTTAACACTTGTGTCAAGATATCTCACTTAAAGAAAGAATACAATCATAGCAGATTTGGAATCACAACCTTATCTGATGTTACACTTAATAACAGCCTTTAGTGAAGATTTCTGGTATGTAAACTGCAGAGAAAAACACTGAATTAAATCTCTCCATCTGCGCGACAGAAAAGGACCACGGGTATGCTAAAGGGACGACACTGCAGAAAATTAGGACTAAATTTTCGGGAACTGTAATCTTCAGTTCGGAGTGGCTGCAACAGTTCCATAAGCAGCACTGAGCTACACACTTGAAGTCACAGCCTACTTGGGTCTCAATTTTCCATGAGAATCTATTCATTAATCCTTGTCAAGCCTCCGAAGTTCTGAAACAGAGGGCTTTATTACTGAGAAAGTCAAGTCTCAAAAAATGAAAATAAGATCTACCATGTGACCCTGTAATCACCTTTCTCAGTATATACTACAAGGAAATCAGTTAGCACGCTGTGAACCTCTCTGTCCTTCCACGGAAGCAAAATGTGGAAACAATGGAAACACGTTTCTGTGGACAGGTGGAGGAATAAAGAAGCTGTGTCATGCACGTATACAGAGGTACACACAAACACACACTGCAGAAGTAATCAGCCTTAGAAAGAAGATCTCCCCATCCGCAACATGGGTAAACATTATATATACTAAATGAAGTCAAAGAAGTAAAAATGTTGCGTGACTTCACAAGTACCCCTAGATATATAAAATATAGACACAGGAGGCAGAACGGCGTCACCAGGTGTGGAGATAAAGGGCGTGGGAGGTCGAGGCCAAAGGCCACGAAGTTACAGTTACGTGGAATAAATCAATCTAGAGATCTGATGGACAGTCCAGGGACTTCAGCTGTTCTTCCCACAACAAAAACTGTAGGACAGTTTACTTGCTTGACTGCAGTTTCAAAACCACACGTTGCATAAATTAACAGTTACTGTGGAGCAAATGGAACTATGAGCTGAGCTCACGTGTGAACCAGTGAAGGTCTTCAAGAATACATTTACCTTTGCTGGAGTAAGGATGAGGATGGCAATACCATGGAAACAGGGACAAGGGATTCGTTTTGTTTGTGGCTATTACTAAAGACCCTTGAAGGATAAGAAACAGCACAGCTACTTCAGGCGTGAACAAAACAGGAAAACATGGCATTTTACAGAATCTAAAATTTATTTCACTGGTTCACTCTCCAGATGCCTATAACAGCTGGAGTTGGTCCTTTCCCCTGTGGTCCATTATACCCCAAATTTCAGTAACTAAAAATCGTAGCACATTAAGATCACACACCAGAGTGGTAGTCTCGTGGTTAAAGTCCTTGCCTTGCATGTGCCAGGATCCCATACGGACACCAGCCCATGTCCTGGCTGCTCCACTCCCCATCCAGCTTCTTGTTTGTGGCCTGGGAAAGCAGCGGAGGATGGCCCAAAGTGTTGGGACCCTGTACCCACGGGGAAGAACCAGAAGAAGCTCCTGGCTTTGAATCAGCTCAGCTCTGGTGGTTGCGGTCACTTTGGGAGTGACCCGACGGTTGGAAGATATTTCTCTCTCCTCCTCCTCTCTCTAAATCCGACTTTCCAAAAACAGTAACTAAATCTTTAAAAAAAAACAAAACAAAGATGATGATCCTCTCTACCTCTCTACAACATGTGGGTGTGCAGTCTATGTTGCTAAAATGTGTTCTATTTTTTTTTTTTTTTTAAAGATTTATTTTTATTACAAAGTCAGATATACAGAAAGAGGAGGAGACACAGAGAGGAAGATCTTCCGTCCGATGATTCACTCCCCAAGTGAGCCGCAACGGGCCGGTACGTGCCAATCCGATGCCGGGAACCAGGAACCTCTTCCAGGTCTCCCACGCGGGTGCAGTGTCCCAATGCACTGGGCCGTCCTCTACTGCTTTCCCAGGCCACAAGCAGGGAGCTGGATGGGAAGTGGAGCTGCCGGGACTAGAACCGGCGCCCATATGGGATCCCGGGGCGTTCAAGGCGAGGACTTTAGCCACTAGGCCACGCCGCCGGGCCCTAAAATGTGTTCTATTAAACAGAGAAAGAGATCAGCATGCTTCCCAAAAATCCAGGGACCTGCTGAGGCAGAGACATTAACTCCTTCACAGTCAGTATATTGTATTTAACATATTATATATAGGCCACGGAGGACGTTAATCTCTCCCATTTTTCTCCTCATAAATGTTCTAGCACTTCACTCCTTTGTTTTTTTTTTTTTAGGGATAGTTTCATAATACATTTTTAAAAAGACATTTGAAATACTGAAACATTCAAAACAGTCTTGATCTGAAAGACTTTAAATATCTCAAAGCTTAAGTCACAGGTAAGAATAAAACTTTCAACAATGGTATTATGTCACTCATTATACTGGTCCATACTTTTACTCAGTGAGTCCTGAATCTACTGTCACAATGAAATAAAAACTAATTGTATTCATGCAACAAAGCTGGTCAAAACTTAATTTGTGCTAATTCCAAACAAAATTTAAAAATCTAACTTTTATTAAAAATAGGTTCACCACTGCATGGCATCAGAATTATTAGTGTTCTTGAACTGGAAAGGGCAGTAGTCAAAAAAAATCTGATGAAGACAAACACTACAGGAGGTGCAGCAGCCTGACTGCTGACGCTCAATCTGAGCATTAGAACCCTCATCTGAATCCTCAAAATGGTACTAGGCCTGTGTTGTCAAACAAGTCTAAAAATCACACTAGCCACATTTCAAGTACATGAAAGCCCAATGTGTTTAAACTTGTTTTTTAAATTTTTAAATAGATTTCATAATATGAAAGTACTTCAAAAATGTGAGATTACCAGTTAGGGGCAGGCTCGTGACTCTGCTGTTAAGATACTCATTAAGACCCCTGTATACCTTATCAGGGTATTCTAGTCCTGTTCCAGTTTCTAGGTTTCTCACTAAGGTATACCTTGGGAGATAGCAGGGGATGGTGAGGAGTATGGATCCCAGGTGAGAGACCAAGTTCCTGACTTCCAGCTTTGAACTGGACCAACACCAGCTGTCACAGGCATCTGGAGAGTGAACCAGTGGATGAGAGATATCTCTCAAATAAATTTTAAAAAAATTTTAGGGCCCAGCTAAAGACCTCAGCTTGCATGCACCAGCATCCCAAATGGGCACTGGTTCTAATCCTGGTTGTTCTCCTTCCCATCCAGCTCTCTTGCTTATGACCTGGGAAAGCAGTCAAAGACAGCTCACAGCCTTGGAACCCTGCACCCGCGGGGGAGACCCAGAAGAGGCTCCTGGCTCCAGATGGCTCAGCTCCAGCCACTGCGGCTACCTGGGGAGTGAACCAGTGGATGGAAAATCTTCCTTTCTGTCTTTCCTCCTCTCTGTATATCGGACTTTCCATAAAATAAATAAGTAAATAAATCTTTAAGAAATTTCTCTAAAGTTTATTTTGTTGCAAAACATTCGTGAAAACCCATGCAGTTTTTTCATTTTTCACAATACAAAGATTTTAATGAGCTTGCTGTAAACTTCACATATGTATGGATTTCAAAAAAATATTTTTGGACCAAAATTCAAAGTAGCTTCTTAAAATAATTTATGTAAACTGCACAAAGCTCATGTATTTCACAACACAAGGGAGGACAGAAATGCTTCCTATCCTGTGCTCCTTCCAAGTTACCTTTTAATTCCAGTTTTTTGAATTTCTCTTGAATAAAAGATTTAAAAAATTATTTTGACAGTACAAACACCAAGAGAAGCTGGAATACAGTCTTAAGATTTCTAAATACTGGCAATGAATTAAAATTTCAAAGCATTATAAGAAAATCACTGTGCAGAGCACAGGGGAGACCCAATAGCTGAATGCATTTTGGCATTTTGTAACAACTTCTAGAACAGAAAGTGGTTAATGTGAAAACTGGGAAACTAAACTAAGTCTAGGATGAATTAGTACATGTGAGTTAGAGATTTATCACCTTCCCTACTGTAGCTATCCTTCCAATTTTTCTGTAAGTCTGAAATCACTCAAAATTTAAGTTCAGTAAACAGTTATATGAGATAAATCTACTCAAGTTTCCAGTCCATAAATGCTAATCACTGTGATTCCCAAATCATAAACACCAGAGATATAGTCACAGCTTCCCCCCAATCCATTTCTGTTTATCAGAAAAAGTACAGTTACTTTTGAAGAAAAATTTAGCAAAAGAATCATGAAGTGAGTGAAATTGCTGGCAAAACAACATAAACTATTTGCAAAGATTTCATATATTCTCTAGCTTGTTTAGACTTGTGGAAAATCCAAAAACAAGACCCAAACATGTTCATATTGTTCATGAGGATGTAAAACAATTTACATGCGCAAAAGGCATAAAGAACAGGTACTCAGATCATACAAAAAGCAAATCTCCATGGGCCAGGGAACAGTCTAGATGAATATAACCAACTGTCCATATTTAGGATCATGAAATCCTAAGAAATTGGAAAGGGGGAGACCAATGGCGATTTGAACGATCCATCAGATGAATTCTCAGAGGTTTTGAAAAGCTGAAAGGCATGATAAAGGCATCCTGGTTGAAAATTAGGTTAAAAGAAAGAAAGAAAGAAAGAAAAAGGGATGAACATGAAAGAGATATAGGTGCTGTAAAAAGCACAAGGCAGTGACTGGAGACATGATAGTCACATCATGATGGGATTTTGATTAAAGCGGGTCTTGAAAGCTGGAACAACTAAGGACAACTTAACATTTCTGTACAGGAGAGTGCTGGGAGAAAGTGGAGTTTAGAAAAGTAATATTCCAACGCTCCTGACTCCATTCCACATCCATGCTAACTGTATCAGACATCCAGGTTCAAAGCCACTCACCTTCAATTCCTCTTCTGATCTCATCAGGAGCCTGTCCCACCAGTTCTACCTCACACACCTGTCACTCTTACTCTGACGGCAAAGACCTCTATTTAAACCCTCATTACGCTCTCTACTCCTGCTCGCTATCAGATCTTGCTTCTACTGACCCAGACGCTCCAGAAGCCAAGACCATCACAAAGCCCTGCAGGCTCCCTACCTACAGGCCTGTGTTCTGTCACTTCAAGACAATCTTCTACACTCATCATGCCTGTTTTTCCCCATTTGTATCCTTTCCCAGAATGCCTTTTTCGAGCTCTTTTTTTTTTTTCTTAATCTCTACCTGTATTTCAAACATTATCCAGTGGTTAACTTAATTTACGCATGCGCACACACACACACACACACCCATCTCTTACTGGCTCCATGTATTCTGTCTCAACCCTGTCCATGACCACTGAGTACTCATTGCTCTAGGAATAGCAACAACTCTGCATATCACATCACATCTCTGCCTTGAGTCACACTCTCTCATCTTTTCATCTTTCAGAATTTCTGATTTCAAGGAGGGCTTTCCTCATCCCCTAGGTTAAACTAAGCTAACAGTCACTCCTCTGGGTTTCAAGACAATGTAAGATTTTTCAGCCTTTACCATATGGGGTCTGAGTGTGTCCTCCCAATGTCACTCTGACTCCAGTGAAATACAAACTATTCTTGCTTTTACTCATTCAATATACCTCATAAATGTTATGCAGACAGACACCACACTTATGATATAGTTTTAAAAACACTGAAAAAGCCTGGCACTTTTCATTCCCAAGCAGTCAGCTCCTAGGATAAAGACAAACTGGGCTTTCTGCTTCCTTCTCACACTTAAGTCTGTTGTTGGGGGGGTGGATATTTGTGTTGTGCAACCTACAGCACTGACCTAAATGACAATACAGAGATGGCTGTCACCATCTGTCTTCAAGCAGACGTGGAGGACAACACACAGAGAGAAAGGAATGAAGCTGACAGAACCTCTATGGGATGTTGTGGGGTCACCCAACAGACTCCCACCCCCCGAGAAGACTTTCAGCTAAAGACTGAAGAAAAGGGACACCAATACAAAGACTAAATAAAATAGGGCTGAAACAGGAAGTGGTGCTCATCTGAGGAGGCAGCACATTCTCTACATGGCCATCTACACCTGATAAACCATCACACCCCAAAGGATGACTCGTGCAAGGCGCTGCCCCTGGAGCCTGTTCCCACCTTGCCTCCTTCACGCTCTTCTCCCTCCCATCCTAGAGGTGAATAAAAATGCATATAAACAAACTTGCTTTAATGAAAAAAATAATAATAATAAAAAGTAGCTTGAAGCAACGTACCTTTGATTTTTTGTTCAGTGGCCTAAAAACAAACAAACAAACAAAAAACAATGTAAATATGAAACTGAAAGAAATGGATTGTTATGATAAAATGCTCATATATTTCTATTATACAAGATACACATTTTTATTAAATAAAGAATCTGTCATTTAGATGAAGTGTATTGGAAAAGATAGGCAAAGAAAGCATACTTTTCCCACAGATGTACCCCATTTCCTCAATATTTGCTATGTGTTATTAATAAAAAAATTCTGCAATATTTCACAGCAGACATCACTATGACTACAGTAGCATTTTTAATGGGAGCTATACATTTCCATTTAATGATTTTTATGTAACTGTCATCTTAATATTTAATGGAGTTAATAAGGCTTGCATGTTTAAGTAAGCCCAAAAATTAATACAGATGAACCAACTTTTCTGTAGGTAAAATTGCATGAGATCAATTGCTGACCAGCAAAGACTTTGAAACGAAGTTGTCACTTGAGACATATCTACTTGATAAAGGATCCTGGTCAGAAGGCACAAACTGACAGGAGCTCTGCTCTCACTGCCCCCACTGCCTGCAACTCCTCTCCCTGTTTTCTGACAATGCCTGAAAGGGGGCAGAAGGCAGTAGGACTGTCTCAAGGCAACTAAACTCCAACTTCCAGAAGGCCTGAAAGAGAAGCACACAGAGTCCATCCAGCAAAACTCAAACTCCATGGAGTCCTGGAAATAACAGATACAACCAGCAAGCAGGGAGGGAAGACTGTTCCATTAGTAACGGTATAACTAGCAAGCTGTTTCCAAACGAAGAAAAAGCTTCCCTTAATTGTCATATGCCATGACAAATGATTTTGCTTAGTCAAATACAAATTAGGTCACCACAAACACCATTTCTAAATTATGTCAACGTAGACATGTATAAGAAGCAAAGCAATTACCCTAACAGTGAAGCCATATCAAATATTAATCATTCCCCTGAGAGCCAGAGCTTCCAGTCAGGGACTAAAGGGCTTTACCAGGGTGTATACCATGAATACCATGGTGACCACAAGGCAAGTGAGGCCCATCATTTTTACTTTTTAGACGAAAATCTCTTGAAAAAATTGAGGGAAGGCTAATTAACTTGACAACAATTTATTTCTGGGACATATGGTTTATAAAATTTTGATAGTAGAAAAACAAGTCTTTATTAAAGAGATCTTGGTACTGAAATACTTTCAAGTGTTAGAAGCATCATGTCAAACAGTAAGATACATAATCTTCTAAAGTCAAAGAATTATTATTTGGCATACTGAAAACCTTCAAAAAAATGAAAAAAATGGTTGCTCTCTTTCACAGTTTACTTTCACTGAACCTAAGTTTTAGTGTATAGAAACCAGGGCCACATTACTTGAACCTGAGGTTGAGTAACACTGCTCTTCTACTAGACACACAAAAAAACCTACACAACTCCTGAGGAAAAACAGCTGCGTGCTGCTGCTTGGCAACACTGTTCAAGCGCTCTGTCACCTACAGAGAATGGCATCAAGGGGAAGCCCGAAATGTCAGCCCTCAGAACACCAACCAAATATAACACAACACATGGCTACTGATCAGTGAAACACGGCTAGTATGGACGGAGATGTACAAAATATCTACCAGCTATCTAACCTTTAGTTCTTTTAAAACATATTAAAAATTCACTAATAATATTTTATACTGATTACAAGCTAACATACTTCTATTTTTTCTTATACTAGGATTCCATAAAATAAATCAATATTACCTCAACTGTCTCTTTTTACTTTTAAATTATCTTACCATTGAAAACCTCTGGGTCTTAGTTTCCTATTCTCTCAAATGGAGAAAATAACAGTTCTGCTCACCTTTCAGGGTTATAGAGACAGTCAGAATACAACAGATTTTCTCGGGGAAAAGTACACGCGTCAAATCATTGTGGATCTCCTTGCACAACAGAATTAACAGGTTCTGATAAATTTACACATACAATCATTATTTCCATTTCAGATATGTTTTCTTTAAAATGTGAGTTGTGACTTCAAAAGTAATGAGCACAACTGCCTCAACCCTAAGTGACAGGTGGTAGACACACAGTGGAGGCTGTTCTGCTCCCACCAGGCTCCCCAGTGCTCAACCCTTAAGAGCCCCAAGCATACTTCAGTGGTTTCAACTTCAAGATCTTTCTGTCTCTCCTTCACTCTGTAAATCTGACTTTCCAATAAAAATAAATAAATCTTTTAAAATATATTGTATTGAGCCTTATTAGTGTCTTGTTTATATTTAAGTTGTATTGTCTGGCTTTTCATCTATAACAGAAAATTTGTGGAATGAATTTAAATTTCTTTTTTTTTGTGTGTGTGAATAAGATATCTTCTTTTTATTTATTTATTTATTATTATTATTATATTTTTGACAATCTTTACATAGTTAATTACGGTAAAAAGGTTCAAGGGCTATAGGGAAGTGGGTAAGACTATTATTTCCCTATTGTTTCCTTCATGTATCTGAGGTAAAGGGGGTTATTGAGGGAGAAGCCCCACCGTTTCCCACCTACCCCAAGTCCCGGATGTGGGGCATGCTCTGAGATATTTGCTTAAGTGGTTTTGATAGTTCACCAGTTATGTATCACTGCCAGTCTCGCCACTCCAAGCACGATGAGGTCGTTGAAGAATCCACTGATTGACATAGTCCATCATAGAGTCTCCATTTAACCAGTATTTCGCTGCCAACATATAGCTGAAATGGTTGATTGACTTGTTCGTTCTTTTGTCTTTTCTTGGCTAGGGTTCTGAGTCCGCCATTTTGATTGGGGAGATCCCCAAAAAAACTTTGAGTTATTCCCAGACCAGTGGGAGATGGCGCAATGGCCTAGTGGTTAAAGTCCTTGCCTTGCAATGCGCCAGGATCCCATATGGGCACCGGTTCTAATCCCAGAGGCCCCACTTCCCATCCAGCTCCCTGCTTGTTGGCCTAGGAAAGCAGTCAAAGACAGCCCAAAGCCTTGGAACCCTGCATCCACGTGGGAGACCCAGAAGAGCTCCTGATTCTTGGCTTCAGATTGGCTCAGCTCCAGCCATTGCGGAAACTTGGGAAGTGACTCAGTGGATGGAAGATCTTCCTCTCTGTCTCTCCTCCTCTCTGTATATCCGCCTTTCCACTAAAAATAAATAAATCTTCTTTAAAAAAAAAAATCACAATGGCTACTGGAGCCTGCCAAAATCCATGTATTTTCTGTTTTATAACAGACCTATTTAATGCATTAGAAAAATTACTATTGTATATTATTTCCCAAATTTAAAATTTACCTTTGCACATGAAAACTCAAGAGAATGTATGGATAACACTCTATGTCCACAGAAAAAGGCCGCAGCCCAGGGCTTCAGAACAGCAGTGTGTGAAAGAATTAGAAGACTTCAACTCTAGTCCTAATTCTGCCATCATGATGAAGCCAAGGTTAGCTAGACACATTCTCACATTTCGTTTCCTACTTTCCAGTATATAACTGAAAATTTACAGACTAGAACAGATAATATCTGAAATGTTTTTCAGAAACGAAACTGTACAGATCATATCAAACAGATCATCTGTTCTTACTGTAGTCAGCTTATGCTGCAACATTCTTATCAATGGACCTGAGCAGCTGGCTCACACAGATGTCGGACACCTCCTGGACACACTTGCGGGACTCCACTACACACAGATCTAAGAGTCATTCATACAGGTGCTAACAGTGCCTACTTAGGAGCCTTATTATTATTATAATAAAGCTATTTGTAACAACCCCTGGAAATATCAGCTGTCCTTACTTCACCCAAAGGTTGTCTTCAAACTTAGCTGGAAGCTAGTTTTGAAATTTTGGAGTACAGTCTAACATGACAGCCTAAGCTATCAAACTTTCATGTATTAGAGGCACAGAATTTTCCTTTTATGTTGTGTGCAGTGGGTAGATATTACATCTATGTATACATAGGAATACCCTACCAGGACTGAAGACCTGGCATTACAAAAACAAAAACTTGTAAGTTTCTAATGTCAGTTCTAGCAGGATGTGATTCAGGTGAGACAGAAGCAGGGGGAGAGGTAAGGATGAAGTGAGAAAGAGGCTAGCACTTCAGACTCAGTGAGACGCTCAATGGCATGATAATCACCATTCATGTACTAGAGGCATATTCACACTAAGAACGCATTAGGGGCCCCCTGTACTAATCTGGCATGGCAATTTACAGACTTGATTACAAAAGAACACAAAGGTGAACTTCGACAATTTGGAGCCACTGTCTATGTTACAACTTAAAAAAATATACTCTCAAGAAAATATACTTAGAGAACTCATTCTGCAACATATTGGGTAAATTTCAAATAAACAGTCTTACACATCACCTTTGTCCTCTTCGCTAGCCATTTCACACACATTTTGACTTAGCAGTTTTAACTTCTGAACTCCTTAAATGCAAGGGCCAATGAGCCCTAATACAACATTCAGAAGCTTGCCACACCACTGATTCTATAAACACTTTACCCAAGCAGATCTTCAGAAAATCTCTTGAGTTTCTTAGAAGCTCTTTTGACTAGCTTCACACTACAGTAGACTTACAGAGAACACAAAGTTTTCCTATCAAATCCTGGAGCACAGACTTGTCAGACTGCAAAAATTGTCCTCCATAAAGCAGCCTGTAACAGGCATAACGCATTAATCAATGCCAAAACTCCAGAGCAGAAACCTACCCAGATGGTAACTGTGACATACACCTCTGCATTTCCCCCCAGTCCTATCACCCAAGAACAACCAAGAGACAGACAGATGACTAGGGTCACCTGTTGGTTACCTTCACTGCATCCCATACTTTCCAAGATGTTCTGTGCTACACTCCCTGCCTTAATAGTTATTGATCAAACCCCAAACTCAGCACATCAAGAACTGACTTAATTATTTCTTCCTTCTTTATGTCTCCTCACACACCTAACTGCTCCCAAAATGTTAGTCATTCAAAATCTGTAACCTAAGAGCCAGCCTAGGTTGCTCTTTCATTGTATTCTTTAAATAATTTTTCTGGATTAGATTCATGGTCCTTTCACTGGTGTATCAATTTCTGCTATTTATTCCTTTCAATCCAACTCCACAATTTTCCATCCTTAAATATAAATGTTCTCTGTCACTCTGCGGAAACATCTTCAGCATTTTCCCCAAAGGCCAAAGCTCCCAAGAACAGCACAGCCATCATCAACCTTTCCCGTCTCTTCTCCTCAAAGCTCTACTGTTGCTTCCACCTTCCACCTTCCATCAAAACGCACACTTTACCATATACAATCTACGACTACTTACTTCTGAATTTACTCTGCTTGCATCCTTTTCTACTCTGGTGCTTACTTGCATGGATAATTTCAACTCTAAGAAAATTTCACTCTCTGCCTCATCTTAGCCCAAGTCATGCATCTGGCTGTGGTCCAACAATTTCCATAAAGACAGCTCACGTATGTTTCTGCGTCCAATAATTTTCCCTATTGAATCAGTTGGAGATGTCTTGTAGAATAATCTGTACCTTAGTTCCAAGCACAGTGCCTGGCATTACAGGAGAAAAGGACAGTCGTTTCCCCAGTCTTTCAGAGCATGTTAAGGTCTCTGACACCTTAATGCAGCAGGTGAACAGAGTTAACTGCCATCAGTCCTTACTAGGACAGCTTGTGAGACATCTTTATGACAGACAGTCTAATTTTGCCACAGTTTTTATTGCTTTGGTTATGGTTTCTTATGCTTTATAGGCTAGAATTCTTTCGCAGAAAACGATGCCTTCAATTTATGTTTACATCATCCTAATGGAAAGGGCAAATGCTTAAAATCAATCCAGGTTCTTAAATACAAGGAAACTGACACTATTCCTCATTATCTCTATTTATTTCCATTAATGCTTCATGCCTGTATTATTTTATTTCCTATCAGGCATATTATGCTTTCTCATTGACTTAGTTTTTATTTTACAAAACTTAAGGAAACTAAGGCCCAGAGAGAAGCTACCTAAAATGTACGGCACGCTACGTGCTGCAGGTGCGTGTTCTTCCCACTAGAGACACCTTATTCAGCATCCAGGGACAGCTCATTTGAAAGATACAAGACCTATATAATGTACTTACCTTCAAAAAATATTGGCAAGATTAAATAATGCATTAAATTATATGCACTAGCTAGCTACTTCATAATGCATATTCAAAAACATTACATAGTAAAATTACTCTCTAAGTTAAAACACTGAATCATATGCTTTTAAAAATCCCTTGAGTTCATTTTTTCAAATTTATGTTTAGACCGCTTATCAAAAATAGTTATACACACACTACCTTCTTTTGAGCAGCTTCCTTCTTTTTCTTGTCGTCTTTTTTCTTTTTCTTTTCTTCCATCAACTGTTCTTCTTCTTGCACTAAATCCCTGAACCACACAGTTGCAATTAACTTTCCCAAAATGCATTAAAAAATAAAAATAACGTTGCATAAAAGTTCAGTTTTACTTGTTAGTAGACACAGCAAATTGTTCTTTCATCAATCATTGAAATAACATAATTTGTAATCTACAGAATCTCAATACAGTACAATTCACTTTAATAAGCCTCAAGTAGCATAGCTTTTATCTTAATATTGTATCAAGAACAACCACTTAAAGTAGCAGGCTGACACTGGGAAATCAGCAGTTTCTAGAAGTGTAGTTGGAGCTACCTTGCTTCTGTTCCCAGGGAACAAGCAGCAGCTAATGGCAGTCCCTGGCACCTCCTACAATCCTCTCCTACCTCGGTACAGAGCTTCATAAATACCTTTAAATACAAGTTATGCATATGAAGAGGTGGCTTATTTCAACATTAAATAGTTTCATATACTTCTAAACACACCAAACCATTCTGCTGATTCTCGGGAAACAACAGTAGCTTACATTTTTTTTAAAGCTCAAATGCTCAAATCTGTCAACAGAAATTCTGGCTTAAGATTTCACAATGGTAGACTGAACAAACGTGTCTGCTTCCTTCTTCCTTTCAAGGAAAAAGGTGCTAACTATTCAGAGCCGGTGAATATACAAGAACAAAGACGACCACATCGAAGAATAATCGCAAGGGAATCCTATCTCATGTTCTGGCTCCTTCTTTCTCAGGGAGCTCTAGAGAGGCACCCCGATCAGGGCATGTGGGTGGGGTGGGGGCAGGTACCTGCACAAGGTGGAGAGCATCCACGCAACCGAAAAGCCACAGCTACTCCACCCTTCCCATTCATTTCCTATGTCTGTACACACAGACTTAGAGAGAAGCTACTTTTGAATCCAGTCTAAAACCAAAACAAGTATTCTCCAAAGACAATAACCCTTCTGAAGGAGCCGGGGAGATTCCTGCAAAACATCTGGCTGCTCCAGAACAACACTCTTCTTACTGGAATCCACTGTTACTTCCCTCCGTGACACCCTAAAATGAAACCTGCCAATCAATATCCTTCAAACACACAGTTCTGCACCACCCCTTCCTTTCAAGGCAAGACGTAGTAACGGATATGGAATAAACACAGCACACACTGTTACAAGAAACACACCCCAGCTATCTTCATTATCTTAGAATCTAGAACCTAAAATTTGATTCACAATACTGACATCCAAAATTCATGAGGTAATTGAAGAAACATTACATTCACTCACTCACTCTCTCTCTCTAACCCTGCCCTGAGGAAGGCGCCCAGAGGGCATAAAGTGACTGTCAAGTAGACACAGAAGGAGGTTTGGGAATATGAACCAGGCATTTGTGAAAGTGCAAATCATTTCTCAAGGCTTAAATGCAAAGAGTACTGAATATGAAGTAGAAGATAAAGTAAGACGGGCAAGTCCACAGAAACTGGGGAGGAATGTAGTACGTTGTATGTGTCCTGCAAGGAGATTTGACAAAAGCTAAACTGGCTTTTCTAATGGAAATGATTGAGAGGTGAGGCAAGCAAGGCAGTGAAAAATAATATGACATTCTGAGTAACAAATGATATCTTAGTCTACAGCTGTGAAAATCAAATGCTGGAAGAGTGAGACTGTGGCTGCACTTCACTGTCCTGCTCCAAGTGCAGCTGTCCTGTGCCTGGCTGGGGACTGTGCTTCACCCTCGCATTCAGACGGACAGTGCTTAAGAGCAAACAAGTCCCCTCTCACTGCCATCCGAGGGAAGCCAAGCCTCTAGGCAAGCCACAGCAGAGAGCACTACTAGTGAACAGACATAGCTGAATTGCACCATTATCAGGTTATCTGACCCCAGACATGCATGACTTCAGGCAGAGGTGGACCGCTAGCTCTAAGTATCTAACCTTTGGTAGCCTCACACTCTCTGTGCTTCCTAAGCTGAACACAGGGCAGGCATACAGATGGGCACTGATGACACCCGTGTCCCCCATCAAAGTCATGGGGGTTCGTGCCTTACTCTGGTCCTTCAGCTCCAAGTTCCTGACAATGGACACCCTGGGATGTGGTAGCGATGGTTCAAGGAGCTGAACTCACCACATACATGAACCCTACACTGACTACACTAATCCTTCGTAGGCACTGGGGGAGTGAACCAGCTGATGGGAGTGCTCACTTTCTCTTTCTGCCAACCTATTTATGTCTCTCAAATATAATTTTTTTAAAAGATCTATTTTTACTGGAAAGGAAAATCATATTTATGGAGAGAAGGAAAGAGAGGAAGATCTTCCACCCACTGGTTCACTCCCCAAATCATTGAACAGCCGGAGCTTAGCTGATCCCAAGCCAGGAGCCAAGAGCTTCTTCTGGGTCTCCCACGTGGGTGCATGGTGCTAAGGCTTTGGGTCATCCTCTGCTACTTTCCCAGGCCACAAGCAGGGAGCTAGGTAGGAAGTGGAGCAGCTGGGACATGAACTGGCGCCCGTATGGGATCCTGGCATGTGCAATGTGAAAATTCAGCCAATGAGCCATCATGCCAGGCATTTATCAAATATAATTTTGAAGGATGGAAAAATGACCTTATATGAGAATATTTCAAAAAGTATGCAAGAAATACACATTATTAAAAACTATTGGTGCTAGTACTATGGCATTAGCCTGCTCCACCAGTTTAAGTCACACCTACTGCTCCACTTTGTCCCACCTCCCTGCTTATGGACTGGGAGAGCTGTAGAAGATGGTTCAAGTCCTTACGTTACTGTGCCCACGTGGGAGACCTGGAAGAAGCTCCCAGCATCACATCAGCCCAGCTCCGGCCACTGTGGTCATTGGGAGTAAACCAGTGGGCAGAGAGCCCTTTCTCTGTCTCTCCTCTCCATAATTCTGCCTTTCAGATAAAAAGAAATCAATCTTTAAAAAAAGCGTTCCCTTGTAGATCAACTTCACAGTATTCTTTGTAAGGATGGGATGAGGAGTGTTTACTTAACACTGTAATACACATTCAAATGTCTCGTGGTGAATTCAGCCCACCAATTCTCAGTGGTACCCAAGACTAACTTGATCTCACTTGTGAAGATATTACAAGCACTCATGCATAAACATCTGCCTTCTTCAGCATTTCTCTTTCAGGTTCTCCTGTGAATGACAGACATGTCCTTTCCTAATCTACTTCACGGGATGTTTCCTGTCTAGATTTCTATCTCTGTTATCAAGCGTTACTTGAAAGGTTGTTTGATGAGGGTAGTAAGGACCTTCCTGGTCAAAAACATCCTTTGTGTTTAAAAGATGAACCACATTTTGGGCCCAGTGGCGTGGCCTAGCGGCTAAAGTCCTCGCCTTGAATGCTCCAGGATCCCATATGGAAGCCAGTTCTAATCCTGGCGCTCCACTTCCCATCCAACTCCCTGCTTGTGGCCTGGAAAAGTAGTTGAGGACGGCCCAATGCATTGGGACCCTGTACCCACTTGGGAGACCTGGAAGAAGTCCCTGGCTCCTGGCTCCGGATTGGCACAGCACCAGCCGCTGCGGTCACTTGGAGAGTGAATCATCAGACGGAAGATCTTCTTCTCTGTCTCTCCTCCTCTCTGTATCTCTGACTTTGTAATAAAAAATAAAATAATTCTTTAAAAAAAAATGAACCACATTTTCTCTCAAGGAAATATTTTAATGTGAACATTTATTGCAAGCATATGGAAAAACTCTGCAACACCATCATCACAGCCAAACAGCTATGCTTTCACCACATCTTCTCCCTCAGAACACCGACTGGCAAAAAACATAAAAGTGCCACCTGTGACCAAACGTTTTCACTTGTAGGATTAAATCCTAGTAAAGACTCATTTAAGACAGCCAACTAGACCATGCCACCTTCCCCAACAAGTTTGCTAGCTACAGAGAGACAGGTGCATGTGTGCTATAGCAGTTAGGATGCTCGGAGGGCAAGGGGGTGGGTGCTGGAGAGCAGTGGGTTTAGCTGCTGCAGAGGATGGTCCTGGCTGTGAAACAACTGATAAAAGTTACTTCTCTCCCTCCCTGTTTATTTTTTGGAATAAATAAATCTTTTCATAAAAATGCTGTTGGTGGGAGCACCATGGCTCAACCAGCTAATTTTCCACCTACAAGTGAAAAGAGGCCATATAACACTAGTTTGTGCCCCAGCTGCTCCATTTCCCATCCAGCTGCCTGCTTGTGGCCTGGGAAACCAGTAGAGGACGGACCAAAGCCTTGGGACCCTGCACATGCACAGGAGACCCAGACGAAGCTCCTGGCTCTGGATCAGCTCAACTTCTGCCACTGCAGCCATTGTGGAGTGAATCAGCAGATCGAAGATCTTTCTGTCTCTCCTCCTCTCTATAAATCTACCTTCCCAACAAAAATAAATCTTAAGTTTAAAAAAAAATGCTGTTTGCAATGCATATGTCCAATGTTGCCCCACATAACACTCCCACAAACATACACAACTCCAGTGTTTCTTAGTTTGTGAATTTGGGTTTGTGATGTAAGGAAGACTTAAACACAACTAGTGAATAAGGGCAAGATCCCCTATTTGAAAAATTTAAAGTTCTTCTAGAAACAGAACAAGAAAGTTTAAAAGCTAACAGAAACGAGTAAAAGTTCTGTCCTTAGAAACAAGCATCAATTGTGGGGCAGGTGCTGTGGCGCAGTCATCGGTGCCTGGGAGCCACTGCAGCCTCAGCTTCCCACAGTTTCCTGTAATGCACGCGGGAGGTAGTCCACAACGGGCCAGGGGTTTGGGAGACCCAAGCAGAGAGCTTTCAACCCGACAGCCACTGTGTACACACACACACACACACTCATATACACATAACTGCCAGATTTTCTAAGGGAAAATTACAAGCCAAATTTAAAGATACACTAATTTTTTTCACCAATTTTCTGCAAAAGCTTTTTCAAGTATGTAATATTCAGGATTAGTAAGAATTAGTTCGAAGAAAAAATTCTTATTTTTGGTGAGAATAAAACTACCAGGACTTTTGGAAACTATGATGGTTACAGCTCAATAATTTAAGTTGACAGAGTCTACCCAACCACACACATTCTTCAAAACATATCATACAACAATAAATATTAGTACACAAGGACACAGAATGTGGAAATTCACTGCAAGGTTTGTAAGAGCTGAAAAGTATGAAAAAAAAATGTCCACTCACAACTCCAGGCTCCATTAAACTCTCGGGAAAAGAAAATATATATATATAAAATGAGATCCACAAAATAAAAAATGAGATCCCAAAGTGGGCAATGGGTTCTCGCAAGTGCCTTATTCCACCCTTTCGTGTGTTTGACGTTTTCCATAATCAAAGTTCTATAAGATCACAAGCTTCCACATCAATGGCCAAGGTCAACAAGGCAGGCCAACAGGTTTTGGAGGTTTCACTGTAGACAGGTGTGAGGGCAGGGAGGCAAAGCACATGACCAGGGCCTGAAACAGCAGCGGAGCACACACCGGGGCCAGTGTCCTTCACTCATGCCCTGCCTGACGCTTGGCGGTCAGTTTTGCCCACATGGCCAGCATGAGCCTCACAGAAACCAGTCTCTTGCAAAGGCACTCTTGCACACTATGACAAGTATGGAGCAGCACAAAGCAAAGCCCTCCATGAGCAATCTGAAAACACCTATTCATCATGAACTTCCAAATGCCTCGGCCTTATTATCTTATCAAAACTAATTTCAGCCTTCAGCCATGAACTGCACAGAGGTGAATGCTGCAAAAGCCAACAAACAGGGAGAGGAGTTAAACCCATGATTGGGTCACCCCACAGAGCGTCACACAGACTTCCAACACCATTCCCCGACTGTGCCTGAATGACCTGTACAACACTGTGGTTCCACTGAGCTCCTGCTCTGGTGTTCACGACTTACAAGAAACCATACCCACACCCAACCCTGGGCACGGAATTTCTAATGAGCTCCCCTGGCAGACACTGCACATGTCCTTACAACTGGATCCTGGAAACATTTCAGCCAGTCCTCTGGAACACTATGAGGAGCAAACTGGGAAACCTGCACCGGGCTCTCCCAGAACTCTCCCCAGGAGCTTTACCCCTCTGCGGATCTTGCTTTCCATCCTTTTCATAGTCCTGCCCTGAGTATGACTACATGCCATGCCCTGCAAGTCTTCTCAGTCAAATTACAAACACTGAACAGGAGGGCAGTATTTCTACAGACACAGAAGTTGGGCTTTTCAGGCAGAGGAGCACAGAAAAGTCAGAAAAACTTTTAAGAATGATAATTTTGGGGCACAGCACAGTAGCCTACTGGTTAAAGTCCTTGCCTTGCATGTGCCAGGATCCCATATAGGCTCCAGCTGAATTCCTGAGTTTTCCACTTCCCATCCAGCTCCCTGTTTGTGGCCTGGGAAAGCAGCGGACGAAGACCCAAAGCTCCTGGGCCCTGGCTTGAGACTGGCTCAGCACCAGCCATTTCGACCTTTTGGGAAGTGAACTAGGAGATGGAAGATCTTCCTCTCTGTGTCTCCTTCCCTTTGTAAATCTGACTTTCCAATAAAAACAACAAATCTTTAAAAGATGAAAGATTTCTTAATTTGAAAAGCAGAGAGAAGCCTTTCTGTCTGCCACTCATGTGGGAAATCTTGTTAGCACAGAGTTCTTGGCTCCTGGCTTCAGCTTGGCCCAATCTTAGTTGCTATGGCCATTTCAGGAGCGAAACTGCAAATACCAGACCTTTCTCTCTCTACCACTCTACTATGCAAATAAATACATCTTACAAAAAACCAAAAATAAAACAAAACTAAAACTAACCAAACAGAAAACACGAGGAGATTATATGCCCTTATGTAATCAAGAATAGAGAACACCTGACCCATAGAACTTCTAAGACCCACAAAATCCTTGGTCTGGATCTGCCAGAATAACTGCAGGTGGGATTTCAAGTTCAGCATGTATACAGCAGACTAATTTTTAACATGGTAATTTTGTAAGGCCCATGAGTATGTTACAAATATCCAAGTGGTCCTAGACAGAAAAATGATTACTCACCCCCGTGAAAAACCCAGAATATTCAAGCTCCTTCCATCCTCCCTCCAACACACACAGACACACATACACACAAACTAATGGAGATGTGTATTTTTTAGAAAGTATTAGAAAAAAAGGCAAGAGACAGAGTGACAGCAATGCTGTATATTTCTAGAAAGCTTAATTTTTCAAGGCACCAACGGTAAAAGAGCTGACTTATTTTCCTCTTACCAATGAAGGAAATGGTATTAGCAGCAGTGAGGATACAGAGAATATACTGCCTCTTCAAAAACGAGGCTGAGCTTGCAAGAGGCAATTTACATGAGATTAATAATGCTTGGGACACAGAGGTAAGGCGTCCTCTTAACGGCTTCCCATGTAAGAGAGCACTCTCGGCTGCACCTTCCTTTCCAGCTCCCTGATAATGTACCTGGGAAGGCAGCAGACACCCACCAGGTACTTAGGCCCCTTCCACCCACTTAGGAGACGTAAAAGTGATTCCTGGCTCTAGCAGTCAGCTCCTGGTTTTAGACTAACCCAGCCCCTGCCCTTTTAGTCATCTGAGTAGTGAACAGTAGACGGAAGATTTGCCTCGGTTTCTTCCCGCTTTCCAAATAAAATCTTATAAAAAGTGTATAAATATCGCCTGGCACTACAACATAGTGGTTAAAGTCCTTGCCTTGCATGAGCTGGGATCCCATATGGTCACAGGTTCTAATCCTGGCGGCCCCACTTTCCATCCAGCTCCCTGCCTGCGGCCTGGGAAAGCAGTGGAGGACAGTCCAAAGCTTTGGGGCCCTGGACCTGTGTGAGAGACCTGGAAGAAGCTCCTGGCTCCTGCCTTCAGATTGGCTCAGCTCAGACCGTAGCAGCCACCTGGGAAGTGAAAAGATCTTTCAAAACATAAAAGATTTAATATTATTGAAAAGTCAGATTTATAAAGAGAAGGAGAGAAAGATCTTCCATCTGGAAGAGAAGTGGAACAGCTGGAATATTAACTGGTGCCCTTATGGGATCCCAGTGCATGCAAGGTAAGGATTTTAACCAGTAGGTTACTGCACTGGGACCAAATAGATCTTTGTCTCTCCTGTCTCTGTAACTCTGCTTTTCCACTAAATACAAATAAATAATAAACCTTTTAAAAAACTATCTACAACATTAGTATTAATTACAAAGGAAAAAATGTTAACTGTACAGTGGCGCAACCTAACAGCTACCACCTTAACCGAGTAGTTCAAGCTACTATTATCAGTAATGGGATAAGTGGACAGCATGCATCGCCTGATACGATGTATTAAGAAAAACATAGTATCAGAGCTATACCACTCCTGCCAAAAGCACATAATCATGTGGAACCAGGAGTCTCTAATCACGAGAAACCATTAAAAAGGCTGAGAAGGTTCCAGAACACAGGCAACTAAGTCAACATGAAAATTAAAGTAACCTGTGATCTTGGATTAAACCCAGACCTGGATGAATTTTTATTTTGCATTAATGGGCATTATTTTAGACAACCGGAGAAATATGATTAAGGTCTCTAGATCTGTTTAACATTAAGACTATGCCAGCAAAGGCATCTGATCTACCAATTAAGAGGTGGGTTAAGATGTTGGCACTGCTCATGGGAGCAGCACTGAGGACTTCGGCTCCTGACGCAGACAGTGCATCCACTGTGAAGCTGCAGGAACGCGTCTCCTCATCCACACGGCAGTCGTGCACCGAGTTCCTGGCTCCTGGCTCCACCGGCCTGGCCCAGTCCCAGCTGTTATGGGCTCTCGGGGAATGCAAGTGTTTTCCCTGTGCTCTCTCCCCCAACCCCACTCCCTTTTTCTCTCCTCATTTAATTAAACAATACTATGCTAATATGATTTTCCCAATATCCAGTTTCCCAATTTTGGTAACATAGTTACTAAGAAAGCATCTTTAACTTTAGAAAATACTCCAATTTGTTAGGGTAAAAGGTGATCACACTGCAAGCTCCTCTCAAATGGTAAAAAGAGTGTATATAAAGTTACTAATATAACAAAACATTGACACTTGAGAAACAGTGGTGGATCAGCTCCAGTACCATTTCTCTATCTGAAATAAAATGATCAAGCCAGGGAAAATCAGTGAGATTAAAAACTAGAAAACAATACTCCACCAACCATGACAGAGGCTCTTGATAGCTTACAAGCTGCATTTCGACCTACAACCCTGAGACACAGAACTGACATTATTCTCTTTGACAGTCAAAGAACCCGAGGCTCACAAGATCTAAGAGATCTGTCCGATGGTAAAAGGCTGCGGAAAGGCTGACCCAAAACCCAGCTGACTGATCTACCCAGCTAAACCCTACTCCTTTTTTGAGGCTTCACTTAGTTACTAGTTCCTTCATGATACTTCCCAACCCATACAAACCTCACCCTTGACCTCTAATTAAACAGTACCCATGTTCTAATTATTTTAGATGCTAATCTCACTCGTCCAAATAGAACTAATTACTGGTCTAAGGGGGAAAAAAATACAGAAACAGTTGTTCTACTTGTATTGTACTTCCTGGCACTGGACACTCAAATTAGATGCCAATTCCTCTTCCTTGCTTTTACTAACACTATACCCGCACTGCCACCACCAAAAATGCAATCTTTCCACTTTTACTCCCACCCATACTCTACTGCTTTTAACGATGTGTTTAATTCTAACCTACTCAAATAAACATTTCCTAGGCAACATAGCACACAGTGAAGAGCTGAGTCCAAAGTCAAATGGAAGTGGATTTAAATCTTAACCCCACTACTTGTGTAACTTAAGCAACTCGTTTAATTTCTCTAAGCCTCTATCTCCTAATTTGAGGTCTCAAAATGTAACCTCCTCGAAGATTGCTTTGAAGATTAAACAAGGTAATACAGACTTGCTTAACAGACGCATTTATTAGCTACAAGAGACTTGGTATAAAATGCTAGGCTACAGACAACACACCAAGACTGCAAACAGGACAGGAAGAGCACACAGCAGAAAAAAGAACTGAATATTAAAACATTAAAAAGGGGTCAACATCTGTGATACCAGCACCCCAAATCAGCACAGTTCAGTTCCTAGATGTTGCACTTCCTATCTAGCTCCCTGCTACCCCACCCGGGAAGGTACAGAAACTGGGTCCCCTACGAGACCCAGATGGAGCTGCAGGCTCACGGCTTCAGGCCGAACCAGTTCTAGCTGATGGAGTCACAGGGCGAGTGAACTAATGGATACAGGATGTCGCAGTCTTTCTCTGTAACTCTGCCTTTCAAATCATAAATCTTCAAGAGAGAGTAGATACAAGGGTGAGCCTGCAGGACAACAGTTGAGATAAGGCCTCAGATGCTCACACATATTCCAAGTGCCTGGATCTGTGTCCTGCCTCTGCCAATGCATCCCGCAGGGGACAGCAGGTGATGGCACCACTAGCTGGAACCCTGCCACCCACACAGGAGACCCAGACTGAATTCCGATTGCTCCCGTCCTGGCTCTTGTGGGTATTTGGGGAGTGAATCAGCAAATGGTAGATCTCAAAAGATCTCACCCTGTCTCTTTTTTGTCTCTCAAATCGGAAAAAAAAAAAAAAAAAAAAAGAAAAAGAAAAACTGCAGCAGAATAAGGCAGATGCCAAACCAAGCCCTAAAAGTCCACATTCCAGAAATCAAAGCAAACTGGGTACCAGGTACCCAAAGCAAACAAAGATATCAGTAACCCTTACGATTAAATACAAAATTCCTCACAAAAGACTAACATGAAATCTGGCAACATACAAAAAGGAATGCAAGACTGGCTAATGTGAAAATAAAAAAAATAAATAAAATTAACACCCGCCCCCCCGAAAAAAAACAAAACCATGCCATGGGATCAGCACAGAGCATCCACCAGCAGCTGGCATCCCATGTGGGCTCCACTTCCCATCCAGCTCCCTACATGTGGAGGATGGCTCAAGTCCTTGGGTCCCCGCGCCCATGTTGGAGACTCACAGGAAACTCCAAGCTTCTGGCTTCAGATCAGATTAGTTCAGCTCTGGTCATGCAGTCAATTCAGGGAGTGAGCCAATGGATGGGAGATCTCTCTGTAAATCTGCTTTTCAAGTTAAAAAAAAAAAATTAAGATTTATTTTATTTTTATGGCAAAGTCAGATATACAAAGAGGAGGAGAAGCAGACAGGAAGATCTTCCGTCCGATGATTCACTCCCCAAGTGACCACACTGGCTGGTGCTGCATCGATCTGAAGCCAGGAGCCTCCTCTGGGTCTCCCACATGGGTGCAGGGTCCCAAGGTTCTGGGCCATCCTCCACTGCTTTCCCAGGCCACAATCAGGAAAGCTGAATGGGAAGCAGGGCTGCCGGGATTAGAACCGGCACCCAAATGGGATACTAGTGTATTCAAGGCAAGTCCGTTCAGCTGCTAGGCCACCATGCGGGGCCCACAAATAAAAATTTTTAAATCTTAAAAGAAAATGCTAAGAGAAAGGACACAGAAAAGATACTCATTCACAAGACAAACACACTCAAACTACAAAAAGAAACCAATCCTTCCCTAACCCAGTAAAGAGCAGCTCCAAAGGCCCACTGCACACACTACTCCTGGTTGAAATGTAGTTCCTTTAAGGTCAGGAGGTCAAGGACCTTCCATCAGTTCCTACTTAACACTGAGTATGAAAAATAAACAAAACAACAACCAGAAAATATTTTGTAGGAATTCCCAGTCAGAAAAATGTGGTGGAGGTAAGGGGGCAAGACCGGCAAGGAGGACGAAAAGCAATCCCTTCTCATTGACGACATGACTTTATATACAGGAGGTCCTAATAAATCCACATAAAGAAATGAATAAACAAGTTCAGTCCAGCTACACGATACAGGAGCAGCATATACATGTATCATAACATGGATGAACCTTGACGGTACTACCCTAAGCGAAACAAATCGGTCACAAAAGAATAATTAGGTATCTAGAGGAAGCCAAGAAACAGAAGATAAGGGTGGATGCCAGGGGCTGAGGGAGATGGGACTTCCCTCCCAGGCTTCAAATCTGCTACAAAGCCACAGCAACCAAGACAGTGTGCGGCTGACACAACATGGCGCTGTCCAGGGAGAATGCCTCCCATCCAGTGAGCTGATCAAGAGGACCAAAAGCAAAAGTGGTGCTGCAGCCACCAGACAGAACGAGGGAAAAAACAAGCTGGAACTCTCATTTCTTATATAAAAAAAAAAAACCCAAAATATATAACCTTTTACACTCAGTGCAAATATAAATTAACCTGGCTATTATGGAAAACAGTACGGAAAGTCCTAAAAAAAAAAAAAACCAAAAACATTAAAACCAGAACTGCATACAATTCACTAGTAGGTGTTTATACATCGAATCAACGAATCAGAAAGAACATCATGGCAGAGTGCGGAGCATGCACTTCCACGTTTACTGCAGTGAGAAATGAAACAAATCAAGGTGTGATAAACAGACAACAGTAAAGGCACGCTCAGCTACACACATGTTAACACAGTGAAAATAAAGAATCCATGGGTGGAAATCAAAGCCATTATGTTAAGTGAAATAAGGAACAACAAACATTGTATAAGTTCATTCATGAGCAATCAAAAGAAAAAAGAGTTTAAGGAAGTTGAGAATCAAACATGATTATCACAGCCTGGAAAAAGTAGATAAGGAGCAGGAACGGCTCACCAGTAGGTTTGAATTTACAATTAGGAGAAGTGAAGTTAGGATGTTTCATGCACAGCAAGGTAACTAAAGAAAATGATGACGTACTCTATATTTCAAAATGTAAGAAATGATTTTGAATATTTCCCCACAAATAATAAATATTTGGGGCCCGGCACAGCATTCTAGTGGGTAAAGTCCTTGCCTTACACGCACCAGGATCCCGTATGGCCACCGGTTCGAATCCTAGCTAGTGTCCCAGTGGCCCTGCTTCCCATCCAGCTCCCTGCTTGTGGCCTGGGAAAACAGCTGAAGATGGCCCAAAACCTTGGGACCCTGCACCCACGTGGGAGACCCGAAAGAGGCTCCTGGCTCTCAGCTTTGGATCAGCTCAGCTCCGGCCTTGGCAGCCTCTTGGGGAATGAATCAGCAGACAGAAGATCTTCCTCTCTGTCTCTCCTCCTGTCTGTGTAGGACTTTCCAATAAAAAATACATAAATCATTTTTTAAAAAAAGAAAAATCCAAGAATGATAAAATACTTGTAAATCTTGTATTTTATAAAAGACTTGTATCCAAGCTATACAAAGAATTCTTAGAGTTTAATAGGAAAAAATACATAACCCAACTGAAAAATAAGCAAAGGGTTTGAACAGGCTTTTTTCCCACATCAGATACGTAAGTGGCCGAAAACACCACCACCATGGGTTGGTAGAGAAAAACAAAGCAAAACCATGAGACTAGGGTGGCTATAGTCCAAAGGGCCAACCCCAAGCAGTGCCAAGGTGGACGTGGAGAAACTGGGACCCTCCTCCCACTGCTGAAGCAAACAAAATGGGGCTGCTCTGGAAACCGCCTAGTACTTTCTCAAACGAAGTTCCCATATGACCCAGCAAGTTCACCTCAAGGTATGTATATAACAGTACTGAAACCATGCCTGCATATGAGTGTTTATAACAGCATAATTCACAACAGCTCAAGTGAAAGCAACCCACAAGTCCCATCAACTGAGGATTAAGGAAAATGTGGCACAGCCCCACAACGGAATACTTTCCACCGCAAGAGATGACGTGAGATACACACTACAACATGGCTGAACCTTGAACAAACGAGGAGGTAACCCTGAAAGACATCTGTTGTAGGACCCCACTGACATGAATGCATCTGCCCAGAACAGGCAAATTCAGGGTCAGAAAGTAGATCAGTGCTTGACAGGACCTGGAAGGCGGGACAAATGGAGGGACTATTAACTAGGTATCGAGTTTAGGGTGAGGGGTGATCAAGTTCTGGAATTAGTGGGGATGACTGTACAGCCATGATTATATCAAAAATCACTAAATCATACTACTTCATAAGGGTTGGTTTTATGGTACCAGTACTTTATACCAATAAAGCTGTTATTAAAAAAAAAAAACACCAGCATGCCATCTGGGCACTGATTTGAGTCCTGGTTGCTCCAACTTCTGACTCGGCTCCCTGCTAGTGAACCTGGGAAAGCAACTCCAACTTCTGACTCCCTTCTGGCTCCCTGCTAGTGAACCTGGGAAAGCAGCAGCAGATGGCCCAGGTGTTTGGGACCCTGTTTTCGGGACAGCCTAGCGGGCAGTTAGGGTCTCTGGTCCCTGGAGAAGTTACCTTCCTAAATACAAAGCCTTGCTTGTCCCCACTTCTACCCCTTTTCAGGAGCACTTTCTCCCCAGCTTCTTTTCCCCCAGTCCCCTTGAGGGAGAACAAAGCGAGATAATCAACATATGAATTCCCATCTGTTTGAGTTGCTACAACAAAACTCAAACTGATCCCATCTCTACTAATCTCATCTCAGGGTTACTTTCCAAAAGACAGTATCTGAGTTATCAGCTTCTCATCAGGCTGGGGGCAGGAAGCCACCAGTCCCACCCTTCTGGACAGGTGCTACACTGTTGCCCATTGTGTTTTTTTCTTCTTGCCCTTCAAGTGACTCCCTCCCCTGAGAGGGTGCATAAAAGACACCATTCCCACCATCTCCTCAGGTCTCTTCCTCCCATGATGCCCCTCCTGTCACTACTGCAAGACCCTTCCTTTTCACTCTCTGACAAATCTTGCCTTGCGCACTAAAGTTGTCCGCAGGAAAATTCTTTCATGTGAGACAAGAAACGCGGTTGCTGCCGTCTTTTGGGTTGAATTCCCCCAACACCTGTATGCACGTGGAAGACCAGGAAGAAGTGCCTGGCTTCAAAACAGCCCAACTCCCACCATTTGCAGCCATATAGGGAATGAACCAGCAAATGGAAGATGTCTCTCTGTCTCTCTCAAAGTAATTCTACCATTCAAATAAATGTAAAAAAAAAAAAAAAGAGAGAGAGAAACGAAAGAATACACTCTAAAAAGGAGCTTTTCAAGAAGTGCAAGGGCTATTGTGAGAGATCGGCTTAAGCTCAAACATGATACAGTATTTTAGCTCCATGTCACGGAAGGGCAGGCAAAGATTTCTAAGAGACAGTGAGGCCAGGCCCAGCGCTGAGGCTGCAGTTCAGAGAACGTGCACCCTGCGCCCCTGAACCACCACAAGCTCCGATTTTCACTATCTGCCTCACACTGCCTAGGGATTCTCAAGTAAAATAATACACCTGACACCCTTCACACAGTGCAGTAAGAGTAATACTTAGGAAACCTTTAAATCAGTGTATACTTAGATATCTATCACATGCCATATTTCCTTCTGATGAACATACACTTGTTTTATGGGGGGCGGTTTATAAAGAATAGGAAAAAAAAAAGGACCCATGTCAACAAAACACAGATGTCATAACTACAAAAACATTCAATACCATTGCAGCAAATTGCCCAATTGATGCTGACTGAAAACACTAGTAAGAAAGCAAAACAAATAGTCTACTCTTGCTTGTTATTCTACAAAACCCAATCAATCACTGTTTGCAGAAAAAAATCTTGTAAGTTCAAAGTATAAAATTCCTCAACCAGGTTTCAATCTGTTTTGAACATTCCATTCGAAAAAGGAAGTAAGCTGAGTCATCCTCACATAATATGCTACTCCTGAAAATCCAAAATGCTTCTCCCTAGTTACAAGAGCAGAAATCGCTAAGATTTCTCCTTTAGAGCCAACCCAAACACATAGAATATGCAAATCATTTTTAAAATATGGCATCTTAAATAAGAAATCTAAACCCTATTTTCCTTTTTTTTAAATATTGAGAAACCATGCTTTAGTTGAATTTTCTCTTCTGAATTTCAAAAGCCTCCCCTTTATTGGTATTCTTTAGCTCTTCCAACAGCCTCCCAATATTGTAATGTTTCTCAGTCTTTAAAAAGTAACGACCTTTGAAATCTGATAAATACTAAGAATAGTACGTGTGTTCTTTTTCTTTTAAGCACACACATTTTTTCAGGCTACATCCTACGACATTACAGTACCTCTGCAGACCCCAGGATGAGAACCCTGACTCGATTTCCAGGGAGCATTCTTTGAAGTATTTATTGCAAGCCCAGCCTCACTGTTGTTCCATTTTCTTCCTACCGTGGTCATCAGCTCATCACAATCAAAGCTAAAGACAAGCTACTTTCATGTCCAACAACAAGGGAACTGCCTTCAGATTCGGGCATCACCTAGGAGAACACTGCAAACCATTTAAACGTGAAGACGTGTTATTACAACCTCAAATATTTAAAGCAGAACCTCCACTTCAACTAATTGTGTGGCATGTCCCAACATGAAAGAAACACCGAGTCACTACTGTAAAGATAACAATGTTAGCTCAACGTTTGGCTACTTTATATAAAAATCCTGAGGAAGCCTGATGAGACGCCCTGAAAGCACACATCATCCCTTATGGGATACTCCTGCCAAAAAGGTTCAACCTGAATCGAACCATACAGAAACAAAACAAAGCCAAACTCAAGTCTGCAAGAATAGTACGACTAGACTACTGCAAAAATGAAACTAACATGAAAGGAACACGAAAAAGATGGGGAATGAAACTTCAGACACAAAACTAAACAAAAAGCTAGATTAAGAAATTGAGGGGAAAAAAAAAACACATACATACACATCTAAAGAAAACATTTCTAAGAACTTTGGGAAAATGTGAATTTGGGCTTAAAAAACATAAAGCTTCCTAGGTGTGCTCACTGGTTGTGATGCAGAACCCCTGGTTTTGGCAACATGCAGATTACCACACTTTCCCAGCTGCCCCACTTCCTATCTAGCTCCCTGCTAGTGCACCAGGGGAGGACGGATGGCTCATGACCTCGGCCCCTTGCATCCATGTGGGAGACAGGGCGGCTCCTGTGCCTAGGACTGGCCTAACTGGCCATTTGGACCATCTGGGGATGGAAGATCTGTCTTTCCCCCTCTGCCATTTCGCACTTCAAGCAAAGATGAACTTTTTAAAAAACTTTTTTTTAGATTTATTTGTTTATTGAAAAATCAGATACACAGAGAGAAGGAGAGACAGAAAGATCCTCCGTCCAGTGATTAGTCACCCCCTAAGTGACCACTACAGCCAAAACAAGCTGATCCGAAGCCAGGAGCCAGGAACCTCCTCCAGGTCTCCCATACGGGTGGCAGGGTCCCAAGGCTTCAACTGCTTTCCTAGGCCACAAGCAGGGAGCTGGATGGGAGGGAGGGCTGACAAGACATGAACCGGTGCCCACATGGGATCCTGGCGTATGCAAGGTGGGGACTTTAGCCAGTAGGCTACTGTGCTGGGCCCCACAAGGATTAATTTTTAAAAGCATTAAAAAACAACAAATTTTATGCCAGAAGAGTACCTTTTCTTCAATTCTCATAAATCAGCCTACATAAAAGAGGCATGATTTTAGCATTTCTGTTCACAGGCAACACTTCTGAGGTAGTCAAAGAAAAGAAGTCTAATGAGTCTTTCTAATTCATGCTTTCAGACATATGTAAGAGCCAAAACTCAAGGTTATAGAATATTTCTTATGTCTATATTCCAATTTTGATGGCTGTTATACATTTTCAAATTAAGCTTGCACTTTGTCAACTAACTGATTTGCCAAACGAAGTTTGGGTGATACCTGTGTGAATGCTCTAGTCTTCAAGGTGTATCCCAGAAAAAACAAAAAGGACTAACCAAATCAGGAGGCGAGCTGCCTTCCTCCAAGATCTAGGTCAAAGTCCCCGGTAGGGAGGTAGATCCTGTTCCCCCAGCTCTTCTGCTCAGTCCTGGCCAAGGTGTCTCCCTGACCAGTGATCAGCATGTCCCACACTGCTGAACTACAGCATCTTCAACAATGCTGGGTCACATTGAGGGGAAAAAGAAATCGGGATAGCATGCAGCATGTCAACCTCCACTCCAGACACCAGATCCCACATTATAGTAAACTCATCACTTAGAGAGTGGGCCAGATTGCAATCAACTGCTCCTTTTCATAAAGGAGAAACCTAAATTGTCTTTATCTATTGTGTAATTAAAACATTGCACAGCGGGAAGAACACAGAGCAGACTCTCAAAGGCCTGTCAGAATCCCAGCTCTGCCACTTGTTAGAGAATACAACCTTGAATTCATTGCTGGACCCATCTCCATCACATTTCTCATTTGAAAAACGTTTTAAATAGATCTGAGGAACCAGAGTTGTGAACTGGGGAATGTAGCTTCCTTTTCCCCTGCCCGTTTCTGCTCTGACCTCTTCAACTGAGATGTGGGTCAACGGCCCGTGCGCCTTAGAGGGACCCCTGCCCCTCCTCCCAGCATGCACTTCCTCAGTATGGCTCTCACCTCTCCTTCATTCAGTCCTTCACTTCTTGCCTAGACCACTGAGCTATCTCCCATGAATATGCCGCCACACTAATCCCTGCTATGTCATTACTCTACCCAAGGACAAGTCATGGTTCCTCACACCTGAAGATTTATGCCCAAACTGTTCAACCTTCAACCAGTTTGCTACAAATGCATTGTAGCCCTATACAGTGCTAAACCAAAAATCCCTGGTACTTTCTGTATTCTGTGCCCTTACTTCTGCTCTTATTCCTAATAAATGCCCCTTTCTCTTTCAAAACTCATCCCACTCTTGGGCCAGGGAATGATGGCTCAATGGCTAAATCCTCACCTTGCAAGAACGGGGATCCTACATGGGTGCAGGTTCATCTCCCGACTGCTCTACTTCTCTTCCATCTCTCTGCTTGTGGCCTGGGAAGGCAGTGGGGGATGCCCCAAGGTCTTGGGGCTCTGCGCACACATAGGAGACCTGGAGGAGGCTCCTGCTTCACAGTGCCTCCGCTCCAGCTGTGCAGCTGCTTGGGGAGTGAACCAGCAGATGAAGGATCCTTTTCTCTTTTTTTCTCTGCCTTTTAAAAAGACGTGATAAATAAGTATCTTTGAAAAAAAAAATCCCATTCCTTCAAGTTCTGCTCCCTTGGTGATCACTCTTTCCTAGACATGAGCTCTGCCTCTTGCAACTGCCCCATCTTGACGTAACTGGACACTTTGGGGGACCAACAATGAATTACAAAAGCCTATTTATCTGGGAGAGCAAACCCAGATGCATCCTTCTGCTCATTTTACTTAACTGGCACACTATCTTGAGAAGGACTGGTTGCTCAGCACAGGAAAACAGCCAATCCTCTCTGACAGTCAGAAACTGGACTTCCAACCTGCGAGTCCACACTGTGGGGTCGGGGACGCCTATGGTATTAAAAGCTGTTTGGAGCAATCCAACATGGAAAGGCTTGAGGTTTCCACAGGAAAAATCCAAATGAAGAAGATCCAGAACAGCAGTTTCGAACCAGGAGTGATTTTTCCCATCTCTCAACCCTCATCCCCAGGGGACTTCCAGCAGTGTCTAAAAGCACTTGTGACTGTCACAACCACGCAGGGAGTGCTAGCGGCACTTGCTGAAGATCCTACCCTGCCAAGGACAGCCCTGGCAGTCGTTACCTGACAGTGCTAAGCTGAAACACTGGTCCAGCCACACTCCACACCTCTGTGGGTCTTACCTCCCACAGGCAGCAGTGTTTTCAAGATGAGGAGCCACATCTCCAGTAAGCAATTGTGTGGGGGCCTGGTGTGATAGCCTAGTGGCTAAAGCCCTCACAGTGCACGCCACGGGATCCCACACGGGTGCTGGTTCTAATCCTAGTGGTCCAGCTTCATGTCCCATCCAGCTCCCTGCTTGTGGCCTGGAAAGCAGTCAAGGACAGCCCAAAGCCTAGGGACCCTGCACCTGCGTGGGAGACCTAGAAGAGGCTCCAGACTTCTGGCTTCGAATCAGCTCAGCTCCAGCAGCTGCGGCCACTTGGGGAGTGATTCAGTGGATGGAAGATCTTCCTCTCTGTCTCTCTTCCTGTGTATCTGACTTTCCAATAAAAATAAAATAAATCTCTACCAAATAAAAGATTGTATGGATACAGTTGAAAGTCTCACAGGTTTCACTGACCAGTAAAATGGCCTTCAGCAAATAAACTGAAACCTTGAAGCCTCCTACAGATCCTTTCTGCGTGAAGCAGAGATAACAGTACATACCTCAAGGCATTTCCCAAGGACCAGTTGAAACCAGGTAAAGTCCTTGAGTAAGTGTGCTACAACCACAAGCAGCATTCAACAGATTGCGCCCCTCCCAATGTCCCCACCCTCTCCCCAGGACCTTTTCCCCTGACACCCTGCCCCCTCACTATCAGGTCCCGCATCTGAAATACAGAAGCACTCTGCAAGGCTTACTAAAGGAATACAATGTCTGGGCTCTCAGCACTAAAGGCTAAAAAACCTGGCCCACCTAATCCCATCTTCCCCTCCTCAGAACAATTCCCTTCTCCTTGGATTCTCAGCCCCCACGCCTTCACAATCTCCACAAACATCCATGCTTGCTTTTTGTGCTTTTGGACCAAAAGCTGAAGACCCGCAAGCACAGAAACGGGATGGTCTCCCTTTGACTCCTGAACATTGTCTCCATGGTGCGAGTTCTTTACGTGCTGACCACAGTCTTCCTGTCGGACCGAGCCCGTCCTCCATGGGCATGGCCTGCACCTGACTTCTTTTCCATAACCCAAGAGGCCTAACAAACCTCACACCTGGTTGCTCCAAGTCTCTCATTTTATAGATTAGACACAGAGACCAAGTGACTGGCCAAGTGTCAAGGTCGTCCTTGCAAAGTGGCCAAGCCGGAATTCTCCCTCATGATCCAAGGGTGGTCACGGCACATGAAAAGTGCTGCTAGGGTCCTCTAGAAAAATCTCAAAGACAGTCCTAGAAAACCTTCAGGAAAAAAAATCAGCTGGTAAAAAAAAGAGTCCCACAGCCCAGGCTCTTGCATGTTGCCAAAATTAGACTCAGAAATAACGCAATCTATTTTCTCTTAACATTTACTTTTCAGTTTCTTGACAACAAAATCTATGCAAATATCTAGCTGTTTCTCAGGTGGTGATGCCACAATCTCTTTGAGTAAGAGTGATCTGCAGGCAGACTCCTCAAGGATTGCCTGCAAAGGCTGGCATCTACCAAGCTCCCCTCCCCCCTCTAAAGCCAGCAGTTTGGACACTGGGTGTCAACTCCCACAGAAACCTACAACTTTAAAACTCATGAAGTACGAACTACATGAAGACTGCCAATAGGAGAGTGTAGCTTTCATGCTGTCCAAGTGAAAACAAAGTTGTTGACAGATATCATTCACCTCCAAAGTGTGTCCCAAATAGAATGCAAAAAGAAACAGAGGGCATAAGAAAGCAAAAGGCCGGAAAACAGAAAATGAATACGAGGGGGGAAAAGTGAAATACAGTGGCATTCCCTGATGCCGAAGCATTTCCAGCTCAAGAAAGCCAAAGACATCTCCGTTTTCAAGGCACCCTAAAACAACAAACACCCCAAGGCCTTGCACAGGCCACACTCAGGCCCACCAAGGAGAGAACCGCTTACTGGGAACAGATTTTTAATTATTTTTAACGTGTTGATTAAAAATAAAAAAAGCAAACCTCCAACATAGTCTCAAACGCGAGGCCAGAGGAAAACCAAAATGCAGTTTACCCTCAGTAAAGTTCAAGGGCAAAAGTGTTTCCAATGCAACAGAATCTGCCTGAATACAATGAGTGGGAGGGGGGGAACTGCGAACACATAGTATCTTTTTATAAAGGCAACAATTTGAGTTACAAAGTAATAACGGGGAAGCCAAAACAGTTTGACAGCCCGCCCTAAGGGCGGCCTCAATCATGAGTCACACAATGCCTGCAACCATTTACAATAGTAATTAATGCACAAGTCCCCTAATTAAATTCTAAAAGGGTGAGAATGCTTTAACTAAGTTTACAAGAATTGCTGTTTGCTTTTTTGGGGGGGGGGGCGGAGAAGAGCGCGAGAGAAAGGCACACGCGTCATTACGCATCTCCCTGCAATCCCTCCAGCCCGTATTCCGCGAGGCCGCTGCTCCCTGAAGGTCCAGTTCGCAGCGTGCCAAAAGAAAAAAAAAAAGAAAGAAGAGAAAAAAAAAAGACACAGGGGGGTTGAGGGTGAAGGGGATGGGGGAACCCGAGAGCCGGGAGTGCAAACACTCATGAAAACGGGGCGGGAAGGCAGACGGAAATCGCCCATCTTACCTGCTAAGATTTCTTTCTACGTCTTTGGTAGCTTTAGCTTCCAATTCTCTGAAACAGAAAAACACACACACACACACACACACACACACACACATACACGCACACACAATAACAACAACAACAACAAAAACAACACGGAGATGCGCGTGAACCCGGAGCTGCTGCTGTTGCTGCTGCGGCAAAAGCCCAGCGCCGGGGCCCGATGGGGGAGGGGATGCGCGGGGTGCGGGGGGCCCCGGGGGCGCACCGAGCTGAGGGGTGCGGGTGGAGCTGGGGTGCAGCCTCCCCCCCACCACACACGAGCCGGCCGGCTTCCCGCGCCGAGGCCCGCGATGGCGGGGGAGCCCCTTGGCGGCAGCGCCCCGGGCTCCTCCCGCTCCGAGAGCGAGCGAGCGAGCGACCACCTCCCCCCTCCGCTCGCTCACACACACACACACACACACACACACACACACACAGCCCGCGCGCCGCTCACCTCATGTGTGTAAAGTGCACGAGCAAGGGGGGCGCGGGGAAGGAGGCTCGCGAGCCTCAAGCCCTCCGCAGCGCCGCGGGGAGAGGCCCGAGCCGCTGCACCAGCGCCATTTTCTTACACCGACCCGCTGCCGCTGCCGCCGCCGCCGCCGCCGCCGCTGCCGCCGCCACCACCGCCGCCGCCGCCGCCGCCGCCGCCGCCGCCGCAGGCCCCACACCGGAAGTGAATGCCCCGCTCCGCAACCCCTTCCGGGAGCGCCGCGGACTCCCGTCCCAAGATGGAGGCCCTTAGCAACTGGACCCCAGCCGACGGAGGCAGGTCCTTGGCAACCGTCCCGATGATGGACGCGCGACCCCCGTCCCCCCCGGAGGGACCTCCCTGGAGGTCACAGCCTCCGAGGGGCTCGGAAGAACGGCTCCCGGGGCTGGCGAGGAGGAGCGGGAGGACGCCCTGCGAGCCCCGAGCTCAGCCGTTCTCGCCGCGGCTGGCTCTAGCCTGACTGGGGTTCCTCCCCTCCTCCTCCTCCCTTCTCCACCTTCTTTGCTGCGACACAAGTTTCCTTCCCTGCCGCCCGGCCCCTCCCCCACTGGCACACGCCAAAAAATTAAAAAAAAAAAAATTGCCTAAACCGCAAATTCTTTCCCTAGCCGCAGCGTGAGGAGCCCGCGCGCCTTTTGAATTGGACCGCTCCTAATTACTTTGACCTTGGGCCAGGTTTTCGGCTACTTCTTGCTTCCTCCTTAGGTGAAAGAATGCATACCTGAGGCGGGTTGTGTGAGGTTGCCGAGCGGATCCTTTTTTTTTTTTTTTTAAGCCGCCGTATCTTGCCCGCCCTTTGACTCAGCAATTCCGCCGGCCCCAAGGTCTGCTCCGGGCCTCGATGATGGTGAAAAAACCGCCAGCGGCCAACATGTCCAGCGAGACAGAGGTGGCTTTTACAAACAGCTACTGGCCTTGCCTTTGGAGACTGTAAACATGATGTGGAGAAGGAGGAATACCGGCGTTGCTGGTGGGGGCGGTAGGGTGTGAGACGGCGGGCGCAACGGTAGCTGACCCGGGAAGACCGACAGGGAGAGAGGACTAAAGCAAGGGATGCTTGCAATAACAGTCTTAACAGTACCACCTTACAGGTGGATACAATGTAGATACAGTGTAGATACAGGGAGATCACCTCAATGCACACGGGTGTGCCTTCTCCCCTCTCCATGCTCCCCCGCCCCCTCCTTTGGAGCCGGAAACAATTCCTTCTCTGTGCTTAAAAATCTGTTCCCTTTTACCTGCTCAGAAACCTCACCGCGGGGTGGGGGGCAGCGCGGGTCCCACTTCCCTTTTTCCAACCTACGCCCTTTAGCTGGCCTGGACCTTGCAGTCTCTGTATGTTTCTTCTCTCTCTCTCTCTCTCTCTCTCTCTCTCTCTCTCTCTCTCTCTCTCTCTCTCAGAAAGATATGAAGTAAATAAGCTGATGAATGGATGATTGCACAGAAAAACATAAAACATGACCCGGAATGTTAAGTGATGATACAATGAGCTTTTTTGTATTTACTTTGCTTTTTTTTTTTTTCTTCGTCTAATGCTAGGAGCTTGTGAAAAACGCTTTTGGGGGTGAGGGGTGGAGGAGGATAAATGCTAGGAGGCATCAAATCAGAGAAAACCTAGTGACTTTCCTTTTCTTGCCATCATTCCAAAGCTTCTTCACCCAATGAATTTCTTTGTTTTTCTGCCTTACGTAAAACATTAAAAATGAAGTTGCCATAATTTTTAGGAGTTTTTTTTTAATGAACATGTATGTGTACCACAATATGTTTTCATCCCAGGTTTATGAATAATTTTCCACAACAGCAGAAGGTGGCAAAAACAGCAATATTTATCAACATTTGCACAGCTGTTAGGATCTGCTAGTGTTTTAAATTAGACTGTCTGAGGTTTTACTAGCTCAGTGGCTTTCCACAGGGGCAGTTTTTGCCACCAATTCCTGACCCCTTAGGGGACATGTAGCAATCTTTGGTGTTTAGGGAGGGGTCACACTGGGCGGGAGAGGTCACACTTAAACATCAGTATGTAGAAGCCAGGAAATTCTGCTCGGAAACCCTGCCATCCCATGCCTCGCAGTCCCCCGCACACAAAGGTGAACCGAAACGCCAGTAATATCAAGATGGAGAAGCTCTGGGACTGATTTCCAGCCCCAAAGAAGCTTAAAAAGAAGTGATTTTTTTGGGGGGGAGGGAAGGTGTGCTGGGAGTAGTTTGACACATTCCATATGGTCCCTCTGGGCTACAACATAGAGTGCATGTTTTAATTACTTGTTAAGCTTGCCATGTAGAAGTAGGTCAAAGACAGGACTGATCATGTTCGGCCAGCGTGGATTCCTCACTGGGGATCTCCTAAGGGGCCCTATGCTCTTATTATCCTTTGGACCTTGAGGCTGCCAAGTTCAATGGGAACCTTTTTGTCCTTACCTTGATTTCCTTCTTAGCACCATTTGCCACAGGGGACCATTCCCTCCTTAAGGGAGTCCTTTTTCTTTAACCTCTAACCATTTTTTTTTAATTTACTATCCATTGTCAGCCTTATACAAAATGAATGTCAGAGATTCTCAAGGCTCTATTCCAGAATTTTCCCTCCATTTTCCCTTGGTGATAAGTCATCTCATTAGTTCTTTTGTATTGAAGTACTGTCTAAAATGCAGATGAATTTCAAATTCTTCAACCCATATCTCACCCACATACCAGTACACCCAACTGACAGTTCATCCACAAAACCGTATTTACTCAACACCTATTATGGCACTAGGGCTTGGTTTTCTGGCACTCGCTGCTACTCTAAAGGCAAACTAAGTCTAGCAAGTTTGCTTTAACAAGCAAACCGTAAAAAGTATAGCTGTAGACTACAAGAAGTGCACAGAGGGAAATGAATGTAGCCCTGAGAGAGCATGAGACAAAGGAACATGGCATTACTCATAATGTGAGTAAAGGGCTCTTTGAAAATAGGAGTTTCAGCTGAGAACTGAAGGATGCTGCAGTCAAGCCAGGATCCAGGAATGGGAGAGGAAGGGTTCCAGGCTAGAGGTTTAGCTGTGGGTCATCATCATGACCAAGGAAAACTGGCCACCATTTTTATTTTACTTGTGCACTATTAGGAACAAAACCAGGGGCAAGGGGAGAATGCAATATAGAGAAACAGAGGGAAGGTGTACAAATGTAAAGAAGGCCTCTCCTGCATTTGTGTTTCTCAGGCTTTTATTCTTTGTGTTCCACTCAGTGTTTTATTTCATTTTATTTGAAAGTCAGAGACTGACAGTCCATCTATTGGTTCACTCCACAAATACCCACCAGAGCCAAGGCGAGACTTGGTCAAAGCCAGGGGATGTCAAGGTGTCCCACGTGAGTAGGATGACTCAGGGACCCAAGTACCTGAGCCATCCCATGCTGCCTGCCAGGGGGCACATCAGTGTGGAGCTGGACCTGGAAGATGGCTTTCAACCTGGAAGATGGGATGTGGGCAACTCCAAGTAGCAATTGCACCACTGTGCCAAATACCCACATCTGTTTCATTTTTTTTTTTTAAAAGTACTCACATATGTATTATGTATTACAGAGCAAGAGCAAGAGACGGAGATTGAAAACAGAGCTTCCATCTGCTGGTTCACTGCTGGCCTCAACACTGAGCCTGGAATTCTATCCTGATTGTCCATGTGAGTACAGGGGCCAAGTACTGGGGCCATCTTCTACTGTTTTCCCAGGCTTATTAACAAGGTGCCAGATCAGAAGTGGAGCAGCCAGAATTCAAACCGACACCCATTTAGGATGCCAGCATCAAAGGCAGTGGCTTAACTTGGTGTACCACAACACTGGCCCCACGTTCCGTTCCTTCAGTTCTTAAGGTCAATTCTTTTTCCTTCCTGAGAAAAACAAAGGACTACCTAAAACCTTCAGATACTATGTACTTGAAAGAAAAGGATTTTTTTTTCTTCCAAGGCTTCACCAAATACTCTGATGAGATCCATACATATAATATATATATATTTAAATATTTATTTATTTTTATCGGAAAGTCTGATTTACAGAGTGAAGGAAAGATAGAAAGATCCTCTGTACGCTGGTTCACTCCTCAAGCAGCTGCAATGACTGGAGCTGAGCCGATCAAAAGCCAGGAACAAGGAGCCTCTTCCAGGTCTCCCACGCGGGTACAGGGTCCTAAAGCTTTGGGCCATTCTCCACTGCTTTCTCAGGCCACAAACAGGACGCTGGAAGGGAAGTGGAGCAGCCAGGATACAAACTGGCACCCATATGGCATCCCAGGCATGCAAGGAGAGGAATTTAGCCACTGCGCTGGGCCGAAGATATACATGTATATACATTTCTAAGGCATGACACACAGATATTATATGTAAATCGAAAAAATTTCTCAGTGTATAAAAGAAAATTGCAAACCTGATTATAGCTGAGATATCCTAGAGAGTATATTTATTCTGTTCACCTAAAATATATTTGATCCTTTATATGTGCCAGTGCTTTACGAATAATAATCATAACATGTCCGCACAAAGCCGTAAGAAGCAGGAATGTTAGCAGATGAAGATAATTAACTTGCATGAAATCACAAAGCAGGAAATGGCAAAGCAGAAACACCTCAGTGTTTTGGGGGTGGACATCTGGCACATCAGTTAACACGCCACTAGAAACCTGTGATCCAATGTCACAGAGCCTGGGTTTCGTCTGAGCCCAGCTTCCTGCTCATGCATGTTCTGAGAGGCACCAGATTCAAGTACTTGGGCCTCTGCCTACCATGTGAGAGACCCAGGTAGAGTTGTAGGTCCTGAGTCCAGCCCCAGACATGCAGCCATTAGAAAACTCAACCAGCAAATTCAAGATCTGTGTGTGTATGTGTCTAACTCTACCTTTCAAGCAAATATTCAAAGAGAAAACCAACCAAAAAAAAAGCAGCATCTTTTACTGTCCCAAAATGATCATCACTGATAATACCAGCTTCCTTTAGGGTATTCTTGGAAAATTGAATTAATAAGGCTTATTTTGGTGCAGAAAACTTTTAAACACACAGGTTTCACAAATGTTCATGAGAAAAAAAGCTATGTGGGTTAAAAAAATGTGCCAAAATACATTTTAATTCTGTTTCCATTAACTTTTTGAAGCATTCCTGTGTTAACTACGTAAGGCATAATTTCAGAATACAAATGTGATAGGTTATCTCTGACAAAGAACAAATATTAGGAAAGTTTTAATAGTAAAGTGGAATATCTTTCCCTGGGTAAATGCTTGGGAGATGGGCCGACATCGGAAGAGTACTGAAACAGGCAAGTGCTGGTACCAGTATATTCTGTCTGTACATGCAGACTCACACCACAAGGTCAGGTTGATTATCCGGGCGCCAAGAGCCATGGTTACATTTAGAGGTAATTTTTTCTAGAATGGTAAACTATTCTCAGTCAAGTTTGAAGAAAATAAACTGCGAAGAATTCTCAGTTCATGTGGCAGGTACATGACTAGAAATGTTCAGGTGTGTTAAACCTGAGACAATAATTAGCTCCTTAGATAATCAGAAACATGGCTTTCTTTTGTCTGTCATTTTATTTGTATTTGAGAGGCAGAGTTAGAGAGAAAGAGATCTTCTATCTGCTGCTTCACTCCCAAATAACCGCAGTAGCTGGGGCTGGATCAGGCTGAAATTAGGATCCTGCCGCTTCATCCAGGTCTTCCACATGGGTGCCAGGGGTCCAAGAACTTGAACCATCCTGTGCTGTTTTCCCAGCTGCAGGGAAGCACATTCAAAGTGGAGCATCTGGGGCTCAAACCAGCATCTGTATGGGACTCCAGTAACGTAGGTGGCAACTCAAGCCTGCTGGGCCACACTGCTGGCCCCATAAACATGGCTTTCACCTCATTGTGAATGCCCAGTCAGAGCAGGCACTCTTCACTGTGTGGGACTCTCAGTCGTCTGGCTTTCACAGTTCCCACCCACAGACTCTTATTAGCACACACCACCTCTGCCCTCATCACATCAACCAAAACCACTTCTACTATTCTCCAAACCCTTTGAGGAGTAGAGGTGAGGCTCCATTATCCTGCAGTATTTACAAGGAAGTGATTCTAGAACCTCCCCAAAATGTAAAACTCTGCAGATACTCAAATTGCTTATATATGCTTACAACCTACACGCAGTCTTGTACAAACTTTAAATGCTCACTAGATGGCCGAGAATGCCTAGTGGAAAGTAAATGCCATGTAAAAAGTGGTTTTGCTGCAAAGTGCAGGGAATACGGATGAGAAAAATGTCCACGCTTTTTTTTTTGGAAGAATTTTGACCCATGGTTGACTCAATTCGAGGATACGGACTCCATGGCTGTGGAGGGTTAGCTGTATTACTTTATTGAGAAACCACTCTTAGCTTGACTTATTTAATATCTCTTCTTTGAAAGACGGAGAGAGAGAGAAAAAAAGATCTTTCATCTGTTGCTTCACTTCCCAGATGCCCACAACCGCTGTGGCTAGACCAGCCCTAACCAGATATCCAGGAACTCCATCTGGGACTCCCACATGGGTAGCAGGCCTTATGTACTTGGTGGGCCATCGCTTGCTACCTCTTAGGCAAATGAACAGAAAATTGGCACAGAAGGGGACTCTAAATCTAGGCATTGCGGTGACTTCACCTGCCGTTCCATAGCATTGACTCCAAGAAGCCCAAGGAGCAGGCACTTAAGTCCTCGGGCATTCTCTGCGCCAATGAACACATCAGTTATGAGGGAGAGCAAGAAAAGTGTGTTAAAATGGAGCCACAGGAACGCTGCCACTTGAACACGCGGCTGTCCCAGCCAGCAGCCTGAGACCTCACTCCCCTCTGCCTGTATTGCCTGTGCATCAACAAGAGGTTCTGTATCTGATCTGCTTCTTAGGTGTCCCATAGTCGGTTTCTCCACTGCTACCTTTCCAAATATCCTGAAATCTCCAGATTCTTTTTTTCCTCTCTTTTGTTGTGGTGGTGATATCCATGGTTTCCATACAATTAAATTCAGGCAGTTACAGTGAAAATTTGTATGCGTGTTGACAAATACATGTGCTCAACCAACCATTATCAGAATCCAAACACAGAGTATTTCTATCACTCCAGAAAGTTCGCTTGTAACCTTTCTAATTAATTCATCTGTATGCACTCATCCAGCACATGTGCCAACCAGGAATCCACTTTGCTTTTCTCAAGTTTTATTTATTTGAAAAAGAGGGAGCAAGAGAGAGGGAGAGGCAAGTGGAAAGAGGGAGAAAGATTTCCCGTGTGCTGGTTCACTCCCCATACATCCACAATATCCAGGGCTAAAACCAGGAGCTGAAACCAGGAGTCTGAGTCTCCCAAGTGGGTCGTAGGGACCTGAGTACTTGAGCTGTCAGCAGCTGCCTTTCATGGTAAGAATTAGCAGGAGGCTGGGTTGGAAGCAGAGCTGTGATTAGAATCAAGACATTTTTATATGGGATGTGGGAGTCTCATGCATTATCTTTTATTTTACTTTATTTTATTTTATTTGGAAGGTAGAGTTACAGAAAGAGGAAGGGACAAAGAGAGAAAGGTCTTCTATCTGCTGATTCACTCCCCCAGATAGCTGCAATGATTGAAGCCGGACCAGGACAAAGCCAGGAATCATGAGCTGTTTTTTGGAGGGGTGGGAGTATGGACAGGGAAGGGAGGAGGGGGTGGTCTCACACATGAATGCAAGAGCTCAAGCGCTTGGCTCATCCTCTGCTGCGTTTCTAAGCACATTAGCAATGAGCTGGATTGGAAGTGGAGCAGCTGGGACTCGAACTAGCTCCCACACGGGGATGTAGGGGCTCTATGCCCTATGCCACAATGCCAGCCATCCCACACAGCTCTTAAGCACTGTACCAGTCACTGCAGAAAAGCACTTTTCCGATGTGTATCACTGTGAGTTAATACTGCCTGTTCTGGAATCTCCTGGGGTAGTTCACTGCTTGCATCTGGCTACCCTTTGCTGGACATGCCTGTGAGAGTGATCTGTATCAATGTGTGTATCAGTTCATTTCTTTGTAATGCTTAGGATTATGCCCTTGAGTGGATATACCACAGTCGACCTCTTGCTGATTGGCTCCCGTTTGGAGGCATTGCGGATAGAGCTGCCACGAGCGGTCTCACCTGCTTCTTTCAGTGTCTGTGCACAGCACATCGCTGTTTCTATTTCTCTCAAATCCCTAGGAATAGAATGATTGGATCACAGGGTGTTGTGTATTTAACTACCTAAGAACAAGCACCACGTTGCTACAGTGGTCATACCTGGTGGCACTCCCAGGGTCCTAGACGCGCCTCACTAGTACTTAGCAGGTGCACACTTAGCCTGCTGCCACTGCTCTGCAAAAACCTTAGTGAGTCTTTTTTAAAATGAAAATTACATCATCGCACTCTCTACCTTCTTTTTTTTTTAAGATTTTGTTTTATAGGAAAATCACATATGCAGAGAGGAGGAGAGACAGAGAGGAAGATCTTCCAACCACTAATTCACTCCCCAAGTGGCTGCAACGGCCAGAACTGAGCTGATCTGAAGCCAGAAACCAGGAGTCTCTTCTGGGTCTCCCACATGGGTGCAGGGTCCCTAGGCTTTAGGCCATCGTTGACTACTTTCCCAGGCCAGAAGCAGGGAACTAGACGGGAAGCGGGACTGCCGGGACATGAACCAGTGCCCATATGGGATCCCGGCACATGCAAGGTGAGGACTTTAACCACCAGGCTACCAGGGCAGGCCCAACTTTCTACCTTCTGATAACCTAAAAGCTTTATAGAGTTGCTGATTAGAAGCTTGATTCCTTAAAATTTTTTTGCAAGTTTTTTAAGATTTATTTTTAAATTATTTTTTATTTTATCTTTTTAAAAGACTTATTTCATTTTTATTGGAAAGTCAGATTTACAGAGAGGAGAGACAGAAAGACCATTCATCTGCTGGTTTACTCCCCAAGTGGCTGCAATGGCCAGAGCTGATTCAATCCAAAGCTAGAAGCTTCCAGGTCTCCTACGCAGGTGCAGGGTCCCAAGGCTTTGGGCCGTCCTCCACTGTTTTCCCAGACCACAAGCAGAGAGCTGGAAGGGAAGTGGAGCAGCCAGGATACAAACTGGCACCCATATGGGATCCTGGCACATGCAAGGCCACTTGGCTACTGTTCCAGGCCCAATTTATTTTATTTTTTATGTAAAACAGATACAGACAGAGAAGGAATGACAGAAAGATCTTCCATCTACTCATTCACCACCACGTGGCCACCATGAGCCTGAGCCAGGCTGAAGACAGGAGCCGGGAGTTCTATCCAGGTCTCCCACATGGATACAGAGACCCAAGCACTTGAGCTGCCTTTTGCTGCTTTTCAAGGCACATTAGCAGGGAGCTGGCGTAGAAGTGGGTCAGCCAGGATTTGAATCAGCACCCATGTGGAATGCTGGCTCCACAGGTGGAGGCTTAACATACTATACCACAGCACTGGCCCCAGTTGGATGTCTTTGACATGGTCTCACAGAGTTGCCCAGTGCTGTTGTAATCCATCATGCCTCCTCACTCACCCTGTTCTAAAGACCCCAAGGACTCTTGCATTTTTTTTAAAAGATTTATTTATTTCATTACAAAGCCAGATATACAGAGAGGAGGAGAGACAGAGAGGAAGATCTTCTGTCCGATGATTCACTCCCCAAGTGACCGCAGTGGCCGGTGCTGCGCCGATCCGAAGCCGGGAACCAGGAACCTCTTCCAGGTCTCCCATGCAGGTGCAGGGTCCCAAAGCCCTGGGCCATCCTCAACTGCTTTCCCAGGCCACAAGCAGGGAGCTGGATGGGAAGTGGAGCTGCTGGGATTAGAACCGGCGCCCATATGGGATCCCGGCGCATTCAAGGCGAGGACTTTAGCCGCTAGACTCTTGCATTTTTAAAAAGCTTCTTGACCTAGCCCATTCTTTACCACCAGCAACCCTAAACCCCAGGGAAGAACCCCCTGGGGAAGACTTTTCTGACCATCCCCTGTCTTGACCTTGCCAATCACACGTCCCAAAGGCATGCTGTGTTTCTCCACAGTTGTCATCACGCCTGCAGTGCCATGTCTCTGTCATCCATCTGATCTTTGAGGCTCATGAGTCTTCCTGTGTGTATAATCTGCAAGCCACTGCCTACAATGGCAGCACTCCACTTCAGAGCACCAGTTCGAGTCCCTCTGCTGCACTTCCAATTCCCTGCTAACGTGGATGGACTGAGGAGTTCATGACATACATAGAAATAAAGTGTAAAACAATTGCAATACCAAAATTGGAAGCAGAGAAGGGAAGAGATGTATTGTCGCAAGGTCTGTTTATCAAGGTATATACAATTGCCTAAAGTTCTCCTGTAATACGCTAAGCATTTATACGTAAACCCTCCGCCAACCATTGCAATAACATAATAAAGAGTTATAGCTAGTATACCAACGAAGGAACGAAACAGGGTTGGGTAAAGGTTCAACTTTGTTCTTTACTGTGTGGTTATTTGATTCCCCTCGCGCCATTTGTCGTGAGATCATCTTTCCCTGGCACTCTTGAAAGAAATAAAACAGAACCATAACAATCACTTGACTCCGGGTCGGCAGGAGGGATGAATATTTAGAGTTAAGTGGCCTGTGTCCCATTTCAAGAGTGCCTGGGTTCTGCACCTGGCCCCAGCTCCTGACTCCAGTTTCCTGCTAATACAGATGGAATGCGTGGCTCCTGGTTTTGGTCTGGCCCAGCCCCAACTATCATGGATATCTGGGGAGTGAAACCATAATTGCAACGGCCAGAACTGAGCTGATCCGAAGCTGGGAGCCTGGAGTCTCTTTCCAGTCTAACATGCAGGTTCAGGATCCCAAGGCTTTGGGCCATGTTCTACTGCTTTCCCAGGCCACAAGCAGGAAGCTGGATGGGAAATGGGACTGCTGGGATTAGAACTGATGCCCATATAGGATCCCGGCGCATTCAAAGCGAGGACTTAGCCACTAGGCCATGGCACCGGACCCCCAAGAAATATTTTTAAAGACTTGTTTACTTACTTGAAAGGCAGAGTTACAGAGAAGCAGAGAGAACCTTGCATCTGCTAGTTCACTCTCCAAATGGCTGCAACGGTAAAGGGCAGGTCAGAAGTCAGGAACTGCAGTCGGGTCTCCCATGTGGATACAGCAGCTCGAGGACTTGAGTCATTTTCTGTTGCTTTCCAAGACCATGGCCAGGAAGCTGGATCCAAAGTGGAGAAGTGAGGGCTCAAACTGGTGCCTGTGGGACGCTGGCACTGCAAGTGGTACCTTTATTTGCTATGCCATAGTGCCAACCCCAGGCCTGAACTATTGAGTCTCAACTGGGTGAATTTTAAAATACTTTTGCTGATAGAAACCAGGAAACGAAACAAACTGTATGATTCAGTTTATGTAAAATTCTGGGAAAAGTGGATTTTTCCATAGTGCTGCAAAGAACATCCATGACTCTGTGGGGATGGAGAAGATAAAGGAAGAGGCAAGATGGGAAGATTTCAAAGAGGCAGGGGAAACTTCGGGGATGACGGATGTGTTTGTTATCTTGGCAGTGGTGATGGTTTCACAGCTGTATACAATGTGTCAAAACTTATCAAATTAGACCTCTTCAACAGATGAATCAAGAAAGCTGCTATGTTAAATGACAAGTGGCACGTAGACACACATTCCTATCTCCCACAGAACACTTACGAATTAAAAGCGAAGGATGGACATCACCTTTGTTAGGGGATCAAAGCAGAAATCTTTGGGAAGCGGGTAAATTGGAACCTAGCACCACTTGTTACAGTGAGATAAGGATGCTGCAGCTTCCAGGGCTGCCCTTGCCTAGACACACACCTTGAACCTGACTGTCTCCAAAATGGATGGCCTGCATTTTTTTTTTTTAAGTTTCAAGGCTATAAAAGGCAAGAAAAGACTAAGCAACTGTTTTTAGAGGTGGCTAAAGACACAAAAGAAAAAGCCATGCTGGGTTCTGCACCAAATCCTTGTGCTAAGAAGACACTGTTTATAGCGTGAGGGAGCTGAGAGGGTGTGCAGACCTGATGGCCACCATGTTCATTTCCTGATTTGAAGGGTCCTGTGCAGGTTGTATTGGACACTTTCCAAGCTCATCATTCCCAGGGGATGTAGCATGCACCAGGAACTGCTTCTAGACCGTGTCTTCAATTGGCTCTCCATTGGCTTAGAGAAAGAAGTGTTTTCATGATTTAAAAAAATTCCTGTATTTACACTTGCCTCGGAGATGAGGCATTTGTGGTAAGGATTCATGAGAATGGAACGGCTAAGTCAAAGCAGGTGAACATTTTAATGAATAATCCATATTACCATGTGCTTCTTAAAGAGATTATGCCAGATTGTATCCTCACTAATTCATGAATGCGCCCATGTTCTCTTATTCATACTAAACGCTTCTATGTTTGCATTATCTCACCTGCATGTGTATCTCTTATTTCGTTAGTCACTGGAGAAGTTGAGTTGCTTTTTGTTGTCTGTTATTTACATCTTCTTTAAAAATAAATAAACAACAAACTAAGGAACAAACCTTATCTCCATTTTGTCTGAAAGGCAGACAGATCTCTCTGCTAGTTCATTGCCAAGTGTTCACAACAGTTAGGGCTGGGAGAGCCAGGAATCTAGAAACCAAACCAGATCTCCCCCATGAGTGGCAGAAGCTCAAGTACCTGGGCTATGGTCGCTGTCTCCCAGGGAGTGCATCAACAGGAAACTGGGTTAGAAGCAGAGCAGGGACTCACCTCAGCTCTCCCACATGAGGTACAGACATTGCAGAATGCAGAGACGTAACTCTTGCACCAAATGCCTACCCCTTTTTATGTATTTTATGTGTATATACAGTTTGTGTTTGATTCATAGGAGTTGCACCTTCATGTTTCTAGTCCAGTTTTAAACATAGCCATACCTTTAATTTTGATTATAGTAGTAATTCTTTGTATATTAAAGGATCTGGTTGTTTATCATTTAGTTTATAAAGACTAAATAGCCAACACAATAACTCAACTGGCTAATCCTCTACCTACAAACACTGGCACCCCAAATGGGTGCCGGTACATGTCCTGGCTGCTGCAGCTCTGATCCAGCTCTCTGCATGTGGCCTGGGAAAGCAGTCAAGGACAGCCCAATGCCTTAGGACCCTGCACCTGTGTGGGAGACCTGGAAGAAGCTCCTGACTCCTGGCTTCGGATCAGCTCAGTTCCTCCATTGTGGCCACTTGGGGAGTGGATGGAAAATCTTCCTCTCTGTCTCTCCTCCTCTCTGTAAATCAAAGATTTATATTGGAAAGTCAGGTTGACAGAGAGGAGGAGAGACAGAGAAGAGAGGAAGATCTTCCGTCCATTGATTTACTCCCCATGACAGCAATGACTTGAGCTGAGCCAATCTGCAGCCAGGAGCTCGAGCCTCTTCTGGGTTTCCCCCACGGGTGCAGGGTCCCAAGGCTTTGGCCATCCTCGGCTGCTTTCCCAGGCCACAAGCAGGGAGTTGATGGGAAGTGGGGCTGCCAGGATTAGAACCAGAACCCATATGGGATCCCGTGGTATGCAAGGCAAGGACTTTAACCACTAGGCTACAGCATCGTGCCCTAAAAAAATCTTTAAAAAAAGCATTTTTCCTAGCTTGTTACCTACCGTTTAACTTATTCTGTGTTGTTTCTGTGCTTTGCTGCCATTTTAAATTTATGTGGCCAATTTTTCCTGTTTGAGTTCTGTGTCTTAAGAAGTTTTCTCTGATTCAAGATCATGTGTGTGTACATACTTCCATGTTTTCTCTTTATTCCTAATTTCATTTGTTTTTCCTTAAACTGTTTATCAGTCTGGTGCTTATTTAGTGGAAAGCATCAGAAAGACATCTGTCTTTAACTTCTGTTTTCCCAAATGGCTAGCCAATTACCCCCAACACTAATTACTGCACTATAAAATTTTGTTTTTCTCTCTGATTTGGAATATGGCCTTATTGTACACTAGTTTCTCATCTGTATTTACATCTATTTTTTTCTTCATGTTAAAAAGTAATATTTATTTATTAGAAAGGCAAAGTGACAGAGAGAGAGAGAAAGAGAGACTGATTTTCCTTTCCCTGGTTCATTCTCCAAAGCCAGCAATAGCTAAGCCACCGCATACAGGTCTCGCACATGGGTGGAAGGGGCCCAAGCACATGGACCCTCAGCAGCTGCCTTCGAGGAGCATCGAGAGGGAGCTGGGTAGGAAGTGGAGCAGCTGGGACTTGAATCAGTGCTTTGATACAGTGCTGACATTTGCAGGGAAGCCTAGCCCATTGAGCCACAATGCTGCCCCTAGCTCTGCTTCTAGGCTCTGAATGGGTCCATGCACCTGCCTTGCTCTTCCTTTCTCTTCCTGCACCAAATCTTTCTCATCAGTGAGGTTTTATTATATTCCCATCCTTATGGGGGTTAGTCCAGGTTTGTTAACTTTCCTTTTGCAGAATTTCCCTGACAAGACTCATTTATTTTTTCATTTAAACTTCAGACTCAGTGGGTCTCCTTCCAAAACAAAACAGAAACCCCACCAGCCAATACCCTTGTGATGGATTTGGGTTGATATGAGAACAAAAGTAGAGTTTAATTTAGGGTGGGCATACATTTTGATATGATTAAGTCCTCTCATTGATGAAAAGGTGCATATCTCCTCTCATCTCTCTTATTTCTTATTTTTTCTCTATTTTCCAGTCATTGTTGCTGTCACACTTTTTAACTCTTAGTATGCCTAAAACAATGTTCAATAAGAGGGGCAATGTTGTTTCTTTATCTTAGTCCCAAGTTAATGGAAAACGCTTTTGGTATTCAACATTAATACTGAATACTGAATTTTTGGCAATATTAAGCATACACATTTTTCTTGTGTAAATTATAATTGGTGATTTTCATTAAAAGCTTTTTTCAGGCATGTATTTACTGTCCACATTTTTGAAAGTTTTTGTGAAGATTTATTTAGGAGGGGCCAGTGCAGTGGTATAACAAGCTAATATTCCACCTGTTAGTACCGGCATCCCATACGGGTCTCAGTTCCAGTCCTGGCTGCCTCTCTTCCCACCCAGCTTCCTGTTTGTGGCCTGGGAAAGTAGCAGCGGATGGCCCAAAGCCTTGGGACCCTGCACCCATGTGGGAAATCCAGAAGAAGATATTGCTGTTTGGCTCCTGGCTTTGGATCAGCTCAGTTCCTGCTGTTGTGGCTGCTTGGGTAGTGAAGCAGTGGATGGAAGATCTTTCTCTCTGTATCGCCTTCTCTCTGTATATCTGCTTTTCCAATATAAAAATAAATAAGTAAATAAATAAATAAATAAATAAATAAATAAATAAGATTTACCTTTTAGGGCCCGGCGGCGTGGCCTAGCGGCTAAAGTCCTCGCCTTGAACATGCCGGAATCCCATATGGGCACCGGTTCTAATCCCGGCAGCTCCACTTCCCATTTAGCTCCCTGCTTGTGGCTGGGAAAGCAGTTGAGGACAGCCCAAAGCCTTGGGACTCTGCACCCGCGTGGGAGACCTGGAGGAGGTTCCTGGCTCCTGGCTTCAGATTGGCACAGCACTGACCATTGCGCTCATTTGGGGAGTGAATCATCGGACAGAAGATCTTCCTGTCTCTTCTCCTCTGAATATCTGACTTTCCAACAAAAATAAAATAAATCTTTAAAAATTTTACCTTTTAATTTTTATTTTTATTGGAAAGTCAGATATACAAAGAGGAGGAGAGACAGAGGAAAGATCTTCTGTCCACTGATTCACTTCTCAAGCAACTGCAACAACCAGAGCTGGACTGATCCGAAGCCAGGAGCCAGGAACCTCTTCCAGGTCTCCCACGCGGGTGCAGGGTCCCAAGGCTTTGGGCTGTCCTCGACTGCTTTCCCAGGCCACAATCAGGGAGCTGGATGGGAAGCATGGCCATCGGGATTAGAACCGGAGCCCATATGGGATCCGGTCACATGCGAGGTGGGGACTTTAACCACTAGGCTATCGTGCCAGGCCCAAGAGATTTATTTAGTAGATAGGTAGAATTACAGAGAAAGAGGAGAAGAGGGGGAGAAAGTAAGAGAGAGCTTTCATTCACTGGTTCACTCCCCAATGTCCAGGGCTGGGCTAGGATGAAACCAGGAATCAAGATCTCTCTCTGGGTCTTTCACATGGGTGGCAGGACCCAAGTACTTGGGCTGTCTTCTGCTGCTTTCCCAGACATGTAAGCAGGGGAACTGTATTGAAAGCAGAGCAGCCAGAATTTGAATTACTGCTCAAATGGGATGCCAGCATTGCAGTAACAGTTTAACCACAACACGGGCGCCTAGGTATTCTGCTTTGTTTAGAAGTGAGAGTTTTTGTAACATCAAATAGAGTCTGTAGAACACAGACTTACAGCGGCCACATGGGGTGCGTCACAATATGAGAGATTTGCATGTAGAAATAACTCCTTCAATTCAATAATGAAAAGATACATAACCCAAACCCAAAGCTATGTAGAGCCATTTCTCCAAGGAAGACGCGTACAGGGGACCAGCAGGCATGTGAGAAGACGCTCGGCGCTATTACTCATTATAGGAATGCCAATGAAAACCACAATAAGTCACTTCACAGCCTCTAGGAAAGCTCGAGCAAAAAAGACAGATACTGTCAAGTGCTGACTCGAATTTGGAAGGACCGGAGGCCGCAAACACTGCTGGCGGGCACGTATACTTTAGCAATCACTTTGGAGAATAGTCAGGAAGTTCTTCAGAGTCAAACTTCAAGTTTCCCTATGACTCAACAACCCTGCTTCTAGGTGTACGTCTCAAAGAAATGAAAACATACGTCCACACAAACACTCGTCAATAAATGCATACAACAGTTGTATTTCTACTCATCCAACAGTAGGTATAACTCAAATGTCCATCATCTGATGAAGGAATAAAAAAATGGAGACTATTCATTCAATGGAATATCATTTGGTGTAAGAAGGACTTATGGAGTACAGATACCTGCTATGACATGAACGAACCTCGGAAGCAAGCCAGATACAACATCACGTATTTCTATACGGCTGTGTTGATCTGAAATGACCAGAACAGCCAAGTCCATAGAGACAGGAAGTGGATTAGTGATTGTGGCAGACTGAGTGCGGGGAGAACTGGAATACTAGCAGTTCTGAATGACCTAGGGCTCCTTTTCGGGATGATAAATTCATGCTTGTGATGGTCACACAATTCTGCAAGTGCATAGAAAAAAAACACTGACTGGTGCACTTTAAGTGTTGGACTTGTAGGATGTGTGAATTCGATCCCCACAAAAAGCTGTTTCCAATCAAGGGGCAATTCTGCGCGGAGTTCGGGCCAGCGTTCTGCAACGGCTTAAGCAGCGCTGGCATGGGGTGGTGTGGTCTAAGGACTGGATGGAGCATCTGTGTAAAGCTGTAGAGAGAGGGGAAGCGCCGCCCGCGCTTTCACGGGTATATGCAGAAGCCAGAGAACAGGAGGGCAGGGCAGACCAGACAGAAAAGACCTGGGCTGCTTTCTAGAAGAATGAGAAGGAGCAAGCAGGGAGGGAGCTGCTGGAGAAAACGGGAACCGAGCCGATGGATGGCCTCCAAGGACGTGGTGGAAGAGCTAACCTTGGAGGAGGTCCAGTTCCATAAGACCAGGAGGAAGGGAGAGAGAATCAGCACACACACTTGTGAACTGACAATACGGACTTTTTTTTTTTTTTTTTCTGGTCTCAAATTTCTCAGAAATAAAGGCTGGAAATGAGAGGAAGGGGGAACAGAGTCTGCGTGTAAGGAAAGGAGACAGGCAGTAAGGCGTAAGGAGAGGGGCTTGGCTGAAAGCAGACTAGGGGATCCCGAGGCAACAGAGGGCAGGGGCTCGCAGCTCCCCCTTTGCTGCCCCCTGCACATCCCTGTGGCAGTGGCCACTCCTGAGTCATCCCTGCTCGGCCCGACAGCCACAATTCTTCCAGCGTTACTCACTGCACTTGGCCTTGAGCCTTTCCCTCGCTGGACAGTCTCCTCTGAACTTGCTGCTTTTGGCAAGCTTCCTCTAGGAACTGAATGTTCTTCCCTGCTGAGGGCTGACCCACGTCCCCTTCCTTGGCTCTGTGCCATCTACTTTCCTTCCTGCAACCTGAGACGACTGGGGCACATGGAGTGCGGGTCACAGATCCAAGGAGAAGAGAGAAACTGCCTTAGTTAGCCACAGGAAACACGGGGCAGGAAGATACTGATGGCTTGTTGCAAGTTGTTAGAAGGGACATGCTGCCTATGGAGGTAATTTACAGGTGTGAGGTCAGGAACTTGTCCGGGCTGGGAGTGGAAGTGAGGGGTGAAGGATGGAAACAGCTCTGGGACTTCTCAGACACGTTGAGCCTAGCTTTGAGGCACAATCAACAGGGCACCCCGAACTCTGAAAATCCACAGTGTGCTTGTGTTCTGGATGTAGCATGAGGAAGAAGCGTGAGGGACTCCTCAGCCTTGACCTCAGCTCTGAGGTTAGAGCTGTTCCGTCTCAGTGCATCAGGAAGCACCAAGCGCCAGGTTCTTTTTCCAGTCTTTTAAAAAAATTATTATTATTAAAAATGTAATGTATTTGGAAGTCCAAGAGACACAGAAAGAGACAGAGAGAGATAGTCCATCGCTGATTCATTCCCTAGTGCTCACAATAGCTGGGGCTGAAGCCAGGAGCCAGGGAATCAGTCTGAGTCCGTTCTATGGCTGCCAGGGACCCAAGTGCTGGAGCCATCCCCTGCTGCCTCCCAGGGCGCACATCAGCAGGAAACTGGGAGCAGAAATGGAGCAGAGCTTGAACCGAGGCGCTGATACAGGATACAGGCAGCCAAGTATCATCCCCAGCTTTTCTTTCTTTCTTTCTTTCTTTCTTTCTTTCTTTCTTTCTTTCTTTCTTTCTTTCTTTCTTTCTTTCTTTCTTTCTTTCTTCCTTCCTTCCTTCCTTCCTTCCTTCCTTCCTTCCTTCCTTCCTTCCTTTCTTCCTTCCTTCCTTTCTCTTTCTTTCTTTCTTTCTTTCTTTCTTTCTTTCTTTCTTTCTTTCTTTCTTTCTAAGAAATGCCCATTTATTCAGCACAAGTCCTATCTTTTTAAAAAAAGGTTTATTTCGGGCCCGGTGGCGTGGCCTAATGGCTAAAGTCCTTGCCTTGAACGCCCCGGGATCCCATATGGGCGCCGGTTCTAATCCTGGCAGCTCCACTTCCCATCCAGCTCCCTGCTTGTGGCCTGGGAAGGCAGTCGAGGACGGCCCAAGGCTTTGGGACACTGCACCCGTGTGGGAGACCCAGAAGAGGTTCCTGGTTCCCGGCTTCGGATTGGCGCGCACCGGCCCGTTGCGGCTCACTTAGGGAGTGAATCATTGGACAGAAGATCTTCCTCTCTGTCTCTCCTCCTCTCTGTATATCTGACTTTGTAACAAAATAAATAAATCTTTAAAAAAAAAAAAGGTTTATTTTGTTTGAAAGAGATGGAGAAACAGAGAAATCTTCCATGCATTCCATCATTTTCCAGATGGTGGTAATGGGCCAGAAGGAAGCCAGAAGACAGGAGTGTCATCTGAGTATCCCATGTGGGTTCAAGGATCCAAGCACTTGGGCCATCCTTCATTGTTTTCTTAGGCACATTAGCAGGGAGCTGGATTGGAAGTGGAGCAGGCAGGTCACAAACTAGCACCCATATGGAATCCCAGAGCTTGAAGGGGGAAGATTAACCAATCGAGCCATTGCTCCGAACCCAACAGTTTAATCTGTTGTGCCGCAGTGTAACCCATTATGCCACACTGCCAACTTCTATACTTATCTTTTAATTCCATTTTTCTGCAAACATTTATTTTTCATTTTACTTGAAAGGCACAGAGAGGTAAGAGAAATCTTGCACCTGCTGGTTCACTCCCCCAAATGCCTATAATAACTGGAGTTGGGCAAGGCTAAAGCCAGCATCTGAGACCTCAATCCGTGTCTCCCTCAATGGATGACCAGTAACACGCGTTACTGGTGCCTTGTAGCACATCAGTGAGGGAGGATAAATCAGAGGCCAAGGAGACTTGAATCAGTTACCTCGACAGTGTCACGGGCATCCCAAGCAGAGAGTCACACTGCTAAGCCAGTCACTTGTCCCTTCCACAGACTCTTCACCCTCATAAACATTCTCACAACACCCCCAAACTACATTTGTTCCCTTCTCTGCTGCTCCAGGTGCCTATGGTGTCCCACTACGGATGATGTCAAAAACCCACTTGCTCCTATTGTGGTCATCAACAATAGGGGATCTTGTAGATTCTGACATAGGATCTGGGGCCCGTTTGAGATTGTGACTTTTTAACAAGCTCCAATGATGACACTGTGTAAAGTGAATGGACTGCACTTTCCTTAAAAAGTCTCTCTAAATAAGAAGTCTTGTTTTTCTCACAGATCTGTGTAGTGACATAAAGAGAGAAACAAACATACAAACAAGAGTTCCTAGGAGGATTTGATAGAAAGAAACCAAAGGACAGGGCCTGGCGGCGTGGCCTAGCAGCTAAAGTCCTCACCCTGAACTTGCTGGGATCCCATATGGGCGCCAGTTCTAATCCCGGCAGCTCCACTTCCCATCTAGTTCCCTGCTTGTGGCCTGGGAAAGCAATCAAGGATGGCCCAAAGCCTTGGGACCCTACACCCACGTGGGAGACCTGGAAGAGCTCCTGACTCCTGGCTTCAGATCGGCTCAGCACCGGCTGTTGCAGTCACTTGGGGAGTGGATCAGTGGACAGAAGATCTTCCACTCTGTCTCTCCTCCTCTCTGTATATCTGCCTTTCCAATAAAAATAAATAAAATCTTTAAACAAAAGATTTATTTTCATTTTTTATTGGATGGGAAGTGGAGCTGCCAGGATTAGAACCGGTCCCCATATGGGATCCTGGTGCATGCAAGGCAAGGACTTTAGCTGCTAGGCTACTGCTCTGGGCCTGAGACTCAAACTTTTGTTCTCAGGGGTGGGATGTGGGCGTCTCATGCAGTGGCATAGCTGCTGCACCAAATGCTGACCCCATGAGTTAGTTTTGTGAAAACAAATGAGGACTTGGCCACTGTTTTGCCGAGTTCAAATACAGGGACCTTGGCTGAACTGGGGGGTTCCAGGCCATGGTCCAAATGTCCCCTGTGCACTTTCCTGTGACACACCACTCTTCCAGATTGTCAGAAGAGGCAGTACCTGCAGGTCTCTGACACATGCCTGGTTCTAGAGGTGACTGCTGTGCTACCTTCCATCCATCAGAGAGGATACACCTGCAGTCCAGGACAAACCACATGTCAAAACACAAAGGCAGAAAGGGAGGGTGATTCCCTGTTGCCTTCTTCCCTATTAACCACTCCCCTTCTGGAGGAACAACACAGAATCTTTTTTTTTTTTTGAGCCAGGGAGGGAAAAACCTCTGGGAACAAAATAAGAATTAGTATCTCATTAAATTATCTTGCCGTAGCGTGTGTATATTTGCCATTGTTATCATTATTGTTTTCATTGCATTGCTGTTATTCAATTGTTATTTTAAACATAATGCAGTAGAGCTGATGTTAGTCACTTACCCTGGGGTAAATACATCTTTGATTCAAATCTGAGGCCTCTGAGATATTTGATACGCAGTGTGATACAGAACGTGGCACCTGCTGGGGCCATGGTAAAGCTTGCTTTTCCTCCCTGAAGGACAACTCATGGTGAGGAGCTGGATATCTCTTAAACCAGATTGGTTTCTTTCTTTTTTTTTTTTTTTTTTTTTTTTTTTTGGTAAATTGAGGAACAACTCCATCTATGGCACTATTTATGTAAAAAAAAAAATCAGAAACATCAAACACATACACAGCAGTATTATGTAGATTCTACTGAAAGAAAGAAAAAAAAAAAGGAAGGGTTCAGATAAACATCTGGGAGGACCCACATGAAATTCCGCCAAATAGGGGTTGGGAAGGGAGGTCCAGGATTGGCAATGGAATGGAACTGCAGCCTTCCTGTATTATGTATATAGTAAAGGAGTGTACATTTGCATATTGTGGATAATGGAGAAAATAATTATATACCACATTCGTTTCAATAGAACAGAAAATGGAGGAGAGGGAGCCAGGCATTCCCAAGTAAGGGAATCTGCAAGCACCTTCTGCTTTGCTTTTGCCCTTTGGTTCTTTGGCATGGGGTTTCCATAGCTACACGATGTGTTTTGCACAAGAAAGATAGGGCGTCCTTACTCTGAAATCTGGTTGAGTCATGCTCCAACTACCCATGATCTTCACCTCCAACAAACTCTTAGACAATCCCTGGAGATTGTGATTCCAGATTCTAAAGCAAGAGAAAAGTGGGCAATGCAACGAAAGGTAACCGAGAATGGGCTGGTGGCATGGCCCAGTGGGTTAAGCTGTCACCTGCAGTGCTGGCATCCATATATACCAGTTTGAGTTCTGGCTGCTCTGCTTCCAAACCAGCCTCCTGTTAACGTGCCCCCGGAAGGCAGCAGAAGATGGTCCAAGCACTTGGGCCTTATCGGTTGTGTGAGGAATTGGGAAGGAGTTCCAGGCTCTTGGTTTTGGTCTAGCCCAGCTCTGTCCATCTGAGGAGCGACTCAGAAGTTACAAGGTCTGTCTGTCTCTCTTTTCCTTTGGAAGAAAAAGACATTGAAGGAAAATCTAACCAGATCTTGAGAGGAAACCTCACTTTTACCCTCCAAATGTCCAACATTGCTTCCGGCACAGCAATCTAATCAAACAAGCCATCAAGTTCTCTTTAGTTACTAACCACAGTAGCTTAGAACTTGAATTTGGAATTCAAGGCGTTATCCGACTTCATTAACATTCATTATGCAGGCAAAGTCAAGGGAAAGGGGCTGAGGTGACCCAGGCTTGGAGTCACTGCTGCTGTGCTCTGTGAGTGGCTTGCTTTCCATTGCTGTCTGCTTCCTGCATTTACTGAATGAAGAGTAAATGAAATAATACCTATGATCAGACAGGGACAATGCTTTTTTTTTGTCATTGTTGTAATTATTTCTGTATACCTGGTCAACCACAGGATCCAGAAAGTTACCATTCCTTAGAGGCTTTTATTGAGAAAAAAATTATATGTATCACCTTTAAGCCCGTGGGTTGGGAACTGTTGGATAAACAATTTCCCATTCCTCATGCTTCCTCTTTTGTTCTTTTTATAATCTTGTTCTTCATAGCATCTATTACCACATAACTGACTTTGTATCTGTGCTTAATTATTTTGTATATTGTCTATCTCTGCACTATCATGTAGGCTCTATAGGGGCAGCAAGTTGTGTCTGTCTCATTTGTTGCTGTATCCTTAGCGGCCGACACAGTGCAGGAACATAAGAGCTCAAACAACAACAGCAAAACCCCACTCATTGCAGCAGTCTTCGCAATAATGGAGATACAAGGACCATTAAGGGATCCATCAGTGAATGCATGGGCAATGAAAAGACAGTCTATATACACAGTGGAAGACTATCCAGCCATTAAAAAGAATGAAATTCTGTGATTTGTGGCGATATAGATGGAACTTGAGGACTACATTTTAAGTCCAATAATCTGGGCACAGGAAGATGGGTACCATGTATTCTCACTCATTTATAGAACCTAAAATAGCTGAGCTCATACAAGTAAAGTCATATAGAAGACACTAGAAACTAGGAAGGGTAAGAGAGACAGGGAGTCAAGCAAGGACTGACATGGGAGAAATTAGTTCTGTTGTTCTACAGTACAAGACGATAACTACAGTCAACAACAATTCGTGGTACATTGGAAAATAACCAGGAGAGGACTTGAAGACTCCGAACACACAGGGATGATCAAGGCAGGGAGAAATGGAAATACTGATTCTTCCGATTGGACCATGATCAGTTGTACATATATATCACGTTATCATACTGTGCCTCCTCAATAGGAACATTGTATGGATTAGGAATTATAAACGAGGAACAATGAACAAATGAATATTTCTGGATTTTCTCTGGTTCCACAGCCTAAGGACAGCTGGGGCCTGGGAAAGAGCCCTTCCTCATCACCTATCTCAGCCCGGTCTCCTAGAGCCCACACGCAGGTCAGGCAGGCATTGCCTGGAGGCACTGTCCTGCCTCCCATCTCAATTCCTGTCCACCTTCCCCACTGCCACCAGGGCGCTCTTTTGAAAGCACTGGATCTGGCCATGTCACTGTCCCCAGAAGAATGGATGTGGTCTCCTGAGAAAGGACTTCTCTCAGACTTGGTGAGACGCCAACCCTTGACAAGGTCAGACACCCTGGTGACATGTTTATACCATTGATGATGCTCCTGAAAATTTTCTTTTCCACCACAGCGCATGCCTGAAACCAGGTAAAACTTATTGAACCCCATAAAGAGTCCAGATACAGAGTGGACATCTAGCCTGTTTTGGTCTATTTGTGAGGGCTCAATCCTATTTAGATTTCATTCACTGACCAGTTAGAGAAAGCAGCTACAGCACCGGCTCCTCTTTTTCAATCCACCAAGCCCAATGCACCTGCAGGTTCTAAAGGGTTGTGAGACCTCGTCTGCTTTCCCAGGGACACTCTGAACTGAGCTCAGTCATTGCGCATTCTCAAGTCAATCTTTGTCTCTGGGAGACCACACGCCCTGACTGGCCCAGGATTTCTGAAGCTATTGCTGACAAAGAGAATGAATGGTGTTTGGTCTTGCTTGTTTCCCTGAAGTTGAGGATCCCAGATGGATACAGAGGAGGAGGTGGGAACAGGGAACACCATCTCCTTCACCGTGTATTTCACAATGTCCTGAAACACGTCTCTCAAGCAATGACCGCAGTGTTATTTCAAATTGATGTGAAGGAGAAGACATGGAGGGTTAGGGTTTTCACCTGCCAGGGAGGAAATTGAGATCTCCAAGAAAGTTGGAACTGTCTTTGAATCAAGACAATAAAGCCTGGTCTTCAAATTATAAAAGACCTTGGATGCAGTGAGAAGAGCCTTGGTCTCAATCCTTTCACCACTCAATCATTCCCGCCATCATTGATCTCTATCCCCGTGGGCGGCGAGGGGGCAGAGATGAAACGGTGTGAAGAAGCCGGTTAATTTCTAACATTGAGGATGGCCGGGGAGATGCTGACATTGAACAGATGAATTGTGCAGCTCCTTATCTGAACGGTGTCTCCTTTATGCAGCCTCCCTCGCTGCCCACGCCCCAGCTCTCCAACTTGCAAGGTCTCTTGTAGGAGGGGTGAGCACACAGATAGGTCTAACAGCACTGTTCCGAGTATAGGCATTTGCTTATTTAAACCTCAAACAGCTCTTTGAGGGGTCACCAGCACAACCCCCGCTTCAGGAGGGAAAAGGGGCTAGCAAAATGGATGAAGACCCGTTCGGAGCTCTCGGCTCTCAGTTTTAGCCTGACTCAGCTCTCTAGCCATCGCTTACACGTAAGGGAATGAGCCAGTGGATGGAAGATCTCTTTTTCTCTCTCTAACTGTGCCTTGCAAATAAATAGAAATTGGATCTTTTAAAAAAATATTTATTTATTTTTATTAGAAAGTCAGATTTATAGAAAGAAGGAGAGACAGAGAGAAAGTGCTTCTTCCATCTGTTGGTTCACTCCCCAAGTGGCTGCAACAGCCAGAGCTGAGCCAATTCAGTCAGGAGCCTCCTCCAGGTCTCCCACGCAGGTGTAGGGTCCCAAGACTTTGAGCCGTCTTTGACTGTTTTCCCAGGCCACAAGCAGGGAGCTGGATGGGAAGTGGAGCAGACAGGCCACAAACTGGTGCCTATATGGGATGCTGGCGCATGCAAGGTGAGGATTTTAGCCACCCACTAGGCTACCACATTGGACCCAGAAATTGGATCTTTTAAAAACATTTTAAAAAGTGGTGGCAAGTAATTTGCTCAAGGACATGGAACTGAGGAAATGGTACAGCAGAGACCCGAACTGGTTTATCCTGCTCCAGAACCCAGATCCCTTATCACTTGTCAAACACTTCCCCGGGGGTCTAAAGTCCTTGGTGGCTAAAGTCCTCACCTTGCACGTGCCAGGATCCCACATGCGTGCTGGTTCTAATCCTGGCTGTTCCACTTCCCATCCAGCTCCCTGCTTGTGATCTGGGAGAACAGCGGAGGATGACCCAGAGTTCAGGCCATTGCAGTCGCTTGGGTAGTGAGCCAGCGGATGGAGGATCTTTCTCTATATATCTCCTTATCTCTGTGAATCTGCCTTTCCAGTAAAAATAAACAAATCTTAAGGACAAAGCAAAAAACCCTGCTCCTAAGGGGAAACCTCCGTGACGCCCATGTGACAGGCAAAAAAAACTGAGCCTATAGTAGGATTTGCATAATGCCATAGAAGTTGGGGTAGGATTGGTGAGCAGGCGGACAGCGGAAGTAGTGCCTCCCATCAAGGCTTCTAGCAAGACATGGAGCCCATCGACTGGGTGCTGTTTGGCTGTTTCCATACCCAATCCAGTCACCATGTGGACAGGTTCCCTGCTAGAAGAGACCTGGACTCTCCCTTTCCTGGCATTTCATCTATCATGCAAATGTTTATTGATTGAGTCAAACTACTGAGGGCCAGAAGAATGGACAATTGTTAGTGACCCGCCCAGGCGCATGCAGCCCGACAGCTGAGATCTGCCAAGTTCAGAAATCGTCTTAGCACATGGGGGATGTGCTCGAGCCTCTGTCTCCTCAGCCTCGGCAAGAAACAAAAGCCTTGGAAAGAAGAAGGAGAAAAAACGGGGAGTCACAAGGAGTTTGGGCTGCATTCCATGACGTCACCCCGAGCTGGCTGTCTGCACGGGTAAACAAAGGCCCTTGTGACATGGCCCCCGGCCAGGCGGTTGCTGGTGTGGCGGGGAGGCAGTTCCAGGGAACTGCCCCAAGGCTGGCCTCCAACTCCCCAGCCCCAGCCCCAGCCCCGGCGCCTCTGCATGCAGCAGGTAGCTCATCCAAGGCAAAACCAGGACAGGAAATCGCGTTGCCATGGAGACCAGAGAGGCCCTTCCAGACACAGGGGAAAATAAACACGTTCTGGTTGGACTTAACCCCCACCGAGCCGGCGCGGCCTCACCTCCTACTCTATAAGGTGTCAGGCTCTGACGACGGGGCGCCCAGGGGTCTCTGCTCCAAGGATCCTCTGCAACAGGGCTCACCACAGTCCTCCAGGGGCTGGATGGCAACCTAAGGCTGAAGAAAGAAACTACCCGTGTTCCCACTAAAGACCTGCACGGCCTCTGCACAGCACAGGGCCAGGAGCCAACCGTGGCAATTAAGCCGACATTTATATTGCGCCTGCTGTCTGCCAAGACATGTTTTCGCACATGCTGGATCTGTTAACTCATTCTGTCCTTGTGACCAACCCAATGTGAAGATGTTGTTATCATCATACCCATTTTACTGATAAGGAAACATGCGTGGAGTGACGAAGTGATGAGTGACAAAGCTCACTACTAGATGGCTTGATAGTGGCACCAGAATTCAAGGTCCTTTGAGAACATTAGAGCATTGGATCACTGCAGTTCAGTTTGCTAGTTCGAATCCCAGCTACTCCACTTCTAACCCAGCTCCTGGCTAATGCAACTGGGAAAGCATTTGGAAAATGGCCTTGGAGTTCTAGGCTCCTGGGTTCGGCCTGGTCTAACTCTGACCGTTGCAATCATTTGGGGAATGAAGCAGCAGATGGAAGATCTCTCGGCCCTTCTGCCATCACTCCCCCTTTCAACTAAGCAAAAACAAATCTTTAAAACAAGAAAGTTCAGAACCTGGCACCATGGCTCAACAGTTAATCCTCCAGCTGGAGCACCCCGGCAGCATTGCAACCCATATAGGTGATGGTTCTGGTCCCGGCTGCTCCACCCCTCATCCAGGTTCCTGCTTGTGGCCTGGGAAAGCAGTGAAGGATGGCTCAAGTCCTTGGGGACCTGCACCTGTGTGGGAGATCCGGCATAAGCTTCTGGTTCCCAGCTTTGGATCAGCTCAGCTCTGGCCATTGTGGCCATTTGGGAAGTGAACTAGTGGATGGAAGATCTTCCTCTCTGTCTCTCCTTCTCTCTGGAATTCTGCCTTTCAAAAAAAAAAAAAAAAAAAGAGAAAAGAAAAGAAAAAAGAAAGAAAAGTGCAATATTACCTTGTACAAGTTAGCCCCTTAAACTCTTCATTTCCTTACTGGGTTATAAGCCATTATCACAAAAAATTATGGTGGGGTTAAATTACATGTACATTTTTTTTCTCCTCAAGATTTATTTATTTATATATTTGAAAAACAGAGTGGCAGAAAGAGAGAGAGAGAGAATCTTCCATTCCCCAGTTTTTCCCCAAATGGCTGCCATATCCAGGACTGATCAAAGCCCAAATCAGTAACCCAGAGCTTGGCCTGGGCCTCCCACACAGGTGGCAGGAGACTGTGTTCTTGGACCACCTTCCTCTGCTTGTCCAGGAGTGCAGACAGGAAGTTTGATTGGAAGCAGAGCAACTGGGATGTGAACCCACCCTTTCACAGATGTTGGCACTGTAGCTAGCAGCTCCGTCTGCCATGCCACATGCGGAGCCCCAGGCTCTCTTCCTGAACACTGTCTGTCTGCTGGGCTCTCTGCACTGGGGCCCAGAAGTCCAACTGGAAAGAAGGTGATCGTGAGCCTGGGGGGTCACAGAACCTGTGGACAGGCAGGTGCTTTTAGGACAGTGAGGGGGCTCTTCTGGAAGCCCCTTGGAAGATGTGGAAGCAAGCCAGAGCGGCTGACATCCCAGGGGATGGAGGCCAAGGCAGGCGCTGGGCCACACTGGGCCCAGGGGAGGCTTATCTACTGCGGAGAAGGGTGGGGTTTGTTTCCAGGCCCGACTCATAGCACAGGTCAGAAGAAGCCAAGTTTCCTTGCATTGTCAGGGGGTGCGTCCTGCCTGCATCGAGACGGGGTTGGCTCACAGCAGAGGAGAGTGAAATTTGGCCTACCGCCTGCTTTTGTATGGCTCATGAATGAAGGACAGGTTTACATTTAAAAATGTTTCAAGTCATTTTATGGATTTGGAGGGTGCAGAGAAAGAACTTCCATCCACTGCTTTACTTCAAAAATGACTGTATAACTGTCCCACAACGCCAGCCCCCCACTGATCACTCTGCTGCTCCCCCAGCCCCACCCCTGCCCCATGAGCCCTGAGGCTTAGGGGTGCCAAAGGAGCCCCACTGGGATTTATTTCCTGATGCTTATAGTTTTCTTGTTGATTGGTTGGTTCATTTGAAAGGCATAGGGAGGAGACAGAGAGAAGCAGGCCCCACTCAGAGCTCCCTTCTGCTGTTTATTCCTCACCTGTCTGTAATGTTCAGGGCTGGGCTAAGATCAAAGTTTGGAACAGGAAACTCAGCCTGTTGGGAGCAGGTCTCCCACTGGAAGGAGTGACGGAGACCCAGCACGTCTGCCTTGCAGGGTTGCAGTGACAGGAGGTTGGAGTCAGGAGTCAGGGCTGGGAATCAAAGCCAAGCACCAGGGTATGCGGTGCAGTCTTTTACCAGGAGGCTACACGGCCTCTCCCGTCCTGTCAGTCTGCCCTCCCTTTGTAAGGAGTGGCTCTGTTAGTGTTCCTTAAATGACCTCATTAGAACGTGATCTCTCAGGGCTGGCATTGTCACATAGCTGGTTAAGCTGATGCCTGTGACACCAGCATCCCATATGGGTGCCGGCTCATGTCCTGACTGCTCTGCTTTTGATCCACCTCCCTGTTAATGTGCCTAGGAAAGCAATGGAAGATGGCTGAAGTTCTTGAGTCCCTGTGCCCAAGTGGGAGACTTAGAAGAAGCTCCTGGTTCCCTCTCTATAGCTCTTTCAAATCTATATCTATATCTATATCTATATCTATATCTATATCTATATCTATATCTATATCTATATCTATATCTATATCTATATCTATATATATTATATTATAATATATAAATATATCACATTATATATAATATATGATATAATATAAATACATTATATAAATATATATAATATGTATATATATAAAATATATATATTTCTTTCTGTTTGGGCTTTCTGCCTGAGACACTTTTCATTTAAATGATTCCCCTCATCTTACAAGAAGACACAAAAGTCTGTGGGGAAAAAAAATGAAGGAAAAGAGTTTATTTTAGTGCAAAAAGATTTTACAGCCCGTGCCTAGCTTTTGCACAATGGATGCTTTTCACAAGCTTTCTGAAAACTCTCTCATACTTGCTGGACTTGGTGCATTTTGCTCAGGTTTTACAAAAGAGCCCCTCTCCAATTCTTCTACTTAATACTTAGGGCTAAAGTTGCCATCACATCCTATCTCAGAGATGCGTTACCTCCCACTCAGCGAGTGTGTGGGGGATACAGGTCTTTTCATATACGGATGGGCAGGAATGGAATATCACACAGCTGAAGGTTGAAGAGGATGGCAGTGTGTCTCCCAATTTAAAAATATGCATCCCCTTGGACCCAGCAGTTTCATCTTTGGGAATTCTCATCTCAAGGAAATCATCTTTTGAGCATGAAAGGTGTAACATCTTACATTGTCTACTAGTAGCTGATGGGTTAGCGTAATTCATTTCACAGATGTCTGTTCAACTCTGCTGTGGTTTGGCTGCAGATACCCCTCAAAGATCCATGTGTAGGAAGCCTGGGCACAATATGGTGCTGTTGGGAGTTGAGGGGGGTGGGGGCGTGGAGGCTTTGAGAGATAGGTGGGTCTTGGTGTAAGGTAGTTGGGTCCTTAGGGCCATTGCCCTTGAGGGGATTCACGCAGTTCTCACTGAAGGCAACGTAGCCACCCTGAGAATGAGCTGTGCTGCGATGGGTTAAGCTGTCCCTGTGACACCAACATCCTGTATCAGAGCTCCGCTTGAGTCCTGGCACCTCCACCTCCAGTCCAGCTCTAAACTAGCGTACCTGGGGCAGCAGCAGATGACCCAAATACTTGGTCCCCCACAACCTATGTGGGAGACCCAGCTAGAGTTTTAGGCTCCCGGCCCTGGCTGTTGCAAGCCTGTAGGGGAGTGGATGAACAGATAGGAGATCTCTTTTGTTGTCTCCCTCCTTTCTCTCTGTTGCTCTGTCATTCAAATAAAAATAGATAAAAATAAATAAATAAATAAATAAATAAATAAGAGTGAGGCCCTGAATGTCTCTTGCTTCACATTTTGTTTCTGATTTCCTTTATGGCTGGCATCCACCAAACAAAGGCGGCTGCCCATCTCCTGAGCTGTGGCCTGAGACCCCTCTCGTCGCTACCACGGGCCCAGCCTGCAGGTGTATTATAACAGTGATAGAAAACAGAGGCCCGCAGATATCCTGTGCCCTCAGAGCCGGCCCTTTAGCAGCTGACCTGGTTACCACATGTGTCCATGCTGGAATGGTAACCAGACATGTGACTATGCAAAGCAAGAGTAGGTCCTCACAGATGACTTCTAAAAAGATCTCCACCCTCCAGCACTAACGGGAGAAAGGATCCGATTACACAGCAGTCAGCAAAAGAGCTTCCCATTCTGTTCCAGTGTGGTACAATCAGAAAAAACAAAGTAGAGGAATGTCAAACTTCTAGAAATGATTAATTTCTAGACTAACGCCCACCCCTTTACTTTTGTAATACAAAGATTATACATCAATATCTCTCCATGTAAAAATTTCAAAAACTATAGAAAAGTGTAAGTCTTCCCGAAACACCTTAAGGCAGCAGGTGCTGATATGTTTATTCCCAGACATTTTCATAGAGAAGGCACAGGTGTTACAGGAAATACACTGTGTTGAGTATTTTAAAGATTTTTAGGGCCCGGCGGTGTGGCCTAGTGGCTAAAGTCCTCGCCTTGAAAGCCCCGGGATCCCATATGGGCGCCGGTTCTAATCCCGGCAGCTCCACTTCCCATCCAGCTCCCTGCTTGTGGCCTGGGAAAGCAGTTGAGGACGGCCCAATGCATTGGGACTCTGCACCCGCGTGGGAGACCCGGAGGAGGTTCCAGGTTCCCGGCATCGGATCGGCGCGCACCGGCCCGTTGTGGCTCACTTGGGGAGTGAATCATCGGACGGAAGATCTTCCTCTCTGTCTCTCCTCCTCTGTGTATATCTGGCTGTAATAAAATGAATAAATCTTTAATAAAGAAAAAAAGATTTAAAAAATAATAATAAAGATTTTCCACGGGTGACATACTACGCTAAGCACTGTGTTCTAAAATCCCACATCTTAAAGGCTCTACTTAGAGATCGATTGAGTCTCTCTGAACCACTCCGTGGTATTTCCCAGTACAGGGTGAAGCACGGGCACTGTGGGCCCGAAGCAGGCTGAGAGCTTGTAAGTAGGTCACACACTCTTCATCCGTCTCTCCATAAGGAACTACCCTACAAACAAGCAGCACAGAACCATGAGTGCGTATATAACCTCAGTTTCTCATCAACTCTCCTACAAGAAGTTCTTGTCCAGGGCTGCGGTCTCATCTCACGGCTGCAATGAGAGGATCCCCTCCTCCCATTTTAAACAAGGTTTATTGTTATGTATTTGACAAAAGTGTATTCAGCATCCACCCTGTGCCCAGACACAACTAGACTTAAAGTGATGAACACAACAGAGAAAGCTCAAGTCTTGCTGGAGAGAAAGGAACAGGACAGTGATTGGTAGTTCCTGAGCTGTCTTGCAAGTTGACTTGCCATGGTCTGTGATGGATGGGATGTGCTGAGCAGCGGGTACACAGGAACTGAGGCTGGACTCCTAAGTTTCAAGCTTGGGCAGAATTCGGGAAGAGCTAACGAGCCTGGTGACATGCAGGAATCTCTGGGCCAGGCAGGTGATGTTCAGGAAGTAACTGCAGGTCAAGGTGAGGAGCTCACAGATGACTCCTGAACTGCTGGGAGAGACCCCGAGGAGCCAGTGGAGGGTGGTGACATTTATGCCCCCAGCAGCGAATGTGTGGAAAGAAGGAGGCTTGTGCAACATGGAGCAATACACGCTTCTAAGTGTGGAGGGAAAGAAAGGGAGGCCAAAACAGGAAAAAAGGAAGGAGTAGGTTTAGGAACAGGAGGGAGAGGTCGTGGAGGCTTTGGAGGAGATGTGAAAGGAGAGAACCATGGGCAGAAATGCGATGCAGCCAAGAAGGCAGGATGCCTCCGTGGGTGTGGCAAGAATTCCAAGGTGGCCATGGCTTCCCACTTATGGAAATGTATAGTGATAGGGTACTAGGGTCTATTACGTACAGATGTGGGGGTATAATGGAATATGCACTCCTGCTTCCAGACGAAAGATGGATTCCAATGAAATTGTTGGACACGTGTAGACAATGTGATGCTGGACTGTCTGACATTGTCTGTACCAACAATGTTGGGGTACACTTAAGTAAGAGACTGATAGAATTATGATTCCTTATGAAGGACTACACTATTGTAACAAAATGGAAATAATCTGATGGGAGTGGGAGTTTGGGGTGGAATCCCAGCCCATATGAAATTGTACCATACAATTCAAAATTCAAAATAAAAATATATTCAAATTGAAAAAAAAAGAATTTCAAGGTGGCCTGGATGGGGTCAGTGCCAGAGATGGGAATTAGGAAGGGAAGCAGCTTAAGGAAGCATAGACAATGAACGTAGCTAGTCTTGGATTTCTGTACTGTCGGTCCATAGAAGGATTCAGAGACCCTCTCTCAAATCCCAACCCTTGACATCATCATAGTACCTGGGAGGCTGTCGGTATTCTCTTGGGTCCCAGTGCAGTGGGCAGGAATGAGTTCCGTTAGGCAAGATGAATGGGATTGCCCAAGACAGGAAGCAAAGTTGAGGGCGGGCGCATGATCCCATACACCGTGCTTGTGTCGTCGTCACCCCAGGAGTGTAAAGGGAGAATTCACAGTCCCAGGTGAGTCCTCAGGATCCCCTCTGTCAAACAGATCCTCTCTCTGACATGGGTAGGATGGGACTGTTCGTCTGTGGTTTCTCCTCTGAAGTTCATGTGCAGGAAGCTTGCCACACTCAGGGTGATGGTGTCAAGGATGTGGAATCCTTACTGGCTGGGACTCAGGGGAAGGCCGGGGGCTGAAAGGGCCCACTCCCACGAAGACATCAGTTGGGAGCATTCTTCTACTCTTTGGCAGGACTGGGTCAGGTTTGGTGTGGTAGGGGGAGTAGCTCCCACTGGAAGGGACTGTTATGATATTTTTATTGGAAAAGCAGACATACAGAGAGGAAGATCTTCTGTCTGATGGTTTACTTCCCAAGTGGCCACAAAAATCAGAGCTGAGTTGATCCGAAGCCAGGAGCTTCCTCCGGGTCTCTCACACAGGTACAGGATCCCAAGGTTTTGGGCCGTCCTCGACTGCTTTCCTGGCCACAAGCAGGGAGCTGGATGGGAAGTGGGGCTGCCGGGATTACAACTGGCACCCATATGGGATCCAAGCATGTTCAAGGCAAGGACTTTAACCAGTAGGCTATTGTGCTGGGCCCAGAAGCATACATTTTTTCTCAGCTCTTTCATCTTCATGATTCATCTCATACACTTGCATGTTTTTGTTAAGGCCCATGGTTTTGTTGATCAATTGATGACCTATAAGGTTGCGGAACTAACCCACATCTGTGTGGGTGGTACGTCTTTAATGCAGAGGAGATGTTCAAATTCACATTGGCAGTAGGAAAGTAGAAATGCGCTATGTCCGGGTCCCAGCGTATTTCAGCCTAGTTCCTGCCTCATGGGTGTCACAGTTGAAGTCTGCCCGGGTGACTGGATGTGATATAATCAGAGCTAGAACCATCATGGCTCAACTGGAAGCTTATAAACATGCACAAAGCACAGAATTTTGAACAAAACACAGATAAAACAAGACATTACTAAGTTCAAATTTATTACAATTGTGTTGTCTTAAAATGATGCAAGGATCAGCCTTTAAGACTGGCTGCTAAGTGTAATGCTGAAAGTGAATTTTGGACATATTACTTTGAAGAACAATTCTGGAGGCCACGGGTTCAGTGCGGTGGGATAAACCACTGCCAGCGACACTCACATCCCATATGGGATCCAATTCAGCTTCCTGTTGATGTGCCTGGAAAGCCACAGAGGATGGCCCAAGTCCTTGGGTCTCTGCCACCTGTGTGGGAGACCCACATGGAGTTCTCGGTTCCTGCCATTGGCTTGGCCTAACCCTGCACATTTTGGCTATTTGAGGAGTGAACCAGCAGACGCAGGATTTTTTTTTTTCTCTCTCTCTCCTGTTCTCTCTTTTCTCCTGTCTCTGTCATTTTGCCTTTCAAGTTAATAAATAAATCTCAAAGAGAATTGCACTTAACTGTTGCTAATGTTGATGTAGATGTACTTTTAAAATTTTAATTTCTTGGGCCTATTACGATGACTCCGTGGTTAAATCCTTGTCTTGTATGTGCCGGGATCCCATATGGGTGTTGGTTTGTGTTCTGGCTGCTCCACTTCCCATCTACCTCCCTGCTGTGACCTGGAAAAGCTGTCGAGGATGGCCCAAAGCCTTGGGACCCTGCACCGACATGGGAGACCCGGAAGAGGCTCCTGGCTCCTGGCTTTGCATTGGCTCAGCTCTGGCCATTGAGGCTACTAGGGGAGTGAAGATCTTTCTGTACATTTGACTTTTCAAAAAAGATAAATTTTAAAAAAGAGCACTTCAAAAGTTTTTTTTTTAAATAGAATTAAAAGATAAGCTTTTTTCGGTGGCCAAAATGTTGAATTTCACACATAATCTTTTGATAATACACATTTTTATGACATGGATTTTATTTTGACACGCAGATGAACTTATCTTTGAATTCTGTTTTGAACTTGTTAAATCCCCCTTGGACACGTATATGTACAGGTGGGTCACAGGCTGCATGGCCTTCCTAAACAGCACCTAAAAAGAAGGCTACTCTCCCACATAAGCAATGCACCCCAGTCACCCTCAAGAAAATCAGCAATGACTTCCGAAGGTTCTCTCATATACAGTGCACACTCACGTTCCATCAGGTGTCCCTCAAATGCCTTTCTAAAATACCTATTCATTCATTTTGGGGGGCACGTGTGCTTGCAAATACACGTATCCTCTAGTCATTCCCTAATTTCCTTTTTCTAACCAGGATACATTCCAGGCTGACCCATTACATTTGATTTTTATAATCTCTTTATGTTTTCGTTTTCCTAGAAAAACTTCCCACCTGTTTGCCAATGACGCTGATGGCGTTGCAGAGTGCGGGCTAGCTGTCTTGTAGAATGTCTCACATTTTAGATTTGGGTGATGGTTTTCCTAAGGATATGCTCTCTAGCTTTTCTAGACTTTCTGTGCCCATCTGTGCAATGGGTAGAGAGACAGCGAAGGTAGTGTGGCCACTATTGCACAGTCAGAACCAGGATTCCACTCTAAAGCATCTGCCGAATGCTTAGTGTAGCGCCTGGAGCAGCTGCCCAGAGCACCGTGGAGGGCCCTGCCCCCACCGCCAGCATCCTGGCCACAGGCTGCCACATCACCACCCCCAGCTCTGCCTCCCCAGGCTCACAGCCACTACTGCTCAGTCCTTGCCCTTCCGGGACATCCTAAACCCATGCTGCTTTGTTCTTTCTGTTCTGGAGAACTGGACTGATGCAATCCTCAGGCAGATGGATCTTTCTGCTCTCCTCCAGGACCTGTGGTCTAGCCTTACCCATATAGCTAAGGAAATCTCTCTCCTCCTCCTCTCTCCTCTCCACCCCCAACTCCCAGCCAGAATCATCCCTGCAGTCCCCAGCATGGCTTGGACCACAGTGGGGAGGCACTGCCTTGGTGTGATGTCCAATCGGGGAGGAAGGGTGGGAGTGCTTCGTCACTGCTGGGGCTTGGTGGTGACCTTGGTGTTGTTGATGTAGTGCTGTTGGAGGGATGCCCGTGGAGAGGAGAATGTAGGCTGGCTGGGAAGTGAAGAATGTGCTGCCAGCAGATTGGGCTCCCAGCCAGATGCTAATTACTGTGGCCAAGGGATGCTAAGACCCCCCCAGTCAGCGTCATCAAGGAAGTGTGGGGGCTGGTGGGAGTGGGGGAGGTGAGGGAACGGGAAAGGTGAGAAGCACTGACAGGTTGGAGAGATGCACTGGTTCCCTGAGGGTCCACCCTCCCTTCAGACCCAAGCTGTCTGGGAGAAATTGTGGCTGTCACCATGGCAACAGCAGCAGCTGATGCATGATGCGCAGTGTCTCTATTAGAAAACCTCGGTCAAGCCTGTGCTAGTATTTTTCCATCTGAATCTCATTTCTTCAGTGCAATGGAAGAGACTTGACCGAAGAGGCTGGGGATGGTGTGGTTTGATATTTGGAGGCTAGAAAGTTCTCTGCGATTCTACTGAGTTTTGGGGGCTGTGCTGATGGGAAGGGCAGAGGACTGTTACATCGGCAAGACAACATTTCAATATTCAAACCACTTCAGAATTCTCTGTCGTTCTGCATGGGCTGCTGAAGCAGCGTGTTCTCTTTTGTGGCTTTGGGCAAAGTACAGGAAGGGCACTACATGCAGGAGACCTTGGCCCATCTCTGAATACATCAGGGGCGGGGTCCCAGCTTGCCGTCTTCCAGCTGCACGGTGGCTTGGGGACAATGGTGTCACCTCACTAGGTAACAGTGTTTTCACCCGGGACAGGGAGGCAATGACACGAGCCTCTGCGTAGGTTCTTGAGTGAGCAGAGGCATCTAGAGGGATGCCCCTCCTTGGCTTCCGTCAGGGAGTAAACAGCTGTGGCTGTGGGTGTCTCTGTGATACCTACAACAGCTCCTGTGACTCGGCCTGCTACTATTGCTACTCCTCCTCTGACTACAGCTGCTACTGTTACTACGGCTCCTCCTGCCGCCCTGCTAGTGCTCCAGGGATAGCACAACTCGGAGAGGACCAGACCATGACTCACCGGCTGCTCCATCCTCTTCCACGAATGGTGAGAGGATGCCTGAATGTGCCGGCGCTTTCGTGAGGAGCTAGGTCACAGATGGGGAAGATCCAGATTCCATCTTTAGGAATGCAGTGTTATACAAAGGCACAGCTTCACCCACAGCTAGGGGAGCTAGTCAGAGCTGTAGGGTGGGGGTCAGTGCAATGGCTTTACTGACTAATCCTCACCTTGCAAGAACTGGGATCCCATATGGGCGCCGGTTCATGTCCCGGCAGCTCTACTTCCCATCCAGCTCCCTGCTTGTGGCCTAAGAAAGCAGTCGAGGACGGCCCAAAAGCCTTGGGACCCTGCATCTGCATAGGAGACCCGGAAGAGGCTGGGAGCTCCTGGCTTCGGATTGGCTCAGTTCTGGCTGTTACGGCTACTTGAGGAGTGAATCATTGGACGGAAATCTTTCTCTCTATCTCTCCTCCTCTCTGTACATCTGACTTCGCAACAAATAAATGAATAAATAAATAAATCTCTTAAAATAATAAATAAAAATTAAAAATAAATTTAAAAGCTTTTTTTTTTTTAAAAGATTATTCATTTTTTATTACAGCCAGATATACAGAGAGGAGGAGAGACAGAGAGGAAGATCCTCCGTCCCATGATTCACTCCCCAAGTGAGCCGCAACGGGCCGGTGCGCGCCAATCCGAAGCCGGGAACCAGGAATCTCTTCCGGGACTCCCACGCGGGTGCAGGGTCCCAATGCATTGGGCCGTCCTCGACTGCTTTCCCAGGCCACAAGCAGGGAGCTGGATGGGAAGTGGAGCTGCCGGGATTAGAACCGGCGCCCATATGGAATCCCGGGGCGTTCAAGGCGAGGACTCTAGCCGCTAGGCCACGCCGCCGGGCCCTAAAAGCATTTTAAGCTCATTCCCTTTTAACTGGTCAGCTAAATATGATTTGGGGAGAACCATATATCACCATGAAAAATGTGAAACCAGTCTGTGCCATGAAAGAAGCTAAAAATAAAAGCAAAGGCATCAGTCACATGTCATTGATCTGTAGTGAATGTTTTCTGCCTGTTGAAAGTTCTGAGCTGTTGGGAAGAGATGCTTGCAAGTCCTAGCGAAGTGTTAGAGAGGCATGAGCTCCAGAACAAAACTTTCCTGTGTAATCTGAGGCACTTGGGCATTTCATAGTGGAAATGGGATTAAAAAAGTACATTTAGGGCCCAGCGCAGTAGCCTAGCAGCTAAAGTCCTCGCCTTGTATGCTCTGGGATTCCATATAGGCGCAGGTTCTGATCCCAGTGGCCCCTCCCTGCTTATGACCTGGAAAAGCAGTCGAGGATGGCCTAAAGCCTTGGGCCCCTGCTCCTGTGTGGGAGACCCAGAAGAAGCTCCTGGCTCCTGGCTCCTGGTTTTGGATCAACTCAGCTCTGGCTATTGTGGCCACTTGGGGAGTGAACCAGTGGGTGGAGGATCTTCTCATCTTGCAAAGCGCCAGCATCCCATATAAGTACTAGATTGTGTCCCAGCTGCTCCATTTCTTATCTAGCGCCCTGCTTGTGGCCTGGGAAAGCAGTGGTAGACGGCCCAAAGTCTTGGGACCCTGCACCTGCATGGGAGACCAAGAAGAAACTCCTGGCTCCTCTCTTCAGATGGGCTCAGCTCCAGCTGTTGTAGCAATTTAGGGAGTGAACCAGTGGATGGAAGCGCTTTCTCTGTGTCTCTCTCTGTGTTAATCTGCTTTTCTAACAACAACAAAAAATTCTTTTATGGGGGTTAGTGTTTGACCTGGAGATGAGATGTCAGTTAAGATGTTCCAGAAACATCCCATGATGGAGTATCTGTATTTGAGTCCCACCTCCATTCCTGATTCCAGCTTCCTGCTAATGTGCGCCCTGGATGGCAGTAGGCAATGAAGACTTAGGTGCTCAGTCTTGCCACTAACCTGGATGGAATTCCTGGCTGCTGACTTTGTGCTGCCCCAGTCTCACCATGGCAGGCATTTTGGCAGTGTCCTGGTCCAGAGAGTCAATGTCTCTCTCTCTTCCTCAAACAATTACATTTAAAAAATTATTTCTGAGGTTGATTTTGATGCTATAATTTTTTCCAAGTCCACTCATACAAGTCCTGGAAAACACTCAAGTGGGATTTTGTTCCCCTGTGATCCAGTGACATCTATTGCTCCATGTGTCACACTTGAAGCCACTTTGACCTTCACTAAGACTTCAGGAGTGGGGGCAGGTAGACAGGAAGTGGATTCTAGAGTAATCTGCTCCTCAGCTGTGCCACGCCGTACAGGGAAGTCAGGAAAGATTGCAGGCAGAAGGCACAGTCTTGGTGGCCAAAGAGGAGGCACTTGGGCGGCATTCAGGCCACTTTGGGATGTTCAGTTAGAGGCTGGCTTTTTGACGTAGTGATGCCAGCACACCACATCTGGAACAATAGTTTGAGTCCTGGCTGCTCTACTTCCCATCCAGCTCCCTGCTAATTGCACCTGTAAAGGGAGCACATGATAGGCCAATTACTTGGATCCCCGCCACCCAAGTAGGAGACCTGGATAGAGTTCCTTTGTTCCTGGCCTCAGCCTGGCCCAGCGTTGGCTGCCATGGCCACATGAGGAGTGAGAGTAGTGGATGGAAGATTCAGTCTTTCTGTAACTCGGCCTTTCAAATGAATAAATAAAAATCTTAAAAAAAAAAGTGCAGGAAAAGGGAGGATGGGTGGTTCCAAGAGGCTATAGTTGTTTCCATGGTGTTTACAGCCACATGCATGAGACCCAGGCAGCCCTCTGGCTGCACAAGATGCTCAAGTCCTGGCAACATCAACAGAGCCCCCTGCCCAGCTTGCAACTAGCCACACATCCAAGTAAGCCTGGAAGGAAACCAGAAAAGCCACTCTGCTGGCTCCTAGACCTGTGAGTGACCAAGTGTGGTGTTATTTGAAGCCATGAAGTCATGGAAACCAACCCAACCAGCTGAAAAGCCAAGGTGTACCTGCGAGTACATGCCGGAGTTGGCGTCAATGCCAGGCCTCCTCTGCCCAGGCTACCGCCTTGCCTGCTATGTCTCAGGAACAGTTGGGCAGGTGTCCGTGGGTGTGTGTTGTCTCTTCAGTTCATCCCTGGAATGGAACTTTGTACTGCAGGAGAACCACACATAGCTGTGCCCCCCACCCCATGTCCGGGCTCCTCGCAGGGTTTCAGTAGCTTCAAAAGCAAGGAAAGAAGGGGTTCTAGGGCAACTTTGCCGCAAGCGGCACCTCCTAACATCCTTCAAAGACACTGCTTCTCTTCTGGTGGCCAGAGGCTCAGAGACTGCTAAAGCAATGTCCTGTAACACACACACACACACACACACACACACGCACACACACACAGCTGCAGTCTGCACCCAGCCCCTGGCTTAGACACATTTTCCCTTCGCTGATGTTAGTGGCATCCTCTCACTGAGATGGACTCTAATACCCACAAAGTAACTTTTCTGAATTCTCTGAGCCTTCCAAGCAAATCATCCCATATGGGGTGGGAGGGAGTCTCTGGACCCTCTCAGTGTTCTTTCCACTTCCTTCTCTTATTTTACTTCCCTAGGAGCCAATTAAGATTGTCCTCAATTGTTGCTTGTTTTGACCGTATTCAAATCATTGGTGGTCTTACACTGTCTTCTAAGCAGTTTATAAAAAAAAAAGTCTTTGGAATAAAAGGGGTTGTCCATGCAAGTGACGCTGATGAAAATGGTATTTTGTAGCATATTACAATTGTTGGTGCTCCTGTTACGTTATATGTGTCTATGTGAGTGTATCTCTCCGTCACACACACACACACACACACACACACACACACTTTCACAAGTGTCAACCCTTTGTCAGAACCCTTTGTCAGAGATTCCACCTGAATCTCCTGTGTGAGTAGGAAGGTCCAAATCATCTGGGCCATCTAAGGCTGCTTTCCTGGAAAAATTAGCAAGGAGCTCAATCAGATGCAGCATCAGGTGAGACTTCAATTAGAGTTCTGAAATAGGATGCCGGCATTGCTAACAGTGGTGTAACACGCTGCGCCACGATGCTGGCAAATCCAGACATCCATTGTGGACAGGACAAGGCCAATGAAAGCAGAATGAAAGAACGATTGGCAGCTTCCCAGTCATACTTGGTCCTTGCGAACAAGGTGAAGGCCCCATAGCCACTTCCTCCCGCTGCTGATGACTTACTAGAAGCCATTGTATGAATGCAGCTTGATTTTCTCAACCAGTTCTTTCTGATTGGATATTTGGGCTGTTTCCAACATGTCTGCTCTTCCAAATAAAGCACCAATAAAGATTCCTGCAGAGTAATCATCAGGCTCTTCTATAATTATTATCTTGAGATAGATTTCTACACATGGAGCTTCTAAATTAAAGGGTACAAACGTTTTTAAGATCTAGGATGGATTATACCTTTTGGGGATTGCATCAATTAAAAATTCTATCAGTTCTGTACAAACACAATCCCTTCCCTGATTCAACAGCACACTGGGCATTAATCACTTGTTCCAATAATTAATTAATTGCTGCATCAATAAGAGACACATTATAATGCATTTATACTAGAGAACATTACACGATGAAGAGTAAGTGAAAATTCTTGGCGCTCCCACTAGTGCAGAGACTATGCCTTGGACTCGGCGCCAGTGCCCCACAGAGTTGCTGGTTTCTCTTTTGATCCAGTTCCCTGCTGAGAAAAGCAGCAGAGGATGGCCACAAGGCCATGCACCCTTGCATCTATGCTGGAGACCCAGAGAATGCTAGAAAGCTCCTGACTCCTGGTTTTGAACAGGACCAGCTCTGGCCACTGTGACTGTTTGGGGAAAGAACCATTGGATGGAAGATTCTCTCTCTCTCTCTCTCTCTCTCTCTCTCTCTCTCTCTCTCTTCTTGCCTCTCTGCTTTTCAAATAAAGATAAAATCTCTTTAAAAAATTTATCTATTTTTAATTTAAAGTCAGTGTTGCAGAGAAGGAGATCCACTGGTTTACTCTCCCAGTGGTCACAATGGGCAGAGCTGTGCTGATCTGAAGCTGGAAGCCAGGAGCTTCTTCTGGGTCTCCCACACAGCAGGTGCAGGGTCCCAAGGCTTTGGGCCGTCCTCTACTGCTTTCCCAAGCCAGAAGCAGGGAGCTGGATGGGAAGTGGGGCAGCCAGGACACAAAATTCTGAACATCACTGTTCATTTGGAAAAGGCAAACTAAAACCAGAAGACAGCACTTTGCAACAATTAGGAAAGTTACTAACCAAAAGTAAAGTAAAGAAACTGGCAACAATAATGCATGTTGTTGAGGCTGTAGACCCACTGGAGCGATACCCTCATGTATTGCTAGCGGAAACGTGATACTGCACAGTTGCTAAGCAAAATAATACGTGGACTTCTCAAAAATAATCAGCAGCAATATCCTGTGAGGCAGCACGTTTCCCATCCCAGCATGCACCGAGCAGAGGCCGAGGTGAGCCTTGAAGAAGTGTCTGCATACTCCTGCTCTCAGACATATTCCTCACATGAGCCACAAGGCAGAAATAACCTGATGCGCAACAAAGCACGAATAAATGGACCACGTGTAATGTCCTGACGGGGGACTGTGACACAGCCTTACAAGGACATTCTTTTGCAAAGGTTTATTTTTTAAAATTTCTGTTGTGTATTTGAAATGCAGAGAGACTAAGACAGACAAAGACCTCCTCTCTCTGGTTCACTTTCCGAATACCCACAGCAGCCAGCTTGCAGCTGGGAGGCAGGAACTCAGTCTGGGTCTCCCATACGGGTGGAGGGATCTGGGGTCTTCACCACTGTCTCCCAGGATAGGCATTAACAGGAAGCTGGATTGGAAGCAGAACGGCTCAATTTGAACCAGGTCTTCTGTTTAGCACGCAGGTGCCTTAACTAGGAAGTCATAGGCCTGCCTGAAAGGGGGGAAATCCTGACCTGTGTTGCAACATAAATGAAGCTTAAAGATGTTATGTTGAGCGAGGTCAGCTGGTCGTATTGTGTGGCTGGTTGTAGTATAGCATGTTAAGCCACTGCTTGTGACAGACACAACATCCCTTATCAGAGTGCTGGTTCAAGTCCCAGTTGTTGTATTTCTGATCTAGTTTCTTGCTAATGTGCCATGGAAGGCAGCAGAGGATGGATGGGCTCATGTCACCTATGTGGGAGACCCATATGCAGTTCCTGGTTCCTGATCTCAGCCTAGCCCAGCCTTGACTGTTGCCTTCATGTAGGGAGTGAATCAGTGGATGTGAGGGGGATCTCGCCTCATATCTGACTCTCTTTTTTTTTTAATCTCTCTGGCTTTGCAACAAATAAAATTTTTTTAAAGATTTATTTATTTATTTATATTGGAAAGATAGATATACAGAGAGGAGGACAGACAGAGAGGAAGATCTTCTGTCCACTGATCCACTCCCCAAGCGGCTGCAACGGTTGGAGCTGAGCTGACCCAAAGCCAGGAGCCAGGAGCTTCTTCCAGGTCTCCCACACAGGTGAAGGGTCCCAAGGCTTTGGCCATCCCCCACTGCTTTCCCAGGCCACAAGCAGGGAGCTGGATGGAAAGCTCCGGGATTAGAACTGGCGCCATATGGGATCCCGGCGCATTCAAGGCGAGGACTTTAGCCGCTATGCTATCATGCCAGGCCCACAATAAATAAATCTTAAGAAGACATTTTATGATTTAATGTTCATGAAGTTCCTAGTGTAGCTGAATTCATAGATTCAGGAAATAGGACAGTGGTTCCAGCAACTGTGGATGATGAAACAGAAAACTAGTGTGGAAAAGGTTCAGACATTTGCCTGAGGAAAAGAAAAAGTCCTGGAGACAGAAGGCAGCGATGCCTGTATAACAATTTGATGTACTTACTGCTGCAGAACTGTACATCTGTATCAAAAAGGGACCCAGTGCATTGTTATGCATTCTTTGCTACTGCTTAAAAAAAGGACTGAAGGAAATGTGCAACTAAATAATTTAAATAGATTCTTATAAAGATTGCAACTTTGGCCAGGTATAAAATGACTTGGATTCTTTCAACGAGGCAATTTTAGTTGTGAATATTGTGTTCGAAAATGATGAAGAAAGAGTGTACTCATCCGGTAAACCACTGAAGAATTACCCATAGAACAAAAGAACATTTCAAAGAGAAATTAATTCAGTTTTGGAAAAGTGCAACATTTAACTGAGTCAGGCCTGCCATGAGATACTGCCCAATGAATACTTAGCTTCAAAACTCTTCCAAATGGAGGGAGGTACATTATCCATTCACAGCTTTAAAAAAATCTGTAGAATAAATCTTTTGAAAAAAAATTTTAACATCTGACAAAGAGCTTCTGTTTAATATGAAAAAAAAAAAATGGTTTCTGTGATGCCAGATGGTGCTCCGGCTATGTTGAGTAAAAAGTCTGGATTTATTGAAATTTCCAAACAAGAGACTGATGTTTCCAAGCTTCGTTCCACCACACGTTCGACATTGAAAATATTGGAGCTGTTTTCAGAGCAGACACTGCAGATCCAGTTGTTGGGCTGGTTCTCTGTGTTTGTGCAGTGTGACTCATCACCAGCAAGTGGGCGTTGTCAAAGAAATGGAAGAAGACAGCTAATGTGACCAGCTGGAATCTTTGCCATGCTTCACTGGTTGAATTGTAGAAGTTCTCCCAGGATTTACTGTCCTATCAATTTCAGCTTGACATTTTCTAAAAGCAAAAGGAACGTTTGGGCTAAAATCCTCGCCTCGCACGCTCGCCTGGGATCCCATATAAGTGACAGTCATGTCCTGGCGGTTCCACTTCCCATCCAGCTCCCTGCATGTCACCTGGGAAAGCAGTTGAGGTCGGCCCAAAGCCTTGGGATGCTGCATCCGTGTGGGAGACCTGGAAGAAGCTCCTGGCTCCTGGCTTCAGATCGGTTTAGCTCCAGTCATTGTGGCCACTTGTAAACCAGTAGAAGGATCTTTCTCTCTGTATCTCCTTTTCTCTGTAACTCTGACTTTCCAATAAAAATAAAATACATCTTTAAAAAAATCACACACATAAAAGGAATGTTTGCCAAGTATTTAGTGATCAAAGCCATGGGCGGCCAGAGTGCTGGGCTCAAGCCCTGCTCCCAGTTCCAGCTTCCTGCTAACGTACACACCCCAGGAGGCTGCAGGATGGCTAAGTGGTTGGGTTCCTGCCTCCAATGGGAGACTTGTATGAAGAGCCCAGCTCCTGGTCAAACTCTGAGAAAGTAGAGGAGGATGACCCAAGTCCTTGGTATGAGACCCAGAAGAAAGTCCTTGCTTCTGGCTTTGGACCAGCTCTGCTCTGGTCTTTGTGGTCATCTGAGGGAGTGAACCAGAAGCTAGAACATCTTCTATCCCTTCCTCTCTGTCTCCCTTTCTTTGTCTCTATAACTCTACCTTTCAAATCAATAAATACATCTTTGAAAAATGCAGGTGTGGGCTCGGCACGGTGACCTAGTGGTTAAAGTTCTTGGCTTTAAAGCGCTGGGATCCCATATGGGCACTGGTCCTAATCCCGGGAGCCCCACTTCCCATCCAGTTCCCTGCTTGTGGCCTGGGAAAGCAGTCGAGGACAGCCCAAAGCCTTGGGCCCTGCACCCGTGTGGGAGACCTGGAGGAAGTTCCTGGCTCCTGGCTTTGGATTGGCGCAGCACTGGCCGTTGTAGTCACTTGGGGAGTGAAACAACAAATGGAAGATCTTCCTCTGTCTCTCCTCCCCTTTATATCTGACTTTGCGACAAAAATAAAATAAATCTTTTTTAAAAAGCAGGTGAATTAACAATATTACTTTCAGGCTGTCTGTGTTCAGTGTTTATCAAAAGACTTTTTTTTTTTATGTTCAGACCACAGTCCCATCCCTAAGTAACATCTCATCATGTAATATGCAAATATTCCAAGAAATCCAAACATATCTTAATATGAAACATTTTTGATTTCAGATGTTTTAGATAAGGGATAGTCAACCTGTACCAAGCTTTGCCAATTGAAAAACAAGTCTAAATATGATCAGAATAACTCGAGTATGGGATTCTGTTATTTTCAACTATAAATATTAATATAATTGGTCCTTTAGTAACTCTGGGAGAATTTGTTCTAGAATGTCACACCCAGGACTGGGCCAGGTGGAAGCCAGGAGCCTAGAACTTAATTCAGGTCTCCCACATGAGTGGCAGGGTTACTGGTGTTTGGGTTGTCACCCATGGCCTCTCAGTGTGCGTATAGCAGGCAGGTGGATTAAAGCAGGGGAGCCTGGACTGAACCAGACTTGCCCATATAGGATGTGAGTGTCTCAAGCAGAGACTTAACTGCTGTGCCCAATGCTCATTCCTTTCCAAAATATTTTGAATTCATGTTCGCTTGAAATCTCAGATATGGACCTTTGGATATGGGAGACATATAGGTCAACTATTGCCAATAAAATGTAACATGTGGAGCTGGCACGATGGCTCAATTAGCTAATCCTCTCTCTGCCTGCAGGTGTCACCATCCCATTTGGAGGAAGGCCTCTCTGGTGACATCAACATCAATTCCTGCCAATGCCCACCTTGGGAGGCAGCAGTGGTGGCTCCAGAACGCAGATCCCGGCACCTCTGTGCTTGGTGTTTCTGGCTGCTGGCTTCCTCCTGGTCTCACTGTTGCAAGCCACGACTCCAGGCCCTATTCCATTTCTGATCTTGCTCCTTGCCAACGGTCTGGGACAAGCATAGAGGATGGCTCGCTTGTGTGAGCCCCTACAACTTACATGGGAGATCCAGACGAAGCTCCTGGCTCCTTGCTTCGCCCTGGCCCATCCCTGATCATTGTGGCCATTGGGGAGTGAAGCAGCAGACGGAAGTCACCTCTCTGACTCCCCACTCCACCAGCCATAAATCTGACTTTCCAATAAATAAATCTGTAACCAAAAAAACCCCCACCTTTCTCCTGCATATAACACAGTGACTGATCTTCAATATCACAGCACAGGTAGTTTTGTTTCACCAATACTGGACTTACAGACATCACTGTACGTAGCGAGGGGGGCATAGGTGGAAGCTGGCACGCCCTCCTTTCCCATCCTGATGTGCTTTCTGGTCTACCTTTTTATCATCACCACTGGCACCCTAACCAGTAGCCATGAACCTCAGGAGTGTCACTGACCAAGCGGACTGCACCTGCTCGCCTTTCCTCTCCCTTCTGAATTTCAACAGACGCCTCTTCATTTGCCTTCCTGCCTCCTTTTTCCTCTGGCCTCCCCCTCCCCTTGCATCCTCTGCAAGTGGCCATCGATTTTCCCAGCCTGTGGCTTGCCCTGGAGAGGGCACATGGGCAGCAGCGTTCCCGAATGATGACTCACCGTCACACATGCTACAGCACCTGCAGAAGGCGAGCACGTCCTGGGACCAGGAGGGCTGCATTTCACATCTTACCCTCTCTGCCCTGGCCTGACCCTGACGTTCACCCCATCCACCTTTCCAAGAATGTCTCCTCTGGTTCCTTAGACGCTCAGGCAGCTCTGGGCTGAACGGGTTGACCCAGGCACCCCACCCAACATGATACTACCTGTTCCACTCCTCCGGCAGCGGAATGTCTTGAGAGCCAGGGCACCTGGCTTCTAGGCCTGGCTCTGCCACTAGTTGCATGACTTTTGGCAAATCACATCACCTCTGTGGACCTCAGTTTTCATACCTGAGAAATGAAGGGGTTGCATGACGTTAGTGATTCTCCACTTGTGATTCTCCACTTGTTCCCTCCCAGAAGACCGGTGACGCGTGCGCATACGGACCTATGGGACGCAGGCTCGACTGCCACGCCTAGGGGTGCAGGCGCATTTCATTCCTCTGCGTCCTGAGCAGAACAGCCTAGCAGGATGAGAGGGGGGTGCTCACATTGGAGCATGTTTTAATTTGACAAAATGCTCCGCAGGTTTGGTACTGATTGAGCATTTAAGTTTCCACCTTCGGTGCTGAGAACCAGAGGGAGGGAACACAAAAGAAGATCGCATTCTTTGACTAGAGCGGAATGAGCATGAGATGGGAACTTGTGGATGTGCTAATTTTCTCTGTTGGCTTCTGGCGTTGCCAATGTCCCTTACTGCGAGGGTCTCTCTGAAGCTTATTCTCACAAAGACACGTTTTATCCAAAGTCTCCGAAACACAAAGCCAAAGATGTCCGCTCCTACCCAGCTGAAGGACCAAGCCCACAGCGACGCCAGAGGGGAGGAAGAAGCAAGCAGGACGCACGCCTTCTGGCTTTCTGCAAGCGAGGCCTGCAGAAGGACTCTGGGCGACACCCCCCTCCACCCGAGCTCTGCCCCGTTTACAGGCTTCGGGAGCCACCTTTCGCCACCTACTGTTTTGTGAACCAAGGTTGATAGCTGTGAAATTTGGCACTCTCTTACGTCTTGCCCAGTATCAAAACTGCTGCCAAGTCACCGGGCTTCAGCCTGCCATCACCTGCTTCGCTTAGCCCTTGCTAAGGCTACGTTTCCACTTTCAGGTTGTAGAGAAGGGCTCCCCTTGGCTGCATCCCGCTGTTGATAAGATCCCTCATGCTGGGCTGACTCTCACCACCTCCTCCAGGACCCCTCCATCCACTACTTGAGCTTGCTTGTCTCTGACAGATGACAGGCCGAGGCAAGACAGATTTATTCACTGCTCTTTTAGCCCTAAAAAATTATGGTGGGAGGAACCTCTCTCCTCTCATTTCACACAGGAGTGTTTGGGTTTGGTTCTGGCTCTGCTCTCAATTCTAGCCTCCTGCCAGGGCCGTCCCTTGAACTCTCTTAACTTGCACAATCAAAAAACTGCAAAAATCTGTAAGCCCTCAGCATTTGCAGGCCCTCACATCCCGTGTCCCCTCACCCCTCTGCAGGCTGGCATCTGTGTCTTTCACATGAGCGGAAACGGCTTCTTCTGTCAACACCATGTTCTGGGGCAGTGCCAAGGCTATGGGCAAGCGCTCTGCCTGCCTCTCACTCTAAATCCCCCTGCATTTGCTTGCTCTTGGATGTACGGAGCAGCCTTACCCATGGGTGGGGGGCAGATAAATAAATGTTTAAAACACAAGTGTCAGAGTAAAAATCTCCTTGTTGCTGCAAAAATAATAAGACAATTAGGGAGGGAGGGAAGTATGGTTGTTTTCTTAGAATTGTATCTGCAGGGCCCGGCACAGCAGCCTAGTGGCTGACGTCCTCACCTTGCATGTGCCACAGGATCCCATATGGGCACAAGTTCTAATCCCAGAGGCCCCATTTCCCTTCTAGCTCCCTGCTTCTGGCTTGAGAAAGCAGTGGAGGATAGCCCAAAGCCTTGGGACACTACGCCCATGTTGGAGACCAGGAAGAAGCTCCTGGCTCCTTGTTTTGGATTGGCTCAGCTCTGGCCATTGTGGTCACTTGGGGAGTGAATCATCAGTCAAAAGACCTTCCTTTCTGTCTCTCCTTCTCTCTGTATATTTGCCTTTCCAATAAAAATAAATAAATCTTAAAAAAAATTGCATCTACAAAATTCATGAGATCTGTCCTCTTTATATGAATAGAAAATAAAAGTTCATGAAAAATGTATGCTACAGAAAAATTATGCATGCATTTCTACTTTTTTTTTCATTTCTACCTCTTTGTGCTAAAAATAATTGCAAAGAGATTTGCAATTGCTTCCATTTTTCCGGAATGATTGGTATGAGGGAGACAAACTATATTCATACAAAGGAGACTATGAAGAGGGAGGCCATATGTCTATGAATATATAACATATACAGAGACTTATTTGTTCATCATGCACTTTTTCATTCACACACATAGGGAATCTCTGCTGTGTGCCAGGCACCGAAGCAGGTGCTACAGTTGCAAAGACGAATAAGACACAGTAGCAGGTTTCGGCTGTTCCCATCCATTAGCAAGACAGTGATGCTGAATTTGTATATATAATTTATAGGCACATAATTTTGTATATACATGTTCTACTTATGTATAAAACATTGACATGTAGTTTTTAAAACATTTTTAGGGCCCGGCGGCATGGCCTAGTGGCTTAAGTCCTAGCCTTGAATGTGCTAGGATCCCATATGGGCACCGGTTCTAATCCCGGGAGGCCCACTTCCCATCCAGCTCCCTGCTTGTGAACCAACAGAAGGAAGATCTTTCTCCGTGTCTCTCCTTCTCTCTGTAAACCCTCCTTTCCAATAAAAATAAATAAGCCTTTAAAATTTTTTAAAGATCTATTTATTTTTATTACAGTCAGACATACAGAGAGGAGAGACAGAGAAGATCTTCCGTCCGATGATTCACTCCCCAAGTGAGCACAATGGCCGGTGCTGCACCGATCCGAAGCCGGGAACCAGGAACCTCCTCCAGGTCTCCCACGTGGGTGCAGGGTCCCAAAGCATTGGGCCATCCTCGACTGCTTTCCCAGGCCACAAGCAGCGATGTGGATGAAAAGTGGAGCAGCCGGGACATGAACCGGCGCCCATATGGGATCCCGGGCGTGCAAGGTGAGGATTTTAGCTGCTGATCCATCGTGCTGGGCCCAAAATGTAGTATTCACATAGAAAGTGTGTGCATCATGAATGTGTAGTTGGGATAGTTTCCCAGGCTGCACCGTTGCTGTTAGTAGCACCTGGGTGGATCCACGAAACCTTAGCACCCACGGATCCTGGCTGTGCCTCTTCCCGGCCTCTGCCTCACTTCGGTGCTCCCTGCGGAGAAGTGCTGCCTGTTTGGCGTAAATGGAGTCACAGAGAATCCCGCAGAATGTGCTCCATGCACCTCGCTCCTCCTGCCCACGGCGGGCTCCGTGAGATTCACTGACGGTGCGGGCCCCAGCTACACACCTTTCACTCCCACTGCTGTCCGAATTCTCTTTTACAAAAATGACCGCTAACCACGTGGGACCTTGCCCTGCCTTCAGGAACTGTGTGAGGTAAAGACTTATTGATTTATTTTCAGTTACAGGGAGAGAGGGAAAGACGGTGAGAGAGGGGTTCCCTCTCCCTCATGACCACAACAGACAGGGCTGGGCTGGGTGGAAGCCAGGAGCCAGGTGCCGAGGTGTCCCATGTGGCCAGCAGGGGCCCAAGCACGTGGGCCATCTTCTGCTACTTTTTTCAGGCCATCAGCAGGGAGCTGGATCGGAAGCAGAGCAGCTGAGACTGAAACCGGCGCCTGGCCATGGGGGGCCAACACAGGAGGCGGAGATGTTGCTATACCACCAATGCCAGCCCCCACTGAGCTACCCGCACAGGATGCCCAGGGTGCTCGCAGCTTAGGCTGTGCCGCCAGGTTGCTAACCCAGAGCAGAGATTGCCTGTAGCAATGGGTACCTTAGCCCAGAATGCCTGGTGCCACTCTGCTGCTGGAACTGAGGCCACAGACCCAAATGCCAAATGCTTACGGGAAAACCTTCCTTAAAATATCTTGAAAAAAAAAAAAAAAAGAAAGAAAGAAATTAAATTTACGTAATTGAAAACAGGAAAAAAAAACCCTAAAATGTCTATTCGTAAGGATTGTCCTTACGATGATGATTGGCAACTGGATGTTGGGTTTCTGGCTTTCTCTTCTTTTGCAGCTTTTGAGCTTTTAATAAGAGACATCTATTGATGAATTAAAAGCCAAAGTATAACGTGGTGAGTGAAATGCAGTTTAGCCTAGCACGACAGAAGCAGGTGGACATTTACGAATCGACATGAGCACGGTCCTGAAGCGGCTTACAGAAATCACACCTCTATGATGAACAACAATGGAGCAGTGCCTGGCATCTAATTGGCACTCAGATATTTCTTGGGAAAATGAACAAAAATGTACTGAGATCTTAAACCCATGCTCACAGGTCAAATAAGAAAAACACAACCCTAGAACATCATTTTACTCATAAATGCTGAAAAGGCACTGAAAAAAAAACCCAAACAACCAGCCCTCCCCGATGAACACCCTTGGCGAGCCGTGAGGAAGGACTGGAGCAGACCTCGCTCTGCAAACCTCTGCAATCTGGCTTGTGCTGGCCCGCAGCCATCAATCCTGCGTCTCCCCAGGGCCCTGCGTGTTCTACAGATTGCCAAATCCAAGGCACTTGGACGGGCACCAAGAAGCACGCGCTGAATTAAAGATATGGGTGAGGCTCTCCGATCGATAGTCGATATCACCCCGAACAACAGGACACCAGCGTTGCGTCTCGAAAATCAGAAGTAAAACCAGGCTGTGGATTATCGTTACTGTCGTTGGCGCTTGATGGTGTTTCCGGAAGCTTGAGGGGGGGAAAAAGTCATGGACACAAAATACAAAGATATAATATCTTTGGCAACAAGAAGATAAAAATGATCTTTCCTTGCATGAAATCTGAGAGAATCAGCCACAAAGGATCAGAAATGATCCGAGAGCTCTCGAAGCTTGCAATATAAACACATGGAGAACAATAGTTTTCTCCCAAATATCAGCAAACGTAATGTTTATGGAATGATGGGTAGTAAGGCGATGGAGAAAGTAAAATATTTACAAGGCATAAAATTCCACAGATAAGAAGAAAAACAATCTAAGTCAGATGACAAAAAACTCAGCATTGTGAATGAAGAAAGAAAAAAGCTGTATGGAGGGCCTAGTGTGGTAGCCTAGTGGCTAAAGTCCTTGCCTGCACCTATATCCCATATGGGCGCCAGTTCTAATCCTAGCGACGCTGCTTCCCATCCAGCTCCCTGCATGTGGACTGGGAAAGCAGTGGAGAACAGGTTCCAGTTCTTGGGTCCCTGCACTCACGTGGGAGACTCAGAAGGAAATCCTGAATCAGATCGGCTCAGCTCTGCCCCTTGTGGCCATTTGGGGAATGAATCAGAGCATGGGCTCACTCTTTCCATCTCTCCCTGCCTTTCAGATAAGCCAATCAATCTTTCAATGAGTGAATGAATGAATGAATGAATGAATGGGGTGGGGGATAGAAAAACTCAGTGCTAAAGCTTCCGGAGGGAAGATGGTTCTTCCCAGCTGGCCTCTGAAAACCCAAGATGAGTATTAACAGCTACGGAGAGCCTGAGGTCCTTCAGAGCTGAACGGGATGTGGGACAGACTAGTCTGCTGCACATGTTGGCATGCACAGAAACCAGGACTGGGGGAGGGCCTATTGGGGTCTATTGGGGGTTATTCTGACTGGACTGCAGCTCCTTATACGTGAGGGCCAAGTGTGTGATGGACAGGGCCGGGCTGGGCTGCAGCATCCATTGGTTTACACAAGAGGCAGAGCTGGAGACAGAATTGGCCCAACAATTGCAACTGCCAGTGTTTGTGTAGGCTGATGTAGGGGATGGACAGAGCTGGACCTGTGCTGGCAAACACACATGAGACAGGGCTGGGATCACTTCAGACAAGGTTTCTTTGGGGATTCCCTCCAGCTGAACTACTGGACTCAGAACTCCAACCATGGGGAGGATCATGGGAGCTGTGGTCTGACCGTGGAATGAGGAGAACCTGGGCCTCCTCACTGGTGTGGGTGGAGCAGTGGACAGCATACCCAGATGCACATGGATGATATGGCAGTCCATTGGAAACTGCAGAGGACATTGGATACCATAGCAGAGGAAGGAGGGCAGAACAAGTTGATCTACTACCCCAACCAAGCATTGGCAGCAAATATCTGGGTGAATGGAGACTCTGGGGTAGACTGTGTCATCTAGCAGACCTTGGAAGGATTTCCTCATCCTTGGAGTGGTGAGATCAACAGTGTTTCAGAACTGTCGAAACCACCTGGGCAGAACCCGTGGAGCATGCTCCACATTGGGGACCCTAGGATGATACTGGGTGGCTGTTCCCCATCCCTGTGTACTGAAGCAGTTGGGAGGCTGGGTGAGGTTTCTCCCACTATCTTTCCCCTTTCCCCAGATACAGGAAGAAGAAGAAAGAAAAACTGGAAGCAACGGTCTCACTCACATTCCCCTAAACCCTGATCCTTCCCACCCCAATCAACTATGTAAAGATCACCAACAGACACCAGTAACCTGCATCTCATCTCTTAATATTATATGGGACGACATGAAAAACAGCATCTGTGGTTTGGTTTCCAAGAGTCACAGCATCTCAGAATTATCCACTGTTTCTTTCTCGTTGATGTATGTGCCACACATGTGTGAAGAGCTGGGTCATACCTCCCCACCTCGAAGTGGTTTCACTCAGTGCTAAAACGAAACATTGGCTGGTACTGTGACAATATTGATACTCCCACCCCCTTTGTATTGCTGTTTGTGTTATGCAGCACATAACCCTGCTGCTAGATTTGCTTATGATTAACTTTAAAAAAAGAGAGAGATTTATTTATTTTACTTAGTGTAAAATAGCTTAAAAGTCAGAGTTACAGAGAGAGTGAGGGCGAAATGAAAGAGAGATCTTCCTTCTGCTGGTTCACTCCTTAAATGGCCACAATGGCCCAAACTGGGTCAATCCAAAGCTGGGAGCCAGGAGCTTCTTTTGGGTCTCCCAGTGGATGCAAGAACCCAAGCATTCAGGCCAATCTCTGTTGGTTTCCCAAGCCATAAGCGGGATGCTGGATAGGAAGTGAAGCAGCTGGGACTCAAATTGGTTCCCATATGGGATACCGGTACCTCAGGCAGAAGGTTACTATGCTACACCTCCATGTCGGCCCGTTATGATAAGTTTTATTTCTTTCCCAACATTTTGTTTGTTCTAAACATGGGGCTGGTTTTATAAGCATGTTGACAATACCATGAGTTGTGGGGATGAGCATTGTGGCTTGGCTGTTGACCACCTGCCACCATGGCATCACATGTGGATGACAGTTCAAAGCCAGGCTGCCCGCCTGACCTGGCTCCCTGCTAATGCTCCTGGGAAGGCAGCGGAAGATGGTTCAAGTACTTGGGCCCTGCACCCATGTGGAGCCCCAGATGAACTTCCTATCTTATGGTAGCTTATAACTCTGTCTTCCAAAAAGATTGAAAATAAACCTGTCAAAAAGAAGTCCACCATGTTGTTTTCAATGGTCGTACATCCACTTTTGCTGTTGTTTTGGCCTTTCTGTCTTTAGAGAACAAAATAGATCAATTGCAAAATAGAAGGTATTTATTGTGTTCTTGGCGCAGGAAAGAGTTGACAAGAGGGATGTGAAAGGGTGAGAAATCTCTGACAGTGTCATGAAGCTCTCTGACAGTCTTTTCTCAGATAGTATGCATGGGAGGCAAGCAGAAGGTGCATCCCTCATTCAGTAGGATCCAGTTTTCAGACATTGGTCGCCATGCTTCCCACGCACTTTCTGTTTTAGCTGCTGGGCTGAGATCATCACGTTGCAAATGCGCTCATCCGGGCACTCCTGAAGGCCCGCTTGCTAATGATGCTTCCGAAGTGTGGTGTTCGTACTTCTATTTTTATCATTGCTCTTACACTTCAATGAACCACCACATTGTAGTCATTTATTTTTGTTCACCAGAGCCATTCCACAACATACTAGTAACAGAAAAAAAATGCAAACTTTATACACAAAAGCAATCATGCAAATGAATAGCTCACAGATACTATGTCCTAGTAGTCAGACCCATTTGTGCCACCTGCCCCTGAAATTATAACTAAAGCTATGACATAATTTGGTGACTTTTCTTCTATTTCAAATGGATAAGCACTTATTTTTTCCCTGTTTTCTATGCTGCGGAGGCTGTCGCATTACAGGAGGACTGTTTTATCAACAGGCTGTTCATGTTTTAGAAACTGTGATCTAAAAGAAAAAATCATAACTCTCTGACATGTCATGATAAGATCAGCCATTCTCTAATCTATTCCTTTTTCTTTTTTTTCTACAGATTTATTTATTTTGATTGGGAAGGAAGATTTATAGAGAGAAGGCAAGATAGAAAGATCCTCCATCCACTGAATGATTCTCCATATGGCCGCAATGGCAGGAACTTTGCAGATCTGAAGCCAGGAGCCAGGAGCTTCCTCTGGGTTGTCCATGCGGGTTCAGGGTCTGAAGGCCTTGGGCCATCCTCTGCTACTCTCCCAGGTCATAGGTAGGGAGCTGGATGGGAAGTGGAGCAACCAGGGCATGAACTAGCACCAGTATGTCATGACTGTGCTCGAAGGGGAGGATTAGCCAATTAAGTCATCACACTGGATCCTAATCTATTCCCTTAATTCCTACTGTTACAACACCACTTCCCCTTTACAGGAACCTGATCTTGGGACCAGGAACCTCCCTAAAGCATTTCTAATGGATTTTTCTCTTCCCCGTTTAAAATTATCCTGGGGAAGTAAGTTAGCACAGTTCTGATTGCAAATTTACAGAAGGGGAGCCTGAGGCTGGCAGAATTGCTGGCTCTGGGTCAGGGAAGCAGTAGGACATGGAGCGGGGATGTGCCCTCAGGTTTGTCTGACTCTTCACGCCCGTGTGAGCTTGGATGCTTGCACGCTCCATGTCTGTGCTCTCTCTGACCCACAATCTCCACGCGTCCCAGCCAAGTCACAGAAATTGCGGTGCCCCAGGGAATGGACACTTCCCACTCTGTGTCTGTGCCCAGTTTGTTCCCTCTGTCTGGAAAGTTCTCTGCCATTCCTCTGCTTAGCATCCAGGATATTGACAACTTCTCCTTACCGCCCAATCCCAGCATCTCCATTCACAAAATCTTACTTCCACTCATGCTCCAGGATTTTTTTTTTTTTTACCTCATCTGTAATACTAGCCTGACTTTCCTTTCTTCCCATCGCTAAGACGAAAATGTAAAACTGTTTAGAGTGACAGCTGAGTTACTAAGAATTACTAAATGACGGGAGAATCAAGATGGCAGAATAGGGTAAGGACACGTTTAAACAGACGGAGAAACATTTAATCAGGATGAAGCAGAGAGAACACATTCCAGGAAATAGGAGAGGACAGAACAACAGCAGAGGGGTACCTGGAGACTGACAGACACAGGAAAGCAGTGGGCACAATGGTGTGGTGTTGCAGTGAATCATACTCCAGCAGCTTTCAGCTAATAGCGATCTGAACTCCACCAGGAGCTGGAACTCCACCAGCAATCAGGTGGGAAGGGACTTTCACTGGGAGCTTGAGAGGTAAGCCCAGACAAAGAACTGTCCGTCCTGCTGGTCTGTTTGATTTGACCAGGAGCAGAGACAGCAGCAGATCCCAGATGGGCAGTGCGAGAACAGTGTGGATTTCACAGCCCAGTCAGCCCCCTAGAGCCAACTTGGGCGCCATTTTGCTTAAGGAGACAAAAGCAAGGGAAAGGACTGAGCATATACTGAGCTGGGAGTGAACTCATTTCTGACTCAGTGAACTGCATCAACATGGCATTCTACAGGTTCCACCCAAGACAGGTCTGGGTAGCCCTCAGATCTAACGGCCAGCAGATCAAGAACTGTAGTAGTGGTACGTCAGACGCCATTTTGTACACTGTGGCAAAAGCTTTAGGACTGCAGGGGACAACAGTGAACTGCGTATGTGCTGAGCTTGTGAGAACTCACTGAGTTCCATGGATTGCACTGGTCCCACAAGAAAATAATACCGACTGTGACCTCGTATGGGTCAAAATAGATCCACATGGCACCCAGACCTAACGTCCAACAGGTTCCAGCAAGATCAGTGCCACCAACAACCGAGCTATATAAAATACCAGGTGTCTCCCTAATCCTGGGACCTGCTCCAACCAGAAGTGGGAGAAAGGTTGTACAGACAATGGAGCAGCCTCAGCACGGTATCACAGGAGGTGGAGATTGGTGAGCCAGGAGTTGGGGCTACGGAGTTCTTTGTGGAAATCTAACATAAGAACCCAGACCTGGAACTTGCTGGAGGGAGTGGCACAATTGGGTACAAGCAAAGAGTTGTGTACCAACTGCAATAAGTAAAATCGCATTGTAGACCTGTGGGTGACAGAGCTTAGAAACCTGCCCCAAGGAGAAGACTCTGCTAACCAGAAGTACAATGATCAAGAGCAAAAGAAGAGACAAAGGCACAATGAATATTTGCAAAAACTCCCCTGCAAAGGAGCAAAACCCTATGCCAACCTCAGAGTTAACCGAGGAAGACATCGAGAAAATGGGGGACACAGAATCCATAAGACTCATTTTAAAGATTCTGATCAACAATGAGAAGCTCATGCAAGAGTTCAAAGAATTTAAGGAAGCAATAAAGCAAATCAAGGCTGATACATTAAGAACACAGTAGAGCAAATTAAAAGCACAGTGGAGAGTCTCCAAAACAGAATGAAGCAAGCAGAAGAAAGAATCTCAGATTGGAAGATATTTCCTGTCATCAGGGGGAAGCAAACAAAAAGCGGGAAGCAGAGCTGGATCAGGCCAAAAAAAGTATTCGAGAATTGAAAGACACTAGCAAGAGGACTAATATAAGAGTTATGGGAGTCCCAGATGGTGCAGAAACAGAAACTGGTTTTACAAATATATTTAATGAAATAATAAAGGGAAATTTCCCTAATCTAGAGAAAGAATTGGGAAACAACATCCAGGAGGGGCACAGAACTCGCAACAGACTTGATCAAAAGCGATCTTTACCAAGACACATGATCATCAAGCTCTCCTCAATTGAACATAAGGAAAAGATCCTGAAATGTGCATGTGGAAAAAATCAATTGCCATATAAAGGAATGCCAATTAAACTCACAGGAGATCTCTCACAGGAAACTCTACAGGCCAGAAGAGAATGGAGTGACATATTCCAGATTCTAAAAGAAAAAAATGGTTGGCCTAGGATAATATATCCAGCAAAGCTTGCTTTTGTCTTTGAAAATGAAATAAAATTCTTCCACAGTAAAGAAAAGTTAAAAGAATTTGCCTCTTCCAAACCTGTCCTACAAATGATACTTCAAGATGTTCTCTTGACAGAGAAGAGGAATAGCACCAAACAAAACCAAAGGCAAATGTGAAGAACATCCCAGTAAAATGACAACAGAATACTAAACCAATGAATAACCCATTCCTAAAATGACAGAACCAAAGTACCGCCCATACATGTTAACCCTGAATGTAAACGGCTTAAGCTCAATCAAAGGTCATAGATTAGTAGACTGGGTTAAAAAAATAAAACCCATTTATTTGCTGTCTAGAAGAGACACATTTCACCAACAAAAAGCAGAATCTGTATTGCACGGGTTTTGATGTTTTCTGTTAGTTTCATCTCTCAAAACACTTTCTTCTGATTTAATTCTTCAATGACTCATAACATACAGTAGCATCATTTTCTGCAAGAAGGTTCTTGATTTTCATTTCTTCAGCTACACATTAGTCATTTAGTAGCATGTTATTTAACTTCATGGTGTTGTTAATTTCTTTTTTCTTCCTGATGTTGATTTTTTTGTTGTTGTTGATTTTGTTTTGTGGCTCTTCATTTAAGGGGATGTACAGTAGCTGTGTAATGGAGACTGTTGTATCTAGTAACATTTAACTTCATGGCATTGTAAATTTCTATTTTTTTTCTATTGTTGATTTTGTATTATGACTTTTCATTTAAGGGGATGTACAGTAGCTGTGAAATGGAGACTAACATATCCAGATGTGAGGATACAATGTAGTATGCATTTCTACTTCCAGACAAAAATGGACTTACAATGAAACTGTTTACTATATCTTGACAATAGGATGCTGGACTCTGACATTGTCCATGCCTGCAATGATGGACATATGACTGTGTATGAAGAACTATACGTTAGTAATGATATAGAGGAACTAGGTGGGGGGGATGGAATTGGAGCAGGGATAAGGGAAATACCAGGAGCCTGTGGAATTGTATCATAAAATAATAATAATAACAAAATATAAAATGTAAAAAACAAAAGACAAAAACAAAACAAAACAAAACAAAAACAATTACTAAATGACAGAACACAATTTACTGCCCTGTGTCTGATTGCTCCCTGGTCTATCATTAGCCAACTCCGCTTACTGACTTCTGCCTCAGTGAACAGGCAGCTCCCTCCCTTAAACACGGCATTGTAGGGCAGAGGAAGGAAAGAATTAATTTTTATCGCAACTGCAATAGCAGCTAGCTCACTTGGTGAGATAAAGAGAGTATTTTTCTAGTTTATCGTTTTACTCTCTGAGTGTGAAACTTACAATGATAGATCATTTCTCAATGCTAACTCTAAGAGACAGTGTGGCGATTGCTTCTGAATGCTCCAGCAGCCCTCTGAAGGCGGCAGCAAGGAATGAAGTGGCAATCAGGAAAGCCACGAATGAAGCAGTTGGATTCTCTCAGAGAAGAAACCACCGAGTAGTGATTTGGAGCAATGAGTTCTGGATTCTTTTTATCACTCATTCAGCAGTACACGTGTTGCACCTGTACCCCTGCCAATGTGCGTATTTATTCATAACTTATATGTGTGGACCACTGTGACAACATTGGGTATCTTCCGAAATCTTCATGAAACGAAAATGAAAGAGAAGGATGTAAGGATTCAATGAGTCCTACTGTTGTGCTTCCTCACTCTGATCTTGTGCACCTGCTGGGATGTGTCCCCCTGCTGCTGACAGCAGGTCATTCACAAGCCCTTTGGAGTCTGAGTTGCTTCGCTGATATTTATAGTGGTATCATAGAGTGTAGGGGGATTCAGCTATGAGTTGTGGGGCTGCTGCTCTTGGCTTTATTCAGGGTGCTGTTCTAGGAAGCGGGCTGTCTGCTGAGATGGAATACCCAGCTTCGTGCCAGGCACATGCCGAGTGCTCATGAAGATGATGCGTCCTCATGGAGAGCAGCTCAGGATGAGCCTGACCAAAGCAGGGGCAAGAAACACATGCCCCGAGCTCAACTCCAGAACTGTCCAGAGAACGCAGAGCCCTCCTCTCGCACGGACACAGATGGTCTCTCCTTCTCAGCAGGTGTGTCGGAAGAACAGGACGTGAAGGCACAGACCCCAGAGCCAGACACACCTAGAGTCCTTAAGTTGGTTCTGCCATTGACTGGGCGTGTGACCACTGAGAGTGTGTGATTTTCTCTCTCCCTGCCTTAGTTTCCTCATCTACGCAGTGGGTGTGACCTGAGTGCCTACCTTTGAGGCTTGTTACAGTGTGTTATAACACGCCTGAGACATTGCTTTAAGTGTTGTATAGGCATGTTGCATGTATATAATAATATCAATAAAAGATTTCATGGTTATACCAGCTGTTAAGAGAGCTCCTGGACCCATTTCTCACTCCCTCTCTCTCTGCCCACCCCCCTCTGTCTGTGTCTCCTTCTCTCTGTAAATCTACCTTTCAGATCTTCACTTCCCTTGGTTCAATTCCATGCTTCCCAAACCAGTCTCTTTCCACGTGTGTGTGTGTGTGTTTCTAACAGTATGAGCTGATTAGCTGGCACAAATAGCTGGGTTTCTCATTCTAAGTTAACATATAAGCTATACTACAGTGATCTGGGGGAGTGCTTCCAGAAGTCACAACACAGTCTACTTTAGGATCCTGTGAGGGCGGAGAACCGGCTCCCAACCTGTCCTGGTGACACCTGCTTCCAGGAGGCCCTGAGTCCACACTGAGGCGCTGTTGAGCACCTAGCCTCACTTATCTTCTGAACCCAGCCCTCTTCCAGATTAGTAAACTCTGCTAGTGCCCCCTGGCGCCTTCATTCACCTTTCCTTTTTCTGTTTAATGTACAAGAAGCAACCCGAACAAATCTGAAGTCCTCATCCGCTGTTACCAATGGACATGCTGGTGTAACCAGGATGACACGCTGGTGTAACCAGGACACGCTGGTGTGACCAGGACACACTGGTGTAACCATATCCACTGAAGATATAAAACCATATCTGCACCCTAACATCTGCCTTCATGTCCCTCAAGGTTAGCAAAACCCACTATTCTAAATTTAAGCATGAAAAGATTTGCTTTTCCTATTCTGAAATTTTGTGTAAGTAGATTCACAGAGAATGTGCTTTGTATTCTTTTATGTCTGGCTTTTTTCGTTCTACATCAGATCTGAGCAATTCAGCCAAGGAATGGACTATTACCTTTTTTTTTTTAACCAGTGTGTAGTACTGTTCTTCTTACACTTTCCAGCTCCTATGTATCTGTCTAAAATATGACTTCAAAAAGCAATGAGGAAGCATGTAAGAGTACAAGACATTTATACCTATACAAAGTTGGGAAACAACCTGGGAGTTGGCTGCACAAATGTATTTCTGTATTCATGAGCTGTGACTTTCTGGAAGGTGCTACATTTGAATAACAGTTGTTAAATGCAATGTACTGCCCAGATTCTTCCACATGAACTTTTAACTGAGAGGCAACAGACAGTCCCAGCAAGTTCATAAATACACATAAAGGCAGTGGTGACCCAAACAGAAACGTAGACTACATGGGCACTTGTATTTTATTTATTGGTCCCAGCGTGATAGCCTAGCAGCTGAAATCCTTGCTTTACATGTGCCAGGACCTCATATGGGCACTCATTCATGCCCTGGTGGCCTTGTTTCCCATCCAACTCCCTGCTTGTCCCCTGGGAAAGCAGTCGAGGACGACCCAAAGCCCTGGGACCCTGCACCCATGTGGGAGTCCGGAAGAAGCTCCTGGCTTCAGACTGACTCAGCTCCGGTCATTACAGCTGCTTTGGGGGTGAATAATTGTACGGAAGATCTTCTTCTCTGTCTTTCCTCCTCTTTGTATATCTGACTTTTCAATAAAAATAAATAGATAATAAGACATTTATTTATTTATTTATTTGAAAGGCAGGGTAAAGAAATTGAGAGACAGAAAGAGAGAAGGTCAGATATTTTCACCTGCTAGTTCACCCCCCCAAATGGCTGCAAAGGCTGCGGTTGGACTAGGGGCCTGGAACTCCATGCAGGTCTTCCCACATGGATGGCAAAGGCCCAGACACTGGGTCATCTTCTACTGCTTTCCCAAGTGCATTAGCAGAGAGGGGGAACACAAGTGGAACCACTGAGACTTGGGCTGGCGCCCGTATAAGATGCCAGCGTCACAGTCAGTGGCTTAACCTGCTGTTCCATGACACTGGTCCCCTAATAACATCAGTAGTACCTGTGACTTTATCACCAAGAAAAATCACAGACATTCTCGTATCCCATTAAAGTTGTTAGAGCTGTTTAGATTTTTTTTAATTTTTTATTTATTTTAAAATTTTTATTGCAAAGTCAGATATACAGAGAGGAGGAAAGACAGAGAGGAAGATCTTCCGTCCGATGATTCACTCCCCAAGTGAGCACAATGGCTGGTGCTGTGCCGATCCAAAGCCGGGAACCAGGAACCTCCTCCAGGTCTCCCACGCGGGTGCAGGGTCCCAAGGTTTTGGGCCGTCCTCGACAGCTTTCCCAGACCACAAGCAGGGAGCTGGATGGGAAGTGGAGCTGCTGGGATTAGAACCGGCGCCCATATGGGATGCCAGCACGTTCAAGGCGAGGACTTTAGCCGCTCAGCCACCATGCTGGGCCCTAGAGCTGTTTAGAATGATCATTTGCACTTAGAGCACTTCAAAACTACAGTACTAGTCAACCTGCTATTAGGTTTTAAGCTTTAATATGTAGATAAGGAACTGCATGTGTTAGCCTACATATAATTTTCTTTAAAATATGTATTTATGAATGTATTTTAGTACCATTTATTTCCTTTATAATGCTAAGTACTCTTCACATTTCCATGCATTTAGTTTACACTCAGAAAGAGCACAGATTTAAGGAGACTACAGGATTTGTAGCACAAACACACACACACACAGGCTGAAGAGCCCCTGAACTACCACACCTATTGGATAGATAGACAAATGTGTCACTACGTAAGGATCTCAGCACATTGGTATTACTGAGAGAAGAAGAGAACACCAACCAAAAACTCAAGTGGGACTTCTCCCTCAATATTCCCTTTATCTCAGATATATGAAGGAAACAATAGGGAAATAATACTCTTACCCACTTCCCTATAGCCCTTGTACCTTTTTACTGTAATTAACGATCTAAAGAGTGTCAAAAATATAATAAAAAAAATAACTGCGTCCCCACTGGACGGCGCACTCCATGAGAATTCAGTGTTTCTGCTTTGTTCACAAAAGGAACTTGCAAACTTTTACAATAGCTGTCACTTACCATTGTTACTGTTGCAAAAAAAAATGTTTAAGGCAGTTTACCATAGTAACGGTCAACTGTTCAGGCTCTGGAGAGAAACCAACATGTCACAAAAATCCTAGCTCTGTGACTGGCTGAGTGACTTTTGGCAAGTGACCTAACAAAACCGTCAGTTTCCCTTTCTCTGAGCCGGGGATCCAGACAGCATTGCCTCTTGCCATTGCTGGATGGATTGGCTTCTGTGGTTGCCGAACAGACGCGAGCATGCTGAGGAACCAGGAGCCAGAAGCTAACAGAGCCATCCTCTCCTCCCTCAGTGGCTACAGCTGCTACCATGATTGCATTCACATCCGGCGCTTCAACCTCCCCCTCACCCCTGATTAGTATCTCTGGCTCTTTCAGCAAAGGTGTGGCTTCCATGTGTGGCAGCTAAGATGCCTTGTGACACCTGCGCGAGCCCCTAAGCAGCCAGCACTAGATTTTCAGCTTCTGCTTTTGGCTCCAATATCTCCCCCCAGAGAGCCAGACCCTTGGGGTCAGTGGGTATTGTCTGCTGACAGCTGTAACCGTGTCTTCTCTCCCTTGAGGATCCGCCAGCTAAGCTGAGACCTGGAACCACAGCCAACCTCCCAAGAAATGGTTCTGATGGCCCCAAGAAACGTGCCCATCTTCTGTAACATCCTCACACACATACACACAACAGCCACTGGGCAATTTCCATCACCTTAGTGGACGCAAACACAGAATCATTTTAAGGGGGAACGTTTCAGTAGGCTTCCCATCACCAGATCCTTAGACGCTGGCCCTTCGGATGTTAGCCAGATGGAACATAGCATCTAGGTTTCCAAAAACTAATTTTAAAAAGCAAGGTGAGCGGGGGCAGGGAGAGAGAAAGAGAGAGAGGAAGCAGGGGTGAATGCAAAGAGGAAACAAGAGGGATGAAGAGAGAGGAGTGGAGGAGGAGCAGAGGTTGGAGGGACACAGGTGGGGAAGGCTGGAGGCAGAGCTGTGGAAGCAGGCAGCCTGTGTGTACTGGGTAGGGCCAGGAGCCGCTGCAGTCCCCCAGAGCCGGCAGGCACTTCCCCTGCAACGTGCCCAGTGAGGGTGCCCTGTGCATGCTAATGAAGCAGTTGAGGACAGCTTTCCAGATAATTGCTCAAAGTGTTGAGTAACTTACCAGGCTGGAAGTCAGTGGGCTGCAAAATGATGGGGGTACAGCTCCTGGGGGAGCCCCCAGCCGAGGGGGGCCTGATCTCCAGGTACCCAGCAGCCCCAGCTTAGTAGCTGCAAGGCGCTGGCTTTTCCATTCAGTCAGGCACCACCCCAAAGGTAGGGAGAGCCAGACCAAAAGGCAACGGAGAGGAGGGGAACCTGCTTGTGTTTTTGTATTTAAATTGTTTTTGAGCCCACGTAGCCCTGGGAGTCACATGCTGCCTCCAACATCGCCGGAGCCATCACATGATACAGGTCCCCCATCATGTGATGAGACAAATCTGCCTAACTTCAGTCGCCACTGTCCCTGTCTCCCTCCCCCCTCCTTCCCTCCCTCCTCCCCAACGCGGGCTCACAGACTGACAGTGTTTCTGCAGGAGCGCCCTCTCCCTAAAGAAAATCAGCAACGGAGCGATGCAGTTGGAGAAGCTTGGCAGCCCATGCGACGCTCTGATCTTGATGAATAGCTAATATGCCTTTCTCTTCCCCTCTGAAGCCACTGCGCCTTGGAGCAGTGCCAGCCTCATTTGAATTGCAGCCTTTGTGAATAGCTCAAGTGTCTCCACTGCTCCAGCAATCGCGGGGTGTTTGAGCTCACGCCCCGTGGGCGCCGTGTGGAGCTGCAGAAGGGGCCACTGTTGCCGCTGAACCCTCTAGTCTTTCCCTCTCCCCAGCTGTAGACCATCCTACGACCTCCTCTTCCTGATTACAGCTCTGTTGTCTGGAGATTCCTTTCTGTCCTTCCTGCGTTCTATGTTCTCCCCCCTCACCAGGATACGGTTAAGTAGATTTGGTTTACAAAACTGCTGGGCTTCCCTTCTCTTACTGTAGTAACCGCTTCTGCTCACTGCTTCATTCACTCAATGTTCTACGAACATTTTTCTGGAACCCCGACTAGGCTGCAGGTCTTGTGGGAAACTCTAAGCAAGAGAGGAAAGGGAGAAGCGATCTCAAAGACAGGCGAAAGCAAACGCCCTGTCCTTGAGGTGTGCGTTGTCAGAGAAAGGGGAACAGATGTGGCAGTGGAAGAGCTCAAACATAAGTGTGTGAGGATGAAACATTTCAACTCACACTGTCCAAACTTCCACTTCCCAAGAAATTCGGACACCTGCTTCAGGTTTAAAGGAACTTAGACATTTTTCTTACCATTCTCCTCACCCCTGGTGGATACTAAGCTCTGTTTGCTCAGACGAGTAAGGAAACAAACCCTATAGACCCCTTTCCTCAGGAGGTGCTATAATTTACTCTCATTTTGTATTCATGGGTCCTGTTGAGCAAAGGAAGATTATATTTGACAATCTGACATTTTGGGGGCAGGACGCATTCCTTTCCATTATTAGAGTGCCCCGATGTTCCAATCCTGACTCTGCTTTTATCCCAACTTCTTGCTGGTGTTGTACCCTATGTAACAGCAGGTGCGTAGGTCCATACTGCCCGTGTTTAAGACCTGGATTGGCTTTCAGGCTCCTGGCTCTGGTCTGGAGCAGCCCTGGATGTTGAGGGCACCTGGTGAGTGAACGAGCAAATGGAAATTCTTCGTCTCTTTGCCTTTCAAATAAAATCAGGGGGTTGGAGAAAGGGTAGACCAGCTGTGTCTCTGAGAGGAGACGGTTTTAAATCAGTTTTGTTCTACATCATCCCGTATGACGTGGGCAGAGAATGGACGTAACAGCCTGGCATTGAACTTCCCATGGAGAAGAGCGCTTAGGGTAGTAGGGTTGTATTTATATTAATATTTAGGGTAGTATTTGTATTGCACACCTGCATTTGTGTTCTCATGATGTTGGCATTTCTTCTTTTATTTTATTACAAATTTCTCTTATTTTTGATGATGTTTACATAGTTGAGAAGGATGTATGCTCATGTGGACCACTGATTAGGGTGGAAGGGTTGAGGTATGGGGGAGAGTGAATGGGACAATTGATTCCAATTTTTAAACTTACTTCCTGTCAGTTCTGTCCCCAGCCCTATCTCAAAGGCAAACCAATGGATGTTGTAGCCCAGCCTAATCCTGCCCACAATACATCTGACCCTCACGCACTCTAGCAGGAACTGCAACCTAGTCAGAGTAACCCACATCAGAGCCACCCTCGGTCTTGGTTCCTACACGCAGCAAACTGGTCCGGCCCACCCCATATTCCGTTTATCTCTTGTTCACATCAATGGGTGCTGCAGCATAGTTCAGCCCAACTGACCCCACTATCCGGCTAACAGTTATGCCAGAGGGTGCAACTTCCCTGTCCACCCAGACCTGCCCCTAGTCCTGGTTCTCATGCTCACCAGTGGGAGCTGCAGCCCATCAGAGGGGTACATGCAATTTCCCTAACAGTCCTACTCTCAGCTCCAGATCTTGCACATTCCAGGCAGTTTGGTGATCTAGCCTGACAGGATTTGTCCCTAGTCCCAACTCTCATGAGTGGGTGCTGCAGCTTAGCCCTGCCCAACCTGCCCCCATCCCTGGTTTTTATGCAAACCAGTAGGTGTGCTAACCTAGCCCATCATGGTGCACACTCCATCCTGGCTCCTGTGCATGCTAGTGTGCTAGGGTTTGACTCAGCCCTGCCCTGAGCCCACCCACATACCTGCTGACAAGTGGAGCAGTGTTGCCTGATGAACACCCAGCCCTGACTCATAGGCTCATCAGCAGGAGCTACAGCCCATAAGAAACTCCCGTAAGTTACAGCCCAACTTAAGAAACTCCCTTAAGTTTCCCCATCAGGCCTACTCCCAGACCCAGACGTCACACATGCCAGCAGGTGCTAGGACCTTGCCTGGCATAGTCCATCCCCTGGTCTCTACCCTTGTGTGTGCTGGTGGGTGTTTTGGTCCAGCCTGCCCCACATCCTATTCCTTGATGCACTGATGGGTGCTGCAGCCTGAACCATCCTGGCCTGTTCTCAACTCCGGTACCCATGACTCTTGCTGAGTTCCATGGTCACGCCTAGCTCAGCCTGTCATTCACCCCAACTCTTGGGTAAACCAGCAGATATTACAGTTCCACAGAGGTGAGCCCACATATACCCCACAGAATCTGCCCCTAGACCTGGTATCTTGTGTGCTGGTTAGTGTCATGGCCTAGCCTAATGTTACCCATCCCCTCTTCTGACACTCACTGGTGGGCAATGTGGTCTAGCCCTGCCAGGTAGGCCACCAACCCTAACGTTAGTGTGTGCTCGTGGGTGGTGGTCAGTGGTGGTTGATGCTGACTAACCTTGCCCAGGTCTTCCACATGGCATTGTTCTGACCCAGAAAGCTCCTCCAGCTTCCCTTCTCCAAACCGCTTAGCCCCCTCCCCTTGCTTGCCTGCAAGCACAGTGATCTGATCAGTGCAAGCCCCCAGAAGTTACCCCTCATTTGCTGTGTGCTCTCTCAGCGGTCCCTCCTTTCATATATCCCTATACCTCCTCTGTGAGCCATGCACAACCCCTGTGTCTGCAAATGCATGGGTTTCACAACATGGTTTTCTGGCAGAGTGGCATGCTGGCCTGGAGCCCTGCCCACCCAACTAAAACCCAAATGCATACAGAGATCCCCAGATACAGTCCACCAGCATACCACGCTAGCATGCTGGCCTGGGACCTGGAAACCCTTCCCTCTCTCTCCTGTTCCCCCTCCCTGCCTGCCCAGGACCCAAGCACATGTGTGAGTCTCCAGATCCCTGGCAGCATGTTAGCCTGGAACACTACCCACCCACCTGGGACCTACACATGTGCATGGCTCCCCTGGCCTATGCCAGCTTGCCAGCCTGAGACCCAAGCATGTGGGAGAGAACCAGGTCCACTCTGCTGGCCCCAGTGGAAGCCAGTTCTGGTCACTTTTAATCTGGTACCTCATCCCTTGTGGTTGGAACATACCCTAAATGCAACAGCAGTCATATCTGGTACCTCATCCCTTGTGGTTGGAACATACCCTAAATGCAACAGCAGTCATAAAGTCCAAGCAGTTGTCTCATGGTCACCAATGGCCTGTGAAGAATAGCACCAGTGAGCCTCTGATGATTGCAGACTAAGAACTGTTAGTTCGGGTGGGACAAAAGTGACTCAGCAACCTACTGTAAGCAAGCTGCTACTCCCATCCAGGAATATTTGGCATGCCAAATCACCCTAACCTTGTCTCAGTGCAGAAGGTCACCACCCGCCATGATGAGTGCCCCATGCATGTGCAAACTGGGGAGTTGCCACCTTCTCCTATTTCCTGTGTCTAAGATGTACAAAGGCCCAGTGCTGTATGCCTTGGGCAGCCATTCCGCTCATGTGGTTATCCCATCATGTGGAAGTGGTCCTGGGCCCTTTCTTGCCAGGGAGCAGTCCTTCAGACTCTCTCCCCTAAACTAAAAGACTCTGTCTCTTTCTCTCAATTGCCTCTTAATCTAACAAGAATGAGATGGGAAAATTTTGTTTCTTCCAAGTTGGAAGACCAATATTCACAGTGAAATTCCAAATAAGATAGCCTTCCAAGGGCATAGCTAAGCTCTCAAATATGGAAGAAAAACCACAAGAAACCTGAGAACGAAGCTGGAGGCTTCTCACTGGATCGACCCCCGGGACTTCCGTGGTTTGGATGTTTTTGTTCTGCCAAGGCTCATTGTGCTTGAGAGCTTGTCTCCAGAATCGTGGCATGGAGAGGGTGCAGAAGCTTTGGGAGCTGGGGCCCAGTGGGAAGTTCTCAGGTTATTGGGGGTTTGCAGTCAAAGCAACTGTGAGCTTCTAGTCTATTTCCCTGGCTTCCTTTTGGGCGGTGCACTCTCCCACACATGCATCTCTGCTGTGATGTGACCTCATTCAGGAGGGATTCTGCACCAGGACAGAGCCGGGGCAGGCAGCACAGCCCGGAACCTCTAGAACTGTGAGTTAAATAGAGCCTTCCTCTTGATCAAGTTGGCTGCCTCGGTTGTTTTGTTGCAGTGACACAAAGCTGACCCAGGGATGTAGTGTGTGATAGAGTCATGCCAGCCTGTGGGAGCTGAACTGTACCTTCAACCAAGGGTAGGAGACCAAGTATTTGCCGGAGAAGCTGAAACTTCTGCATCAGTTTAAGACCTGTATCCTCAGTGAAAAGCTGGATAGTGGTCAATATTATCTATCAATGTAATGAATCACCAAGTGCCCAGATGAAACCATCCTTTTTAGGTGTGCCTGTGAAAGTGTTTTCAAAGGAGATTAACATTCAGTTGGTGGATTTAGTACAATGACCTTTCCAATGTAGGAATAAAACACCAATGTGACAGGTGTAGGAAGGACGTTTTTCCCCTTCACTGCCTGCCTACCCGAGTTGGGCCATCTTAACTCCAGCATTTGGACTCAGATCTCCTCCCCTGTCTCCTAGGCTCCCCTTACACTGCTGGCTTACTTGGGGCTTCAGCTTGCCAATAGTATAAGCAGACCAGAGTGCTCTACAACCTTCCTAACTGGGTGAGTCAACACTTCATTATCCACCCGTCAATCCCACTAATTCTGTTCTGTTGGAGAACAATGGCTAGTAACTTGAACAGAAAAACAAAAGTTTATCTTTAATCCCAAAGAAACACAGAAGCTTATGTGACTTGATCTGACTTCTGGATTAAGATTAAAAAAAAATTATCTCACAATAATAACCAAGGCCTATCCTCAAGTGGCTTGTAAGTTTGAACTCAGAGCAAGTTTATGACCCACGAATACCAAAAATTAAAAATAACACAAAATACAGGAGCACTGGAAAGTATTAGGTTTACTAAACCAAGGCCTCACAGAATTCTCACAGATGACATTTCTATCACAGATGAGTTTATTAGGCAAAATTATAAAACATTATAAATTATGAAGCACTAATAGGTAAAAGAGAGCAGGATTAGACTCCATTGAATTTCTTTTTTTTTTTTAATTTATTGATTTTTATTGCAAAGTCAGATACATAGAGAGGAGAAGAGACAGAGAGCTTCTTCCGTCCACTGATTCACTCCGCAAGTGATTGCAACGGCCAGAGCTGCACTGATCCGAACCCAGGAGCCCAGATCTTCTTCCAGGTCTCCCACGCAGGTGCAGGATCCCAAATCCCTGGGCCGTCCTCGACTGCTTTCCCAGGCCACAAGCAGGGAGCTGGATGGGAAGTGGAGCTGCCGGGATTAGAACTGACGCCCATATGGTACCCCGGCGCGTTCAAGGTGAGGACTTTAGCCGCTAGGCCACTGCGCCGGGCCCAGCATTTTGCTTTTTAAAGCACAAAATCTTTTAAATCTTGGGGTTTAAAATCTTGTATTTTGACAATAGGATGATTGCCTCTCTGCTATTGTCCATCCCTACACTGTTAGGTTACACTTAAACAGCAGAATGATGGACATATGACTATGCTATTGTAATGACACGGAAGAAATTGGTAGGGGTGGTGGCAGGGCAGGAATTTGAGGAGGGGAGAAGGAAAATCCCGGAGCCTATGGAACTGTATCATGGAATGATACAATAAATATGCTAATTAAAATAAATAAGTAAAAGATCCCAAGGTAACCCCAACATGTAGCACTTTCGACCACCCCTGCATAGGCAGACCCTGGACCTCACAGCAGGCAAAGCAGTGAGAAGGGCTTTTGTGAAAACAAGAGGACCCATGTAAGCCTTCATATGCTAAACTAAGGATGCCTGTTCCAGAAACTTCCTAATAGCAAGTTCTATGATTATTCCACACCTTCCCTACCACATTCTAAAGAATATAGGGTTCCTCTTTGCAGAAACTAAGCCTAGGAAAAAATATCTTGAAAGATTTCCAATGAAATTCTCCAACCGGGCCGGCGCTGTGGCCTACCAGCTAAAGTTCTTGCCTTGAATGCGCCACCAGTTCTAATCCTGGTTGCCCCGCTTCCCATCCAGCTCCCTGCTTGTGGCCTGGGAAAGCAGACGAGGATAGCCCAAGAGCTTGGGACCCTGCACTGACATGGGAGACCCGGAGGAGGATCTGGGCTCCTGGCTTTGGATTGACGCAGCACCAGCCGTTGATGTCACTTGCGGAGTGAATCATTGGATGGAAGATCTTTCTCTCTGTCTCTCCTCCTCTCTGTATTTATCTGAGTCTGCAACAAAAATAAATAAATCTTAAAAAAAAAAAAGAAATTCTTCAAATTATCCCATCGTAGAACCCACTTGGTAACTTCACACATTAATGTCTAATAGAAGGAGATTAAGCTATGTGACACGCCCCAGCAAAGGACAGATTATGAAAGGGAACAACCACCACCAAAAGGAACTCTCAGAAACTGTAAAAATATGAGCAGAAATTTCAAAATTGGAAAATGTTGAGGGAATTTCTTTCTCTCTCTCTCTCTCACACACACACACAAACAAAACAGAACAAGGAGAAAAAGAATAAGAAAGTTACTCCTTTGGGGATCCAGTCAGGAAACTTCAACATCCAAATAATGAGTCTCAGAGAAAGAATGCAGAAAAAAATACATAGAATGAAGAATATTATTATACTAGTAATGAAAGAGTATTTTCTAAAATTGAGAGACATTTTCCAGACTGAAAGGGTTCGTAGAGCATTCAGCAAAATCCATTTTAAGACTCATGTATCAAGGTACCCTGTTGGGTTTAGAAAAAAATATATTCAGGATAAAAGGAAGATTCCAAGAGATTTCTGGAAAAAGGAAAAATTACTTCTAAGAGGGATGAGAAGTCAGAATGGTTTTGAATTCTTTATCAGCAGCACCAGCAGCTGGATTAGGACAGAGGAGTGCCTAAAATGTGCGTGGAAATGCTCTCCAAGCCTAGAATGTTCTGCCAAGCCAAACCATCATTATGAGGCTGAAGTAAGAACACTCCTGTCACCGAAGGCTTCAAAATCGTTTACCTCTCAGGTGCTCCTCCTCAGGACCTTCCCGGAACCTGCATCCTCCACCCCAAACAAGGAAGCAAATCTAGAAAGACAAAGCCAACAGGATGGAAAACATCAAGAAAGTCAGAAGCAAAGATGCGGGAGAATTCCCAGGAGCTTTCAGGCTTAGAGGCAACTATTTTCATCGGCTAAGAAGGTTCTAGAAGGGATCGTCCTCCCCTCACCCAGCCATTCCCCCCTAAAAATCTGATGGAACACTTGAATAATTTGAATAAACAAAAAGGAAGTTTGATTTGGGCGAAATGAGAGTTGTTACTAATTTCAGGAAAAGTGAAGACCATTTTAGGCGAAAGAAATCCCACCATAAGTGTAATAATGTGCCACAGCATTTTGATTTAACCTAAAGATAAGACTTTGACCTGGACCTGGGATGACAGATGTGTGCCAGGGCCATAGGATGGAGAATCAGACTAGTTTGGGGCATAGAGGAGATCAAATGCCTGAATGCAATGGAACTTTGTTTATTGGCATTTTTACCAGCAGGGATATTTAGTTTTTCAAATGTTTATTGGTTATTTGTATGTCTGTGTAATGAGATGGTGATAAAAAAAAAAAAAAAAAAAAAAAAAAAAAAAAAAACCTTAGGGAGAAAAATGGTGTTGTTTTAAAGAACAGTAGCTTCTTCTGCCCTCTAATGGCACAATTCATCTCAAGAGAATCATTTCTTGGTTCAGGAAAAAACACATCACTTGGTTCAGAAAAAAAATACTGTGTAAAAGATGAAGAACCTGTGACGTGGGACGAGAGGATGATGGCGCATCCTGGAAGCATGTGAGGATATGACTTGAGAAATCTGTCACAAAAATTGCAAAAATTGAGGTGCTACCATGGTGACTGTTTTAAAGCAGAAAATCAGCACCAGGAAGCTATGAAGAAATCTATAAGGAATCCAGTCCTCTCATGACAATCTTCAGAAACATTGGGGCATACCCTTGCTTTTTAAATTTTTTTTAATTTTCTTTTTTGATGTTCACATAGTTGAGAAGGATGCATGCCCATGTGGACCACTGATTGGGGTAGAAAGGATTGAGGAATAGGCAAAAGTGCACAAGACAATTTGTTTCCAATTTTCTTTGTCTTCTCCCTGTATCTGAGGGAAGCGGGGAGAGAAAGGGAGCGTCCACGTGCAGCATATTAACTGTGTCCGCACGTGGGAATGGGGGACGGCCACCCGAGGTTATAGCGTGCTCCGAGGGCACGGCTCAAGTGGCTGTCATAGTTCTGGGATACTGTTAATCTCATTGCTCCAGGGAAGAGAAGATCCTTCCAAGGTCCATTGGCTGACACAGTCCACCTTAGAGTCTCCATTTGCCCAGACACTTGCTGTCAGAGCTTGGCTGGGAGAGCCGTTAATTTGTTCTGCTCTGCTTCCAATGCTATGGTACCAGATGTCCTTTGCAGGCCCCAACGGACTGCCATGTCAGCCATGTGTATCTGGGCATACCACCGTCTTCAGCAGCTGAGAAGGCCCAGTTCTGACACATGTGCTCCATGGTCAGATCTCTGATCCTGCAATTCTCCCCACGGCTGGAGTCTGAGTCCAATGATCCATTTGAGGAAGTGCTCAAAGAAACTTCACTTCACTAGAGGTGACCCTAGACCTGACTTCTGTGTGTGCGAGCTCAGTCCATTACCTACATTAGCCTACACACACACACTGGTGGTTGCAGTTGCTGGTTTAGTTCTTTCTCCAGCCCCATCTCATATGCAAACCAATGGATGCTACAGCCCAGCCAAGCCTGGCGCACCACACACATGACCCTCACATACACCAATGGGAACTGCAGCTTAGTCATGGCAACCCCTAATAACCTCACCAGGCCTGTCCCCAGCCCTGGTTCCTGTTCATGCTGGTATGTTCAGCAGACTTGTCTGGTCTGTCCAGCGTCCCATTCAGCTCTTGTACACACCAATGGGTGCTGTAGCCTAGCTCAGCCCAAGTGACCCCACTATCTAGCCTACACTTATGCCTGCAGGTGCTTCTGCCTATCCAGACAAGTGCAGTAGATCCTTGTTTCCACCTGACATAAGGGATCCTGGTGCGTCTAAGGCAAGGACTTAAGCTGCTAGACCACGAAGCCGAGCCCAAGCCACTACATTTTTAAGGATTAAATAAAGTAGAAGCAACTGGCACAACTGGCAAGTAACTTCTTAAAAAGTCTTTGAACCCCAGCTGCAGGCAACTGCCTAGGTCGTATCGTGTTACACCACTGGGAGAAAAGCAGCTCATAGCTAGTAGGTCTGGTTAATGCCAAATTTGTGTTAACTACACCAGTGTGCTGGTAGAGTCGCCTACTCTATTTGGCTACTGCATCTGCAAGTGAATGAGAAGGGCCTGAGACCACGTGGTTTAGAGAAAAACCAGAGAAACCTTTGGGGCCAAACCAATACACCTCCCCAGCCTGGGCCACTTGTTTCCACTGCTATGACACTTAGGAGGCCTCGAGGGGCCCAGGGACTCTGGCTGGGGGCTGGTGGAGCACAGTGGGCCTGGTAACTCCTCCATGCGTTTGGCTCCAGGTGGGTGGGGGGGTGGGGATAAGGCCCTAGGTTGGCACGCTGGCATGGTGTGCAGGTGGACTGGGCTTATGGACTCATCAACATGCTAGAGTCCCAGCTGGGTGTTAGCATGGGTTCCCAGACTGGCATGTGTGTGGGAGAACTAGTTCTGGGATACTGGGCGGACAGGCCAGCATGCCACTCTGCCAGAAAACCAGGCTTGGGAACCCATTTGCTCACAGGCATGGGGGCTATGGCTTGCTCAGGGAAGGGGTCTGAGATGTATGGGCAGATCTGTGGAGGCAGTACAAAATAGGTGAGGAATGGTTTTGGGGGGACTTGCACTGATCAGATCACTGTGCTTGCAGGCAAGCAAGGGGAGGGGGCTAAGCGGTTTGGAGAAGGGAAGCTGGAGGAGCTTTCTGGGTCAGAACAATGCCACGTGGAAGACCTGGGCAAGGTTAGTCAGCATCAACCACCACTGACCACCACCCACGAGCACACACTAACGTTAGGGTTGGTGGCCTACCTGGTAGGGCTAGACCACATTGCCCACCAGTGAGTGTCAGAAGAGGGGATGGGTAACATTAGGCTAGGCCATGACACTAACCAGCACACAAGATACCAGGTCTAGGGGCAGATTCTGTAGGGTGTATGTGGGCTCACCTCTGTGGAACTGTAATATCTGCTGGTTTACCCAAGAGTTGGGGTGAATGACAGGCTGAGCTAGGCGTGACCATGGAACTCAGCAAGAGTCATGGGTACCGGAGTTGAGAACAGGCCAGGATGGTTCAGGCTGCAGCACCCATCAGTGCATCAAGGAATAGGATGTGGGGCAGGCTGGACCAAAACACCCACCAGCACACACGAAAGCTGAGACTTGCGGGGCGGAGGTGGTCAGACAGTGTTGGGTAAAGTCCTAGCAACTGCCAGCACACATGAGATATGGTCCTCGTGGGGGGTACTTGGAGAACTCCCCTGGTGGGCCATCACTCCCTCTGGTGAGCGAGTCAGGGCTGGGTGTTCGTCAGGCAACACTGCTCCACTTGTCAGCAGGTATGTGGGTGGGCTCAGGGCAGGGCTGAGTCAAACCCTAGCACACTAGCATGCACAGGAGCCAGGATGGAGTGTGCACCATGATGGGCTAGGTTAGCACACCTACTGGTTTGCATAAAAACCAGGGATGGGGGCAGGTTGGGCAGGGCTAAGCTGCAGCACCCAGCAGTGAAAGCTGGGGCTAGGGGTGGTCTGGCCCAGGCCAGGTTGTAGCATCTAATGGCAAGGGCCAAGATGAGATGGGCTAGGCTGGCTTACAGCAACCACCAGCACACACAAGATCTGTGGTTGAGAGCAAGCCAGGTCAGCGAGCTATGAGGGCACCTTGGCTGGCTTGTGGTTATTACTGATGCACGTGAGCTGAAATGGGGCCATGAACTGGGCTGCACCTGACTGTAGTGTCCCTCAGCATGGGTGTGGACTGGGTCTGAGGTGTGCCAGATAGGGCTGGGTTCCAGCACTGCTGATGCTTACAAAAGCCAGGGTGGGTGTAGAATGAGTTGGGCTCTCTTGGGGCCTGCTGAACCACACAAAAGCTGAGTCTGTGGGTGGGCCAGGCCGGGCTGAGCTGTAGCACCCAACAGTAGGAGCCATAAGGAGTATGGGTTGATTTGGCAAGGCCACTGTACCTGCCAGGACAGGAGGTGGGCCAAGCACCCATTGGTGTGTGCAAGATATGTGACTGGGAGGCAACCTGATAGAGGAGCTTGGCAAACTCCTCCATCAGGAAACAATCCCTGCAGGGGAGTACAAAAGCAAAGGCTGGTATTAGCCCAGACCAAGCCAGGTTACAGTACCTGTTGGCATACATGGGGGTCAGGTCTGGAGGACAGTCTCCAATACCCATTGGGGCACAGGACAGTCCAGGCCAGTTCCTAACACCCACTGGGGGACAGTCCAGGCTGGGCCAGTTCATAACACCCACTGGCAGATGAGAACCAGGATGAGGTGCAGAACAGGCTGGTTGGGCCACACCACCAGCCAGTTTACATCAGGACCAGGACTGGGGTCTGGCTGGCCTGGGCTAGGCTGCAGCAACCCCACTCCCCTTCCCTACCCACCCCTTCTCCGCACCAGCTGGAACAGAGGGCAGGTTGGGCAGTTCCAGGCTGTAGCACCCACGGGGTGGATGCCAGGCAGGACTACAAAACTCATTGCTCGGAATATGACCTAGGTTAGGGGGAGAGCCTAGCTGGGCTGGCTGGCTGTATCCATTGATGCATGCTTGAGCTAGAATAAAATGGATTAAAAAATCATCTTTGAAACTTGTTTCACTCAACAGTAGTCAGCTTGGGAACCAGCCTTTCGGCCACAGCAAGATGGCTAAAAGGAAGCAGGTTTTGGGGCTGTTAGCCTATGGTTGAGAAGAGACAGAAAGGTGCCTGGGGCAATGAACAACCCTTATGCCCAAGTAAAACCAGTTGAGGGTGTAGTTCAGAAAGACAAGTTGTGGATATTAGAGCTGATAGCTGAGAACGGTCCCGGGTGCTAACTCCAGAAACAACTGACATGAGTGGACTACAGTTAAAGGTCAGGTGAGAAGTTTCTAATGTAGAACATTTACTCTCACTCCCCATATTTTAGCGGTTTTTCTCTATTTACAACAATACCTATTACACCACAGCAACAAAAGAAATCCAAGTTAGAGTAAGTCACACTCACTGGATGGGCTGCATCCCATTTTATCAAATAGTCACACTTACCAGGATCTCAAGAAAAATATGAGCAAGTCAGAATTCTCCACCTTCCAAGATCCAAACTCCAGCTTTATTAAAAGTCCAAACTTGCAAATACTGTATTAAGACCCTCCCGGATTTATTCAGCAACATCTCCAATTAATCTTGACAAATATATCTGGCCATCTTTCACCAATGAGATTTATCTTCAACATTAGTTTAGAGGTTTATATAGTCCGAGTCCAACTTTTTTATTACAGCCTCAAAGGATTTCTTTAAATACGGAAATGGAAGGGGAAGGAGAAAATGACACCACCACTCAAAAGTAACAAACACTTAACATCTGAAAAGTTTACTGAAAACTTTTATTGTAATCAAAAAGTGACATAACGGGGTTGTAATGAATTCAGCAAATCATTCTGCTGATATTTTAGAACTGGTATCAGCTTTTGCCAGGCAATTAAAAAAATTCAAATGTGAAAATTTCACAGTAAACTCCACCTCAACTAATTAATGGTGGTTAAAAATAATAGGCCCTAGCAAAACCTCTCATGTTACATGGTCACAACACACATTTCTGTACAAAAGTTCGTGTTATAAAGCTCTGATGTAAAAATCAAATAATCAAGCAGCAATATTTTAAGTGCAGCACAGGGTCTTCCATGTCATTATTTACAAGGTTTCAATCTCTTTACATTATAACAAAATTTAATACAGATGACTTAGTAATTAAGTCAATTTTTAAAATCTGTCCTTTTACACAGCGACAGATTTCACTTTTTGGTCATCCTTTTCCTTCTCCTTCTCTTTATCTTTGTTCTTCTTGGACTTCTTTTTCTTGTGTTTGTGTTTTTGGCTTTTTTCCAATTCTGCTTCAGTGCCTGCGTGTTTCTTATGCTTCTTATGTTTTTTGTGTTTCTTGTGCTTCTTCTTCTCTTTCTTTTTCTTCTTCTTTTTGCTGTCCTGGCTTTCTGCAGAGCTGGCACTGCTGCTGTGGCTTCTCGTCTGACTCGTGCCTGGACTCACGCTGGGGCTGCTCTGGCTCCGGCTCCGGCAGACCCCAGCTTGGCTGCCGGCTACTGTGTCCACGCTCTCTTTTGCTTTCTCCATCATTTTGTCTTTCAGGTCCTTGGAAATGTTTCCAGAAGTTTCCTCTTCTTTCACAGACACATTACTTTCGCTGTCACTTTCATTATAGTCTGGTTCAAAAGCAGCCTCATCAGTTTCTCTTGTTAAGTCAGAGGAAAGTCTAGAGGAATGACTTAATGGGGTTTTGGGCTTGACAGCATTCTTGTCAATTTGCCCAGTAATTTGCTCTTTTTCAATCTGTGTGTCTTGTGGGTTAAAAAAATAAAGCAATTTATTGCCACTTGACTCTTTATTGTTTCTTGCTTCTAACAAATGCTTCTCACGATCCTTACAAGGATTTTTGTCCACAGATTTTGCCTCCTCACTTGATCGCTTAGTATCATAAGTGGCTTTGTGATCGTGAGGTTTTTTGTCTCTCGAGGGACTAGAACTACTTTTTTTAGACTCTACCGTTCCTTTTTTAGACAAATCTTTTTCCTCCCTTGGCTTACTTTTCTGACCAGATGAAGAGTCTTTATTACGAGGAGGAGAGTCTTTCCTCCTTGTTAACTCGTTCTTTTCATCTCTCCGTTTGGAACTTGAATATTCTCTGCTGTCATAGTCAGCTTTTTTGTCTCTGCTGGGAGTGAAGTCTTTATTTGATGAACCACGAATGGAATCATGCTTATCTGAAGGTCGAGTCTCTTTGGAAGATTGGGACAGACTTTTAAAACTTCCTTGTTCACTGATCCGGTCGGGATTACTCTCCTTTTCTGGCTGAATGCTATTCTTCCTCTTCTCAGGGTTCTCCTTCTCTGATACTGAATGATCTCGATCTTTGGTTTTCCCTCTTTCACTAGCTACAGATGCACAAGTTTTCGAACTTTTGACCTCATGACTTAGAATGTCATGGCTAACTTCCTTGGTAAGTTTCTGGATTTTTTCTGATGGTTCACTGTCCTTCTCAGGATATTTGACTGTGTTTGATGGTTTATTACTAACATTTTTGATGACACTGGCAGGTTTTCCTACAGTTGATATGGGCTGTGCAGATCTAACATCTTCTTCCTCAGACTCAAAGTCGTCTTTATCCCATTTGGACTGAGGCACCTGGATCATGATGATGACATCTTCTGCAGGAGCTGTGTTGTCATTGTTGTATTCTTCCATAGTTTTAATGACAGTTCGTTTGGTGTCCGTCTTTTCTTCAGACTTACGCACAGGACTGCCTCCGGTTGAGCTTGTGCTAAAAGAGAATGAGAAATTCTTAGTTGCAAAACTTACTATTAATTACAAATTCATAAATTCAAGACATGAACATAAACATGACAAATATAACTTTATATATATAAAAAAGTCATTCTAGTCTAATAATTCATAGTAACACATATAGCTATCATCTTCAAACTAAATCTACATAACCTTGTTTTTAAGGGCAACAAAAGAGTAAGCTGGACTATTCCTCATGATGAGCACATTTTTAACTAACATAAAAGGTGCAATGGTGAGTTAAAGGAGATCTCTCCCACAGAGTCCATCCATTCCCATCTACCTTCAGTCAAGTACCTGGTATAGTCCACAAGAGTGGAAGCGGATCCTTCATTTCCAGTTACTTTTCGCTTGGCCTTTCCTTTCACCTTTTCCTGCTTAATTTTGCTCGATGTTGACTCCAACTTTTCAGAGGATTCTTTAGTGCTAGATGGATTTTCTGTACTTCCAATTTTTTTCCCAGTCTCTCTGTTGAGCTTGATTTTTTTGGCAGGGGCTGTTGATGAAGCTTTGTCTTTTTCAGGAGTCCTATCCAGTTTTTCACTATCAGACTCCATTTTGCGTTTTGGTGATGGTTTCAGTATCTCTGTTGAAGCTTCTAGTTTGGAGATTTTTACTGAAGATGACTCAAAATCTTTATCTATCCCTTTTTCTTCAGTTTTTCTTTTTCTTTTTTCTCCCTTGCTATCAAGCAGTTTATTCTTCTCACTAGGCTTTTTGGCCTTTTCTTCCTTATTAGTTAGTTTTTCTGATTTGACATCTTTGGAATAATCCTTCTTCGCCTTTTCCTCTTTGACTGACTTTGTTTCTTGGTGTTCTTTCGCAGGTTTCGAGTGCGCTTTTCTGGGAGTGCCACTGACCTTGTCGTCCTTCTGAGAGGATGAGGAGGATTTAGCAACCTCTGTCTTCGGAGTCTCCTCTTTGGCTTTTTTAGGTGGCGGCTCAGATCGAGGAGATTTTTCCCGTTCTCCATCTAGTTTTTCCTGAGCTCCTTTAGAAGGCTTAGTAGCATTTTCTTTTTTAGGTGCAGCAGATCCATCATTTTTCCGTTTGGTCTTGTCCCCTTTTGATTTCGGTTTATCTTTTTCTCGCTTCTCTTTCTCAGACACCGATTTAAAAGTGATAGAGTCTGCATCCATCGGTTCATCTCTAACTGGCGTGGCATCGTCTCTACTTGGGAGAACAAACAATGAGTCTGTTTTATTTTCTTCAACACTTGCAGGTTCTCTTGATTTCCTAGAAGTCTCTAATAACTCTGGGTTCAGAAAGCCTTCACTTTCTTCCCCTTTTCTTCTTTTTCTATGTTTTTTATGCTTATTTCCTTTACCATCTCCTGCAACATTGTCACTCTCTTTTTCTTTTGACTTTGTACTGTCCTTCTGATTGTGGCTGTCTCTTGCTGAGAGTTTTTCTGGATAGTTGCCACCTATATTCCGACCTCTGTGAGTTTGTCCACTAACATAATCTTCTCTGCGGCCTCTAGTGAAAGGAGAATTCCTGATATTAAGTGGTAAAAACCTCTCTGGAGAGAAGTTCTCTCTGTTTGCTGAGGGCCTGGGCTGGGCTCCAGCAGCATAACCTTTATAGTATTTTTCATACCACTCTCTGTATTTTCTCTCCCATTCTCGGTAACGATCTTTTTCATACTGATCTCTAAAATCAACACTCCTCCCGTAATACGCTTTCATGTCATATGGTGGAGGTATTTCTCTGAATCTATTAAAATATTCACGTTCTGTCTCCCCTGGAGGTACAGTACGCTTACTGGGAGACTGTGCCCTAAATGCCTGAGGAGATCTCGATCGTGAATGGTAGCGTCTATACGGGGGTGACCTTGACCTAGATCGATGATATCCATGAGATCTGGACCGTGAACGGTAATTTCGACTCTTCCCTCTCCCTCTTCTGGGATATGGAGGTGATCGTGAATAAGAACGAGAATGTGAGCGGCTGAATGATCGAGAATAAGAGCGTGAACGTGTTGAACCCGATCTTGACTTAGAGTACGTGTATGAGCTTCTTGAATACGACGAACCACTATAGGGTGATTTAGACCTAAAAATAAAAACAAAACAAAACCGTTGATAGTTGAGAAGTACATCAAAATAAACCATAGATTCTCAGATTCTAGAATTCTCTCCTCACGGTTTGATTTTTTTTCCATTACATCAAATTTTACCTCAGATGATTTAAGAGGCACAGTGACCTCTATTGGAATGGAATAAAATACACAAATCAGAGCAATCACTTATTACAAAACAAAAGTGAAATCTTAACAATTAGGAGTGGAGTGCATTAATGTACCGTGAGTTATATGAGCCAATTAACATTAAACAAAATGCCAATTAAATTTCACTTCCTATCTAATTATTTAACAGGAGTTTAATTTTTGCCCTACACTGGCCAATAGTCTAACTTTACCAAAAAAACAAAAAAAACGAAACAAAAAAGTCAAAAACCAAAAACCATGTTTCAAGCGTTAAGTCTAAAAAATAAGTTTATAAACAAACTTCCAGGGAATTTAAAAAATTCATTTTCTGTCAATAAAGCAATTTGTCTGCTATCACTACTTTGTAATTACACAGGTTAATGTTCCAGCGAGAAGCTGTAGCCTTATGATGAAAGGGTGTCAGAAATGTTCTTAAGACTTTCCCCTATTTCTTATTTTCAGTCAACATCTCCCAGTTATTTCAAACTACACATAACTTCAAGGGACGTGGGCAAATTAATCCCCATAACTGTGAGTTCTGCACAATAGAATTTACACTGAGACATTATTTCAATAAACAGATATTGGGAAATAAGCTACATCTCCATTTCTATAAACCTAGACCGAATCAGAAAAATTTCATATCTGCAATGTTGTTATATCCATAGCTAATCCCTGGATATTCAAAGTCCCATTTATAATTCTGTTGTGAAGGCTTGCAAAACACTAACCTGGAAAATGAGCGCCTACGCTCCTTTTGAATCTTTTTGTATTCCATCAATTCCTTAGCAAAATCATTTGTAAACTCATCTAGCTTGGACTTTTTCTTTTCCCTAGTAAAATAAAGTTAAAGAGTGAAAGTTAACAAAAACCATTTAAGAAAACTAACAAGACAAATGTAATTCGATCATGAATGAAATGAATGAAATTGCCATTAGTTTTCCACTTTAAACTACAAATAACTAGAAATCCCTGAGGAAGTGTCTTGTATGGCTTTGGTTTAAATTTTAGGTGAATTTTCTTGCACTAACTGGAAACACTGTAAAATGTTTCCAAATGTACCTATTTAATGTTATATCAGAAAATGAAAGAAGCGTAGACTAATTCCAAAATGAAATACTTACTCTTCTTTCAGTCGTCGTTGCTCTCTATAGAATTCTTCCCTGGACAACGGGGGTGCCTGTGTTGTTGGGATGGCATTGGAATGAGCTGTCTGCACTCCTGATGATACCCAAGGTGTTGATAAATTGGCAGGAGCCGGAGGAAACCCTGGCGGAGGGACACTATACCCGGCAGGGGGTGGCTGGCCAGGAGGAAACTGAGGAGAGAACTGTGGAGGAGGAACACCTGGAGGGAGAGGAAGCGTATGGGGTGGAGGTGGATACAAAGGAGGTGGAGGAACAGGTACAAAGACTGGAGTTGCTGGAAGTGATGGGCCTTGGGTCCTCTGTGATCTTTCGCTGTGGTGTCGCCCACGGTTTATACTTCTGGAGAAATAAATTCCAAAGTATTATTTTTTTCAAGCTAAAAGTCAGATGAGACAAGTATGTATGTATTTTCTACACACAATTATTTTCAAGCTTACAAACAGCAGAAAAGAAACAGCCAGTATAGAAATAAGTGCATTCATTAGTAAAACTAATTTTATAAACAAAAAAATTTTTTAAACAAGATTGACGTATGTTCATAGAACCTTCTCTAGATGGGGAGACTGATATGTGATTTTTACCTTTTATCTACCTTTTATAACAAGTGACAGGCTAATGCTACTGTGATCCAGCTCTCCTAAATGTCTTTCAAGACAAACCTTATAAAGAAAACATACTTCTTGTAACCTCTTTATTGAGACAGGATGTATACAAGCTTTAACATTTTAATTATCAGTGCTTTCACTCAAGGGGTTAACTGCCTATCATTAAGAAATTGAGTGGGTTTCTGCTGAGTGAAAGGTTCATCACGTTACAGGCAAGTGGTACACAAGCAGAAGTGGTTTGGATTTTATGTCTTTTCAGAGTCAGGAGTTTATAAACATTATCGGCTTTCAATATGTGATCTAGCAATATAAAAGTTAATTTTTCTAAGTTTGGCAATTGTCAATTTAAAAAAATCAGTATTTTTCATATTTTATTATAAAGTTTAGGAAGCCCCTCTACCCTGGGGTGATCACTAACCCAGATATTAAGAGTTACGGCTTGCTTCTTAAAATAACATTGCTTGTGCCTACCAGAGCCATGTCCCCCAATAATAATCTCTCTAGAAGAGAGAAGGTAGGAGATGACTAGGACAATTCACTCCAGAGAAAGTCTTTCTCACAATTAGAAGTCGGCAGGTTATCTTTCATTTCAAGTTATCATCTTTTTTCCTCCTGTCTGGATGTAATGGTTTCTTTCTGCCTCAAAAAGAAAATGCATCCTTTCTGCCACTCATGTGTTGGTTACTCAGTGGTGCGTTTTTTCATGGTGCTGTGATTTGCTGTTGTTGTGGCTGTTCTAACTCATACCAGTTGTTGACCTTGTTTCATGGCTTCTCAGTTATGGAAATGTATAGTGATGGAGTACTGGGGTCTATCATATACAGATGTGGGGGTAAAATGGAACATGCCTCCCTGCTTCCAGATGAAAGAAGGATTCCCAATGAAACTGTTGGACACGTGTAGACAATGTGATGCTGGACTGTCTGACCTTGCCTTTACCAACAATGTTGGGGTTCACTTAAATAAGAGACTGACAGAATTATGATTCCTTATGAAGGACTACACCACTGTAGTAAAATGGGGAAAATCTGTCGGGGGTGGGAGTTTGGGGGGGAAATCCCAGCCTATACAAAATTGCACCACATAATTCAAAATTCAAAGTAAAAATGTATTAAAGAAAAAAAAAAGCAAGCCAATTTTCAGTGTTGATAGGGTGAAAGCACTCTTGGGTAGGTGTAAAAAAGTTGGATGGAGCCTCAAAAAAAGTCATCATTGAAATACCAAATGTACTTTATTCTTGAGGATAACTGATGAAGGACTTGAGCTAAGCATAAACCAAATGGCTACCCACCCCCTGCCATCTGCGCTTTAATTTCTTTCTGCATGTTGCAGTGTATCTCGCCTTCCTACCTGTAGCAGCTTCTCTCCCCCCTTCTAATTTGCTGTGGTGGAGAAACCAGATATCCAAGCTTGTTGGAACTGTGCAGGAAGAAAAAGGTCAAAAGACTTGAGCATTTTATCATGAACATTAATATACAAACTTTAGTGAGTAGATGCTAAGCATTTACTTAAACTTTTTCTTCTTCTTAACTGTTAACTTATTAACAATAATTAAACCTCAATATTTTTTGTGATATTTAAATTAGTACTCCATAAAAAAAGAGACCCTTCATCTGCAAAGTACTATGCAGGAACTTTACATGTTAAGGTAGGCAGTTATCATTCTGATCCCACAACAAAACAAATGGAAGCTGTAGAAAAACCATGACCTCACTGTCATATGACTAGTAAACAGGAAGTGGGATGGAAACCCAGGTCTACTCATCTCCAAATCCCATGTTCTTCCTACTGCTGAATTCTGCTGCCCTTCATTTAACATACATCCCCCAAAGTTCTTTGTATTTTATGGCAGAAAAACGACATCCAATAAAATTTTATTAGTAACTCACACACTACTCAAAATAGGAAAAATGTGTTTTGCAAGCTTTACTCTGAATATGTACTATTTACTGAAATGAAATTTCAGTCATGTGAAGGAAAATACAACATACCATAGGTAAAATAAGTTTTTAAGTCATTTTTATTAATTTACTTCCTGCCAAGATTGCCATTATTATTTCTTCACAAAAGTAAAAGAATTTGTGATTTTCTATTTTACTATTCTGACCTTTAAACAACATGGGTTTTGAACTGTGTGGTTTATTTCTTTAAAGACTTCTTTAAAGATTTAAGACCATTAGAAACCTCCCAGAGGTGAACCATGCCAAAAACATACTGAAAAAATATGAAAAATGTATGTCATAAGTGTATAAATTTAGGTGAGTTTTTTTTTAAATTTTCTGCCATAAGATAGACAAATTATAAAAGACGCTATCGCAGCAAGCTCTGGAATCTGCTCAACATGCATGTGATGGAATCATTTTTACCTGAGTAGCTAGTTACTCACTCTAGTACTTTGTGTATCAAAGTATAAAGTGATCTCTTGTGGTTCTCACATATTTCTTGACCATGTAATGCATATAAAATATGTGTTAAGCAATTGTTCACTTTATCAAAAAGGCTTCCAGTCAATACCAGAATATTAGGGAAACTTTTGGAAAAATCAAATATATGTGGTTTTTCAACCGTGGAGAGCGATGCTCCTATTACGCATGTTGTTCAAGGGCCAATTGTACACTCGCTGCTCTTAGAAAGCAATTCTTCACAACAGCTTGAGTTTGCAAAATGTTTCACAAAACTGTACTACTCTGGCAAAATTTTGCAATAAACACAGTGTGGCAACACACACAGCCTAGTTTACTGTGTTAGGATCTGGTTCAAGAGCAGCTGTCTTTTAAGGATGTTTAAAACACACTTACTGTTCCCATCCTGGCCGACCAGCACCTGGACGAGCAGCATTTATTCTCACTGGACCTTTGAAACAAACAAACAAACAAAAGCAATAAATACAAAATCGCATGTTAAATAAAGCTAAATTACAAAAAATAATGAATTATTTTTTAAAGTTCCAGACCAAAATGGTTTTACTCACTAGTTGTGGGGATCAACTGTCCATGTAGTAATGACTGCCCAAGCAAAGATGGGGCTCCAAGTACAGGTACCTGGTACCCCTTCAGGAACAAACAGAAATAAAGAGAAAGTTTAAAAAATGGAATAAACAGATTCAAGATTCAAACAAAAATATTATATTAAAAAAACCCCACATTTTAAAAAAGCCAATAAAATCTACCTTCTCTTCCATAAGAGCAGAAATCGCAATTGAGGATGTTCCCTTTGAGTGCTCTGATGCCAGTGCTGCAGCTGGCAACATCTTATTATCAGAATCCCTAGAAAAGAATGCAATTGACAGCACATTTAAAAACTCTCAGAAGTGAAGGATTAAAAATTATCACCCACATAAAGATGATTTAAGTCAAAGATATGAAAATTTCTGGGAAATTATCAGAGAATTAGAACTTCAGGAGTTTTATTAGATATAATGGCAAAGTAAACTGGAGGCGGTACTACAATAGGTATGACACAAACTGGTTTCAAAAGTAGTGAAACTTCAGTAAAAGAAGAAAATGAAAGTGTGGAGATTTAGGAGTTAAGTCTTGGTTCAGTCAAGTGAAGAGGTAATCCTGAGCAAGCCACTGAACTGAGCCACATAACAGGCTAAGCTAGATTAGAGGCCTCGCCCTGTAGGCTATGCTTTGGTATACCCGAAACAGGCTCCTGACACCTCCTTTTTTCAAAAGTTACACATTTCTAAAAAACAACATGTGACCACTTCGGCGGCAAGTACGCTAAGACTGGATGATCCGAGAAGACGGGCACAGCCTCTGTGCAAAGATGACATGTAAATTCATGAAGCATTCCATATTTAAGGGTCACAGACCCTTACTTAAGGATTTAAATTTCACAATTCTATATTCAAACAATGACTTCTGATCTCTTTAAATCAACGTTTTGTCCCTTTGTCTTGACCTAATTCAAACTGTCCTGAGTTCTGCTTAATTGTACCACTTTCTTCTAAGATTATCACTATGACATTAAGAAGCGACTGCCTGCAAACTGCAGAAATGTTATGACTTAACACTTAACAGGTGTTGTAGGCAACTTCTGTAGTGTATGGTCTTGCCAAATGAATCATATTTATTTGCCTCTCCCTTCAACCTGGCTAAACAGTTTCTTCTAAGTCAGCCCAACTTATTGGGCACAGTGGCCCCAAGGAAATGTTAAAAAGCATAAAACAACGAACTGCATGATGATCTCACTTTTTTTTTTCCTAACAATGAGAAACAGGGCCCGGCGTGATAGCGTAGTGGTTAAAGTCTTCTCCTTGAAAGCCCGGGATCCCATATAGGCGCCGGTTCTAATCCTGGTGGCACCGCTTCCCATCCAGCTCCCTGCTTGTGGCCTGGGAAAGCAGTCGAGGACGGCCCAAAGCTTTGGGACCCTGTACCCGCATGGGAGACCCGGAAGAGCTCCTGGCTCCTGGCTTCGGATTGGCTCAGCTCCAGCCGTTGTGGTCACTTGGGAAGTGAACCATCGGACGGAAGATCTTCCGCTTTGTATATCTGCCTTTCCAAAAAAAAAAAAAAGCAAAACAATGAGAAATACACAAGACTCACCGAAAAGGTCCATCTGCTTTTTCTGAATGGACAGATATAGACACAGTTGCAGTTATATCAGGTACAGGAGCTGGGCCGGAGGATGGATTTCCAGGCACCGGGGGGGCCAAGGAGGACTGATTGGAAGTCAATGACATAGAGGCAGCTGGATGAGCTGATGAAGACGTGACTGGGAGCATGAGAGGGTCTTGCTGTCTCGATAGGGGAGACCTCATCAGAGGCTGCAGGCTGCGCTGAAGGAGTGGTCTTGGAGGTGGTATTGGCGGAGGAGCTGGAGGTAACTGTTTCCGTAGTCTCTTTGTATAACCGGTTTCATTTTTGAAGTTATTAACAGCCTAAAGATACAAAACATTAAGAATGAGAATTCACAAAAATGCAATGTGTCATTAAAGTAGTACAGTTAAAAATTAAATTTTGTTCATAAAAGGAATGCAAAGATAGCTACCTGTCGTAAAAATTTATTGGCAATTAACGCATCAGGAGAGACATCATTTTGATGACACGTTGGACATGTGTGCTCTTCTGATTCCAAAAGTGCTGTTCTTATACCTATGTATAAGATTTTAAATATTAATAAAGCATAATAGGAACTCAGTGTTTATAGAATGAGTTTTTATAAAAATGGCCTACAACTTGGTTCAGTCATATTACTTCTTGCCAAACAAGACAGCATTAACTTCTCAGGTTAAGAAATTTAAGTAAAAGATTGCCTGACAATACTCCTCTGTTCTGACTTTTCTCCGGGTCCTATGCTATACTAAAGAGGGGAAAAATAAAGAAAAGACAGTCTAGACAAAATGGAAAAAAAATTTACACAGTTTGCTTAGGGTTTTTAAAAAAGCCCCAGGGGCAGGTGTTTGTTCCAGATATCTCTTGGTATCCATATTCTAGTGCCTGGGTCCCTGTCCCAGCTCCATTTTCAATCCTGTTTCTTGCTAATGTGCACCCTGGGAGGCAGCAGGTGATGGCTCAAGTACTTGGGTATGGAATCATACTCCAATCTTGCCCAGCTACAGCTGTTGCAGACATTTGAGGTAGTAAATTAGCAAATGGGAAATCCCTCCGTCTCTCTTTTAAGTAAATGAAAATAAAAAAATTTTAAAGCCTCTTTAATAGGCATTTAAAAAAAAAATTAACTGGGGCCAGCACCATGGGCATAACCAGTTAAGCCACCACCTGTTAATACCAGCCTCCCATACAAGGAACTGAGGCCTGGCTGCTGTGTTTCAGATCCAGCTTCCTGCTAACATGCCTGGAAAAGCATCAAAAGATGGCTTAAGTGTTGGGCACCTTCTACCAGTGTGAGAAACTTGGATCAAGTACCAGGATCTTGGCTTCTGGCAGGCTACTATTGGCTTCAGTTTTGGCTACTGCAGATCTTGGCTTCAGATCTTGGCTTCAGTTTTGGCTACTGTAGCCATTTGGGGAGTAAACGAGAGATTAAAGTTTTCTCTTCCCCACTATACAACTCTGCTTCTTAAAAAATTAAGAACTATTCAGGCAAAGAAATGAGACACCTACTATAGGACAGCAGGCAGAGAAGACAGACTAAATTACAGATTCACTGATGAACAGTAAGTGGTTTGCTGAATCCAGGAAGATACTGAAATGAGTCTTCATGGGCATCTTTTTGACCTTGGGCTTCAACTGAAGAGCCCCCATCCCACCCCTAAACATCTACATTTGAAACTATCAATAGAAATAAAAAAACCCAGAGTGGCACCCAGCAGTGAAATTTTCAGAAATCACTTTGTCTAAGAAGAGGCAAATTTAAGATAAGCCACAGTGAAACATACATACACAGTGCTAATGAAAGTAGTTTAAAAAGGCACAACACCAAATGGTAATGTTTGGCAGTCTGTTTGCAGAAGGCAGATCATAATTATACACAGGAATTTTAGAACAAGCCAGAATTCACAATCTTAGATTGGCATTTAGGAATCATCTAAAAATATTTCCAAAACCATTGAAGGCATAAAAGGTTTAAGAATTCTGTAAACTGTGTGAAGAAAAAGCATATTATAATCACCCAGGTTGAAGGTACAAAAAGTGCTCAATTCCAATGTTTAAAAAGACAAAGAGGCTAGTATTTAGAAAACACGTAACAACAAAATCAGTTCCTATTAAACGCTCACCAACCAATACTTACTATCAACGCTTCAAATTTCATTATTAAAATAGATGTTAGTAAGAGCCTCTAAATAAACACAAATATGTTAAAATGCACATTTCTGGTGGTTCGGTGGTTCAGCGTTTCTTACATTCATCACAGTAACTGTTTCCACAGCAGGGAATGACAACGGCATCAGTCATAATGTCTTTGCAGATGAGACACAACAATTCATCTGGGATGGGGTCATCTTCTTCTGATGAAGAAGATGGCTCCTCTGGTAAAAATGGTGGCTTTTCCTTCTTCCCAATGGCATATGCCTCTCTGGAAGAGAAGGTGTCAGGGTTTTAGCACTGGGAGGTAGGTACCGTGTTCACGCTGCGTGATCTCCTACAACCTAACAGGAACACACCTGTTTAGACAAGCTTAACAATTTCAAAATGAGAGAAGATATGTACACCTCCAAAACAAAGAGCCATAAAACAAAACCATAAACAAGTATACATTTTAACAGAAATACTATAAAAGCAACTAAATGGATCTTCAAATATACAGCTTGTGAAAGGCCATTAAGCAACTGTGCCAGAGACAGGATCTGAACTTCGACAGCAGCCTAATCTTCCTCATGCTTCATGGGAAAACAACAGCCCGCCCCCAATGCCATATTCCACTAGTCTCCAAACCCCGGAATAGGTATTAGAACGAATGCCGCAAGATGGGAAATAGTGTAAATACTGACATTATAAAATCAAGCGGAGATAATTCAAGGGCTTTATGCTGTCACCATATAAACAAATTGGAATGAGACTTCAAAACTAATGGTCTAACTATAATTTCAATTTTTTTTAAAGAAAAAGATTAATCTACTACTGTTAAGATATAATGAGTTCATTGGTCAGAATGGGTTACAAAAATATGAAGTAACATCTCACTAGACATTCTGAGTGCAGCTTTTATAAAAGTGCATTTTGTAGAAGTGCTGGTTATTAAATATATAAAGATGAAAAAGCTAGTCTCAGACTTGTCACCATGTTTTCATACTCCCATCTCTGTGATCAAACTGGTAAACAGGAATTCAAGAGAAATTCTATTTCATTCAGAAACAGTGTGAAGAATCTCAGCTATACAGAGTAGGGTACCTTAGGTGTGTTATTTGTGTTGCAGGTGCTCCATAGACATCACCACGATTCCAGAAATAAGTATCAATTTGCTTATGCCCCATTGTTCCCAATTTGTGAAAGAGGAGTCTCCCACTGCCCAAAAGAGAGAAAAGCAAAAAAAAAAAAAAAAAAAAAAAAAAAAAAAAAAAAAAAAAAAAGGACAAAACAAAAAGGAGAGAAAAGAGGATAGAAAAAGAACAGAAGAGTCTGAGTTGCTTATCAGTGGTGTTAGTGGAGAGGGTGAAAGTTTCATTTAAAATCTTTGTGCCCCCATCTTTCCCCAGTATCTGTCTGAGGTGTGGCTGAGACCAACAGACTGCTGTATTGTACTCAGCCCTCACAAGCAAGGTAACTCATTATTCATCAGGGTTCACAAGGGCTAGCCATCTGCCCAAGACAAACTTCTAGACTTTAAGAACTTTTACATAAAACGGTCTGCTCTTAGACTGTAAGACTCAATAATTTCCAAGTGAAGTTGCCTGGAAAACATCTGTGAAACCAGACTGCTGTAAGATGAACCACAAAACACAGGATGATAACTAATAGAAAATAGATGGGGCGAAGTTGAGGGAGTGAGTAGAGTTGGAAGTACTGGGAAACATTACTTCTCATCTGTGATCTAAAGCACATAGGCAAAACAATATATCAATTTTATATCATTACATGCAATAACCATTTTCATCATCCCCATCTACTCACTACCTTACAACAGTATTTTAACATGAAGCTGAAGTAGACTGTTCATCTACATAGTCTTTTTTGAGGATGGGGAGAGTCACTGAGATGGACCCTTATTCCCTAATTTGATCTTTCTCCAAGTGTGTACTCAAAGATTCCTTAAAATACATAATGTTGTGGAAAACTTCAAAAAAATAGAATCTTTTCAAATCACCTCTAAATCAGAAATAAAGGACAGTTTCCAAAATCTTTTAAAACACTTTGATAGAAGGTTCTCACACATTATAAAGAGAACCTTAGTCCAAAGACACACTTAATGTTATGTTACAGCTTATGTGACCTCACAACTGCTAAAGGCAATTAAGAGTAAATACATTAATAAGAGCAGATAAAATTGGGAAAGTTCTTAAGCTGAATCATGCCACTGGATTTTCATGCCTACCCCTTTCATTAAGAACTTACTTCTAAAATCAGAAAACATGTTAAGTAAGTAGTAAGGTGTTATACAGAACCATATCTGACCTAAGGCTTTAATAAACAAATCCTACGTTAGAATCTAAGATCCACACAGTACACCCAAACTTTCAGATTTCTCAATATTTCATCTGAATGGTATTTAAATTTGCCTAAATTTCCAAAAATGTTTTTAAAAATGATTGTTTTGCTCATCTATGAAATACAAAAAAACATGTATAATAATTATATGGAAACATATATGTGAATGAGGAAGAAAGGGAATGACAGAAAAAAGAAACAAATTAGAAGATTACAGGAGAGTGGCATTCACTGATGACAGACCCCCAACCCATCCTACATTTGTTTTAATGGAGCAGACTGCAGCCTCATTCCTGACACAGAAATCCAACATGTGGAGGCTCGCAGAGTTGACATCAAAGTTCTCAAGCAAATTCAGATCGCCAAGTTATAAACCCAAGATTAAAATACTGTACTATGGGACTAAGTGCCATCTTCTCGGATGATCTCATTTGCATACTCACGCATCTATAGTTGGTATTGCATATTTTCCAGTGTTGGTAAGCATTGCACCTTTCATGTTAGGATCTTTTACTTCCATCATAAAACTTCTGGGAATTCCAGTGCTCTTTTTAATCCTAGGACCAGATTCAAAGTTCTTGTCCTATTTGGAAGAGAGAACAAAGAAAGGAAGTAAAAACAAACAAAACAAAACAAAAAAACCACAGAAACAAAAAGTTATCTTTCATATAGGTCAACATTATGCAGTGATGTTTTACAAAAAACAGTACTTCACAATCTCCATAGAAAATTAAACTGAAGTTTAATATTAACATCCATCTATATTTTCTCTGTATTTCCCACGAATGCCTTGAAGATAACTCATTTAACTCTTCAGTTCTGCGAGCTGAGTACTGTCACTGCCTCCACTTTAAAGGATCAAAAACTGGCTTAAAGACCAAGTCACCTGCCCATGTCCACGCAGTTGCTGAACTGAAGAAGCAGACATGAAGCCTGGCAAATACGGCACTAGCGATCATCCTCATTTGTTGTTCAAATAAAGGCAACACTGGGACCAATGTTGTGGTGCAAGAGGTTAAGCTACTGCCTGGGATACCACCATCCTACAGGGCAGCCAGGTCAAGCCCCACCTATTTTCCTTCTGAACCAGCTACCAGCTAATAATGCACGTGGGAAAGCAATGGAAGATGCCCCAGTCTTGCACCCCTAAATTAACATGAGACACCCAGATGGAATTCCGGGCTGCTGACTTTGGCCTGATCCAGTTGGGGCTATTGCAGCTGTTTGGGGAGTGAACTATCAGACAGAATATTGCTCTCTGTAAGCTTTTCAAATAAGTATTTTTTAAAAACACTCTATTAAAATAGGTTGTACATATAGTTTCTATTTTGGACTTACCCCATTTGTTGGACAATTCTTAATGTAATGGCCGGGTTTACCACAACGGAAACAAGTATAAGATGGAGGTGGTGGGCCTAAAGGCTTCTTCATGTAACTGAAAGGGAAAAAAAAAATCTCTTATATACAAGGACAGAAAAACAGTGTGGTTGACTAGGGGAGGAAAGCCCACCCCAAAACTTCCTCCTTTTAGCGTAAAAACACTTAGAAACTTACTTAATTGGGTCGTATTCATGGCCAGATTGCGACATCATGGCTTTAATTTTATCTTCTTCAGATGCATTGGCTTCAGCCAGATTGGCAGTCTGTTTAACAGGTAATTATTTGACACACACATTAGAAACACATTAAAGACCAAGCAGCCAGAGACAACATACCTGTCATCCTGTACAGAGCAGTATCTAACTAACCTGGCATGGAAACAACCAGACATGTGGAAACCCAGGTCATTCAGTGACGCCTGTGCCGGCACTCCAGCCTTAGGCCTGTTTGTACCTTACATTAGCTCTGCATACTACTCATCTAAGAGTAACAAAACAAACAAAACAAAAGCTCTAAAATTAAGTGAAAGAGAAGACACTTGATGGTCTTAACCTTAAAAATGTTTCAAGTGTCACATGATTAATACAACTTGGAAGAAAGAAGAGTAGAATGATTGAATATACTACATAGCAGATGTGAGAAGTCAGAAAAGGCTAGTCAGGTAGTAGTTTCAGCTTTAAATGAGGTGCAAAGAATGTTCATGAGCATTCATAATTTTAAATTCTCCAAGATGCTATATATAATGGTCTAGATATAAGCAGGGTTTAAGGGAGTGAAATCTAACTTGACTTTTCAAGCATCTAGCACATGGATCAGCCATTTACTGAGTTTTCTCTTTACATTCATTCACAAAACAAGCAACCAGTTTTAACACTTTATTGTAATTTTATATACAAAAAAATGCTTAACATTAACAGAGCTTAGAACAACAGCAAGTTACAGAAAAATAGATTACAGATGTTTAACTAACTTGTTTGAACCCAAACATTATTTTACAAATGGGGAAAAAAAATTTTCCAAAAGCCCCCAACTCTTCCCTGCAAAGCAACAATGGTAAGAACTGACTAAACTCTAACATGGTTCTTTAAAGTACATAATAAAAACAATATAAATTGCTCAAGGTCTTAATTCTATGCTAAAGCACTTTGCATTAGATAATTATAAAATAGAATGATTTTAGAATCAATTTTAACGTTTCATTGTTCCCAGGACAGGAGCTTAAAAAGCAATTATTTTATTTGAACATATTTTGGGGATCAGATTCCAGGGAAGAGGACACAGCCTACAACACACCAAGGAGACAGGGACAGCACTAACGGAAAATTCACTTTTTTGCTCATCTTGGCTGCTGAATTTAGGTTCACATTTTCAGTAGTAGGCAGAACTTTAAAAATCTGTGTAACTTCCTTCCTGGTCCCCAAAATTCTATCAAGTAACCTATTACTAGTGCTTTCCCAAACAAAAGATACACACTGTTCAGCAGAAAACGCAAGCAACCGTACTGAAAGCATGGAGTTAACCACGTGCCCCTCTACCAAGCACACACACGGATATATTCCTGCCAGCCACCTTAGATACTTCCACAATTCATGTAGTCTGCGTTCAAACTAGTCTGTGTAAAACTTTGTTAAGGCAGACAGAACTATAAGCCTTTAGCATAAACAACTGTCATATTTAAAGTACAAGCCTTCGCTGGGGACAATTTAAATATTAAAAGCAAAAACAAAAAACAAAACCCGTAAAACAAGAAAAACACCTTATCCATGCAAAGAAAATCTTCTGTTTTGGCTCCTTAAATCAAAGTCCATGTAAGTTAGAGCCAAAACCACAAAATTCCTCCCGAACTGTTACCTTCTAATGTGCAACTCAACAAAAATGTGTAAAGGAAAAAAATCATGAGGTGTAGCTTCATGTGCTACTTGTCTTGAAGATGAGTAATACTCCAACTCCAGGCTAAGCTGACCAAGTACCTCCCTTTCTTCACAGGACAGCAATATATATAATCCTTAAAACAAAAAAATCCACCCCAGCCCAATCTAACAAACTGCTCCACATTTAAAAAAAAAAAATTTAGAGAAAGACATTTCCAAGAATACATATACATACGTATATATACCTTTGTAAGCTGGGCCAGTGTAATAGAAGCAGAGGAGTCATCAATCTGTTCACAAAAAATTAAACATACATTCAAGTTCCACACCGAAACCAGGGGAAAGTGATCATTTAGCTCCTAATGTTCAAATACTGGGCATTTTCTTAGTTTTTAAAGAATGCTATTTTTTCCAAGTCTTCAAATGTAGCTCAACTCTCTTCATCCATCATCTTCACTGCACCTATCTCACACCATTGTAATGGCTATCAGTTGGGGGAAGTGCTCAAGTACAATGGAAAAAGAGGGTTCCAAGCAAAGGTTATCATTCAGACAATTCATATGCAAGAGTCCTGTGTCTCTCAATGGTCTCTAAATGTGATAATGCTCATGACAGTGTACACTGGAAGCGAGAATAAGCATTTTTCTAATTTTCCCTGTGCTGTAAAAATAAGCAGCTCTTTCATGGCTCAGATAATTGTTTTCATAAATAACAGCTCCTACATCATTGCTACTTTTTTTTTTTTGAGCGTGGACTGTTCATCTTAAAAACATTTGCTTATTCTCCCATACAAAGATTAGCAGCAACTTTTTTTTTTGCCAAAGCAACCACAGCTTTATCAGGGAAAGGTACTCAGCAAAAGCAAGCAAATGTAAAAATAAAGGAATAGCAAAGGGGAGAGAGTAAACAGCTGGCAGTGTGTGATGATGGATCCCACCGAGAAGGCAAAGTTAACCAGACTGAGTATGTATGAACGACATAAGAGGGTTTTTAGAAAGCAAAAATCTTTAAAATCTCACTGGCTCTCCTAAGACAACTTTAATCAGTTATGCGTGTATACACACACAGACATACATACATGCAGCAAGTAACCCTGAAGATGGATTTCCCCGTTTCCTAAATCGGCTGTTTATTGAAGGGTATGTTTCTCATATATCATTAATCAGAACTCATTTAAAACGAGCAGAATGTAAAGATATCTCTATCAAAGAAAAAATCTTCATTTGGTATTTCTCAAGTTCTTCAAAACTAAGAGCATTAAAATAAAAGCAGTATGACTTAAGAGCCCCACGTAGACTACAATCAACATGCTCATCACATAATAGATATAAAAATAATGGTGGCTCAATTTTAGACCCATCATCAGTTAGCTCAATGCTTATTATAATTGGGAATATAAACAATTTCTTTGTTCCATGTTGGGGAACTGAAGAGCTCCTATTCCTAACACACTAATTCCACATTCCTAATGCATAACCACCTAACTGGCCAGAGGGTTTTCTTGATGAGCTCTGAAGTATGCGCCCCTTAAAAGAAAAAAACTAACGGGTAAAAATTATTCTAAACCACTGTCAAACATCACCTATACCATGTTACTAAGCAATAAAATAAATAGCACTTAAAAATAATGCATGTCCATTACTCTCTAGAACATGAATACTGAAAATTTCCTTAGGTAGTAATCTGTTATATTAACTTTTTAACTTTCTCGCCACTGGAACAAGAAAACTAGTGTGCTAAAAAAAAAAAGCCCCCAAATCTTCCATTCCTAACATCTAACATAAAATCCTAAATTCTGTTCTGTGCTTGTGCTGGGCTTTCTTTTTAATTCCCTGCCAATTTATTGCATTACATTACTCTTGAGCTTAAAGTGGTTTTAGATTTGCAATTCCACCTTAATCATTTTCTACTCCAAATAAATCATATCACCTTAAAATTCACACACACACTCAAAAAAAAAAATCCCAAAATTTATCACAAGCTTAGAAAAGCATCCAATTCTGTTTTCTTGTGTAGCAAGGTGTTAAATTAGCACAAAATGTTGAGAAATGTTTTTAAAATGATTTGGAATATATATATATATGAACTAAGCATCAATAAAGTCTCCATAAAATACTAACAAAATCGCCACACTAAAAAGTCTTCACAAAAATGACTGATGCACACTGTGAATATTTAAATTTAACCCCCCCCCCCCCCCCGCACCAAACTGGGCAGGGGTGTCTTATTTTGGGCCACAAGAATCTAAAATCTCTTAAGCCAATTTTACTTGCTTGAAATTAAAGTATCCCCGCAAAACGTAATTTTGGTATCTGTCAAGAGTAACAATCAGTTTTGGAGTCAGTACCAATATGGAAGGATGGTTAAAACAAGGCTTAAGAGTATGAAAACAGACATCTTGATTCGAGTTGGCATATTATTCGCCAAGAAAAATGTACCTATCTTACTTTGACTAATTAGGATAAAAACGAGCTCTCAGTGTCTCCACTTTGTTTTGTGAATGTGTACAACTCATGCAATTGTTACAATCTCCTCAAATGGGCACTAACTGTACTTGAAGAGAATAATTCTTACTCTAAGATGTCAGCATATGTACTCCAAGCAACAACAATGCAGATTATAACAAGTTCTTGTGTTTCCTAAAAGTTACAGCCACTTTTCAATGTATTAAAAAAAAAAAAAAGGAACAGAAAGCAAAGAGAAACCTAATAAATAGGCTTAAAATACACTGCTTCTTATGAATGTAATACAGACATGCCAGGGAACACACAAGGCTAAAAGAATGTTAACTTTATTTATGAACATGTGATTTGTGTTTATACACATGCTAATAAACAAAAAGAATTCTTTTCAAGAAATAAAACTTCACCCGAATTAGTTAAATACTATATAGAATGTACTTTATACAAAATGTGTTACATTAACTACTACAATCACCAGGATAGTCTAATTTCTGCTAGCATCTGGATACATGAAAATCAGGTTTAAATCAATCACCAGCAAAACAGTTACTTGGACAATCTTTACAGCATTATGCTTTAAAAAAAAAAATAAAACCAAAAAACCCATATCCAAAAAGAGGGGGGAAAAAACAAAAGACACTAAGATGTTTGATCTTTGAGAATCACTATATTTAGTTCCACAAGAACTAAAGATCATATACTTTATAAGAACAAGTCCAAAGTTCAGATACTCTTATGTTAGCATTTTAGATCCAACGATCCAATGTTATTGAAATGCCTCATACACAAAGATTGGTAGTATTTAAAAAGTATAAAGTGAAATAGCAAGCAATACCCTTCAATTCTAAATGAGGATTTCAAACATCTTGCATGGTGTACAATATCAAGCCTGAGTAGTAAAATGTTTAGAGAACCATCAAGTTAACAGAACCCAAGTAATGACAGACCTCCTGTGTTGGCCAACGTGTTTCACTCCACACTCAAGAATCCTACCACCTTTTACTTAAGAGCTCAAAGTCAAAACAGTGTTAAGCTAAAGGTATATCTGCGATCATAAAAACTGAGATGTCATCCTGGTTAAGAGGAATTTGATAAGCTACAGCTTTCAAATAGCCTACAATTAAGGTGGCATTGTAGTATCTTTTGACAAAGAGGGAATATTTTAATCGGCCATTTGAGCAGACTAAATAGAACTGGAAGAACTGTATTGAAATTAGAAAACAATACACTCAAATTACATCAAAATTAAGATCACTGAGATATTCTGTACTCATGGGGCTGGAGCTGGGGGTAGGGAGCAACTTCGGGTTGACTTCGTAACACAGCTGTAAACAGGAAGCTCAAAATCCTTGCCAAATACAGCAAGATTTAATATTAAAGCTATATCAAGGGTTTCTGGAAAGCTCTTTCCTATGATGTGTCTGAACTTGGACAAAGCATTAAACTTAGCTTTGAGTGTTGCTTATGCAATTTCTGAAAGCCAATCAGGCGGAAAAAAAAACTAAAACTAAGTGATACAACGTGAAGATGGCAAAGTATACACTCCAGACATCTTTTATTGCAAGAAACGAGAAGCACGCAACAGCCTGTACATACATACAAAATACTAACTATAGACAGACAGATGTAGAACATGTTCTCATGTTCATTAGTGTAAAACCTACACGATCTAAAAAGATCATACATGAGCTGTACAACACAGTGTCATACAGGGAGAATGCTAGCATATTTAATATGAAACAGTGCTATGGGCACAAATCACCCATTTCCACAAAATGTGTGCAAATTATGCCACAAAGATTCATATTCAACTGGGCTGTCATCAAAATACATTTTATTTACAATATGCTCTATGATCAGTTAGATAGTATTAAAATGATTTACTTCACTGCTACATTAAAGGTAAAAGCAATGTGTAGAAAATGTGAGATTGTGTTTTTACATACTGCTTTCGTAGTCCCCATGACTGGCTCAGTTCGACTTCTAAAAAACAAAACAAAAATTAACATTAGCTACTGAATACTGTTTTTTTTTTAATGCTAACAAATCTTAATACATAGGTCCACATTTTTTTACACACAGTTCTACTTCAGTACAAAATTTAAAAACTGCGCATTTCTGAAGTAATGAACAAATTACTACATTAATCTTTACTACTTCATAAAGTTTTTTTTTTTTACTGCTTTATAAAGTTTAAGATACATCAACAACTGAAAAATTCTGTACCAGGTAATTGTAAAACAGGTCTCCCTTGTAAACTGCAATGAATATTTTCTGAAAGGTAACATATAAATTCTATGTTTATAAACTTTGTGTTTTATTCTTACCAGACTGAAAAATAATACTATTACCCAGCTTCTGAGTTCATCTTGACATAAAAATTTTCACATTGTTTTCTTAAAGCAAGCACTGTTAACATTTATGACCTGGATTCCTGAAAAATTACCGTATCCCAAAACTATCGAATCAAGACAGGCTAATAGCTATTTTAAGTTTCAAAATCTTTAAAACAATGACCAAAGACTGAAGAATTCAGTCCCGGTAAAGTACAGCTTAGTCTTGAGAGTTTAGTTCAAAGGATAGGTAAATGGAAATGGACAATTTGATGTCTAAAAGAATATACCAGAAACAAACAAAAAACCCAAACCAAAGGGCCCGGGATGATGCCTCGATGCCTAATCCTCCATGCTGCAAGCGCTGGAGTTCCATATGGGTGCCGACCTGCATCCCGGCTGCTCCACTCCCCATCCAGCTCCCTGCTTGTGGCCTGGGAAAGTAGTGGAGGACGGCCCAAGGCCTTAGGACCCTATACCCATGTGGAGTACAGGGAGGAGAATCCTGGCTCCTGGCTTCGGATCAGCTGAGCTCCGGGTGTCGTGACCACTTGGGGAGTGAACCAGTGGATGGGAGATCTTTCTTTCTCTCCTGCTCTCTATAAATCAGCCTTTCCAATAAAAATAAATGAATCTAAAAACAAAAAGCAAAAACAAACAAAAAACAAAACAAAGAAAAAAAAAAAACCAAAAATCTTTAGTCCACAAAGGAAAGAGATTAGGGAGTTGAGCTGCCTTTAAAATCTTTAATTTTAAAAGCTTGTTACTTTAACTACAGAAAAAAGGTTGGATAGTATCTAAAAGGAGTTCCTGGGTTTGTGAAGTCCGTATATTAAAAACATCGAAGTTTTAATTTTTTATTAATTGTTTATAGGTATTTCACATGGCAAATTTACCATAAAATTCTGTGTTGTGAACATAAAATTTTGTAGAAAACGCATACAGATTTGGTAACCCAAATGGATTACCAAAAATTTGCTATTCTTTAAAAAAGCACTTGGTAACAGAAGAGTATTCAGCTTTTAAAAGCTGTCCGTCGTAGACTTATATAAAGTTTACAACAAATTTAGATGTTAAGTTTACAACAAATTGAGAAAAATCCTAGAATACTTGGCCACATGAGGCAAAGTTCCAAGACATGACTGTTTTACTTCAAGAACATAGAGTTTGCCAAACTCTCAAACCTAACTAGTTATTTGACCTAATAGCCCCTGTTGCTGCCCTGGCAATGAGTGTAAGATCCAGGCTGGTCCCAAGCAACTGCTGCGTTCTTATTCGAATAATAGGCATTTATCATATGCCAGGCACTGTTTGTTGAATTCTTACAACCCTTCTGTGAAGCATAGTTGTCCCTAAGTTCTAGCGGACTGGTTCCAGGAACCCTTCAAGATACTAAAACCTGCAGGTGCTCAACTCCCTTATATAAAACGGCAGTGTTTCACATATCTTACGCATATGTGCTATTTACTTTAAACCATCTTTAGATGACTTGTAATACTTAGTATAATGTAAATGTTATATAAGAAGTTGATATCCCATCTTGTTTAGGGAATGACAAGGAAAAAAAAGTTTGTGTATGTTAACTACAGGGGCAATCATCACCAGCCCGAGAAAAGGATTTCTTTATTATTATTATTATTATATATGTCAGCAACAAGATAACATTTCTCTCCCAAAGATTTTCAATCCAGGATTGGTTAGGAGGGCTGACTATATTCTGAGGACTCTAAGCTAAAGACTAAATATCTTACCCAAAAGCATCTACCAGTAAAAAGCAGTAAAAATAAATTCAAAGCTAAGCCTGATTTCAATGCCTGTCCATAAGTCCTATATACTACAGTCCCCCAACGAAAACTCACTACTGGTAAGAAATACATTAGCATCAGTGAATAATCCTTATGCTATCAAAATACTCAGGGTAAAACTCTACAACATGTCTACTTCCACGGTGACAAGAACAGAAATGATCAGCACCAACAAAAAGGAAATAAAAACTAAAACTAAAAAGTTATCTGAGCATCACTCTTTTTTGTTATTTTTTTTTTTTGTAGAGCATCACTTTCTTGTTTTCGTGAACAGTGCCCATATGGAGCAAAACCTTTTCCTAATAATAACTCTTCTTCCAACAAGTGATCAAGTCAGCTGACTGGGGGAAAAACAGGACAAAACCCCTCATCCTAAGCATTTGGAGAACTGAGAAGACGTTCATTAATAATTGTAATAGTTTCAGTTCTGAACTACATATTCTTCCTAACTTTTACAAAGGGCCCTTTGGAAAAAAAAATGTGTAATTTGATACTTACATGACATATGTCTTGCTTGTAGATTTAACTCCTCCAATAGGAATCCTTCTTACAATTACAGATGAATTCTTAGCAATGAGAGCATTATCATCAGTATATTCTGTAAATAAAGGTAAAGAGTTGAATTTCTATTTGAGGATTTGTAAATTCCCAAAGAACTAAAAACTTGCAATGTCAGATTTTATGGGAAAAAAGCTTCAACATAAAACACATTAATAACCATGTGACCCTTGCATTTCTACACTGGGGAATCAGTGTAAATACCCATCATCCTTAGGAGACTTCTTAAAGGAAACCAAATCGTTGTTAGTAGAAGTTCTTGGCTCTAGCACCTCTATTTCTGAGAAATTCGAAATCTTAGACTCTGGTTACTTGGCTAGAAGAGCTGCTGAACAGCAGAAAACGCTACCACTTACAATGAAGGCAGTGTGTCTCTCCCAGTCCCTGACTAGGAGTTAAATATTATGATCCATGTTCTCATAGAAATGCTGACCAGCAGAAACAGCTACTACTTAGAATGAAGGTAGTGTCTCTCTCCCAGCCTCTGATCATAACTTAAATATGATCTCTGTCCTTATGGAGGTTATTAGGACGACGACGAGAAAACTACATACTATGAATAAAAACGAATTTCATAGTAACAAAGGAAAACTTCAGATAGAATGCTGACTCCAAGGAAGTCCCTCTAAACAACTGAGCAACTAGTTACCCCAAAACAGATGCATCAAGATACGAGCAGAGAAAAGCTGAGAACAGTGACAGAGGGGAACAATGCGATACAGGAAGAAACACACAAATCACACACCAATTGATACTTTTGTTCCTAAGTACAACAAAGACATTAAGGACTTTGAACAAGGTGATGACAATGTAATTTCCTTTGATTTCTCTGGCATCTCCCTGTAGAACAGTTACTAGCTAGATGAATGAGAAGAAATGGAGAGTGTTTTCAAATATAACTGATTAGGCCTGCTGATGGATTGGGGAGATCAGGATGCCGGGTTAGCACTTTCTAAGACCAAAAGGAGAAATGGCCTTACTTTTCTATTCCTTAGATTGCCATTATTTGTAAGACTTCTATAATAAGGCATTAATAAACTGCAGCTTAACTATTGCCAAGATTTACTAAAGAAGGAATTTGTCAAAATCTGTTCTCCTTATCCTCTCATCACCAGATAGGTTTACTCTAAGTTTCAGTTAAAATTATAGAGCACATAGTGGCCAACTGTTTTTCTAATGATTTCAAACATGTCCATCTATCAACTCTATCATTTTTAGTCATGTTAGTATTCTAATTGTTCAGGCAAGGGCTCTAACAGTGTATTTTCAAGTGGTAGGCTGCTTCTCACAGGTATCCAACTAGAGTGATGGGATTTCCTAGACTCAGGCACCCTCATAAGACAATCATTGTTAATCTGGATGGTTTATTAGTCCCAAATCCAAGTACACAGAGTCAGAAACACCACGAGCAGGGGAGATGGGTGATTTTTGACAAGGAATCCCAAAACACAATGTAATGTAACACCCGATACAGGTTTCTGACGATGTGTAATTATTCTCAAACGCTGTCCAGATAATACATTCATCTCATCAACACAGTCAGCTGTCCTTACGGCCCCCGCACAGGGATGCATGCTCAAACTGCCTTTTCTGTCTTGAGAGGGAAGATCTCCCATACACTGGTTCATCCCCTGAATGTCTGGGACCAGGAACTCAGAACACTGGAGTCATCACCTGCCACATTAGCAGGAAGTTGACATCAAGGGTGGAACCGGAATTGGAACCAAGGCACTTAGATTTGGGATGGATGTCTGAGGCAGGGAACCACCTGTCCTTTTCGGTTCCTGAATTACAATGCCTTCTATCCTAGCAGGTACTTGCATATTTCAAATACATTGAGGAAAATGTTTACTTTAAAAGACTTGCCAATGTAGCCATTTTTAACCAAAAACCTGAATGGGATGGATAGAATGAAAAACAAGATGAATCGGACAACAAGAAGATAGTAAGGGTCCCTCTAAAATACTTCCAAACTCCTCAGACCAAGTCCAGAATGAAAGCTGTTTTTTAGGGGTCAGTGTACAGAAAAGCTTAGTAAGCCCTCTACACACAGTAATGAATATTATGGGGACCTTCTGACACGGCTTCAGAAAGAAGATTAAAACACATGGCATCCTGATACAAGCACTTTAGACTTACTGAGGTAAGGGGCCTAGACATGGACTGATTTACAGAAACAGAGAACATGAGGTATTCTAGACATTAACTCAAAACAAATTAAAGTGGTCCAATTCAAGAGTCAATTCTAGGCGGTCTCCTACAAAGCTACAAACATTTATTTATTTTGCAATCTATAATTCACTAGATAGTGCTAAAACCAGTGGCACTCTTAATCCACTACCTAGTGAGGTAAGGCACCTATCCTAAAAAGTGGCAGTTCCCACACAGATACATCAAAGGAAACAGCGGCAGAGCAAAGCACTTACTTCCCTGGCTGGTGAATCTTATTTCCCTGGACTAGCGGAAAAACAAAACATGCACACAGTCACAAAATTCTTAACATTTGTGAACAAAATTCCTTCTGCCATAATTCACTTTAACCAGGTTATGTGCAAGCGTTAGGGGGAACACAAGCATAAAAGCCTCGTCTCAAGTGACTTGACCTGTGTAACACATCAGTAAAATATGAAACTCATGCATGATCAAAAGCAGCCTTGATAACCCTTTATTTTTCATTCTTCTCAATCATACTCATTAATACATCACGATGGCCTAAAATTCTTATCCATCCATTGCATGAAATGTAAAAAAAAACAAAACACAAAAGGTGGCCTTACATTTCCACTATTCATGACCACTGTCAACTCATTTCACCAAGCACAGACACAAGATTCATTTCCCAAGGTTAAGATACTCATTTTTAAAAGCGGAAGGAGCATGTTGTTGGAGTGCCACCCTGTCAGTACTGATGTTCCTTGACCTGAGGTGACTGTCTACTCCACTAACAGACCAGAGGTAGGGGACACTTCATTTCAGTCAATTCTGTAATCAGTAAGTCCCCTAATTAAAACTTCACTTTCTTCTTGTTACTCCATCAATAATCTCAGGAGATTCATCTACTGAAAACTACACACCAGCATTAGTTTGCCGACAAAGAGAAACTGTGGCCAGTCAGGAGAGACAGCCGGTCACGTGGTTCAATGTGTTTTAAAAGGAACTAAAGATTCTAACTAGAGGCTTACTTTCCACTTCTTTTGTAACAGAATTTTCCTCCCAATATCCTGGCTATCGGCAGTAATGGGAAGCCTAGCAATTTCTACCTTAAAAACAGAAAAATTGGTCCTTCTGATCTTTACCCAACTGCTCAATTTTAAGAGCAACGTGATGAGCTGAGAGCTCAATCACCCCCATTATTACATGAATCATTCCTAACAAGAGTGGGCCAATGCTTTTTCACGTTCCAAAAAAAAAAAAACAAAACAAAAAACCCATTCTAACACTGCTTGAAAATCCACCACAGTATTCAGGTGATACCGCTTCTTCTTTGCGACACAAGGGGTGAACGGGGAGCAAGAAAGCAAGGTCATCCCATTTTGCCATTGAATTTCATAAGCTTGTCAGGTTCGGAAAAGTTAAAGGAACCCTGCACCTGCTTCTCCTCTCCCCGTTCTGGCTGGAGAAGCCACACAGGCTGAGCCCCATCCCCAGAACTCAATCCATCCCCTCTGCCCTGCGCGCCCCCCCACCCGTGCTCCTGTGGAACCAGGCTGTTCATCGGACTTGCGGGCTTGGTGAGGCTGAAATCAACAGGGAAGCCGGTTCAACTCCAAGGCCGAGGGCTTGCAACCCTACCCATCGGAAAGTTGTTGCCAAAGCATTTAGAACCAAACAGTCCCGCAAGAACGGCGGTTAAGTCTTCTGCCAGGCTCCTCACAGCTGGCATATGCGTCTTCACCCAGCACGTAGCTGGAGCCCGTGGGCTCTTACCTTCTTTCGTCTGCGCGTTGGTGATCTGCAGGTCGCAGTCGGCAGCTTTCAGCTTCTCTCTCCCCATGATCTGCTTCTTTAAGTCGCACAGGGAGATGTGCAGCCCATCAAAGGTGACGGTATCATAGTTGAGTTTAGAGGAAAATTTATAATGCACGCACGACATGGTGCCAAAGGGTTCCTAAGGTTCAGCGAGGAGACGTGGGACACTCTCAATATATGTATATTTATCAAATGAAGAGCAAAATAGGTACACACACACAAAAAAAAAACACTCAAAAGACACGGAGGACCCTAAGGCCTCAGCAGATTAAATAATTCTCCCCTCCCCCACCAAAGCCACAAGCAGGGGTTCGTAAGAACAATAATTCAGAACATCCCCCGCCCCGCACACACCCTGAGACTCAGAAATCACTTCATGTGGGGAGGAGGACGAGGACGTGGGGGGGGGGGCGGGGGGTGCGAAAGGAGAAATCGAGAATCCTCCAACGGGCACAGCGTCACCCGGCTGGGTCCCCCTCGCTCATGCTAAGGGCCGGCAGGAGACGGGGGAGGCTTTTTTGGGGGGTCAGGCGGTGCAGTCAATAGCGGTCAGTCCACAACGTTTAAAGAGTCCGGATGACCCCGAGGGGTCAGGGGTCCATAGCGCGGCCGCACCTCCCGGTTGGTCTCTCCTTCCGTGGAATTTTTTTTTGGGGGGGAGGGTGGAGGGTGGGTGACCCAGGCCCCCGGGAGAAGGCCGAGAGGGGAAGAGGGGGCCCTAGGCCCGGAGTCCACGAGCGACTCTCTCGCCTCCTCCCGGCTTCCGGACGACCGGCGTCGGCTTCCCCAGGCCCAGGCTCCCCGCCACACGACACGCCAAGCCCCCTTGTTTTGCGCCTGCTGAGCACCCGGAGGCCTCGAGCGGCTGGCCCCGCGGCCTAGGCCCGATAACGCGCGGTCGGCGGAGGAGAAGAGGCCTTCCCGTGGGCCGCCCCCGGCTCGGCTCCGCCTCCCCCGCCGCCTCAGACACAAAGCCGGTACTAGGCCCCAAGTAGGCCTCGAAGCGCTTCCTCACCACCCCGGGCCCCAGCCAGCGGCCGGGTGGGCTCGGGCGGACCCCGGGGACACCGCCGAGGCTCTCCGGACGCTTCCTCTCTCGCCGGATCCTCCACGTTTTGCTCTCGCCTTTTCGCTCTCCTTCGTCGCCTTCCGGCCCCAGCACCGCGGCCAACAAGCCGAAGAAAATCGGCGGGCGGAGGCGAGGGGCGTGGGGCGGGGGGCGCTTCGCTGGCTTCCCCTTCTCTGTGTTTTGGTTTTGGTTTTGCCCCACGGCCGCTCTCCGGGCCCTCACCAGGCGTCGGCGACACCTCCAAGCCGGGTACTATGGCGGACGCGGCCTGGCTGCGGGCGAGCGCCCCACTCCGGGGTCTCTTAAGCCGGGATCGCACGGGCGGCGCGCGCGCGGGGCGGGGCCGGCGCGTGCGCGGGAGGCGGGGCCGCTTGGGGGCGGGGCCGCGGCGTCACAAAGCGCCCCGCCCCGCCCCACGTGACCCTGCGCTTTGTGACTCGGCCGGGTCGCGGAACCTGAGCGCCGGGGGCCGGGAAAACGGAAGAGACCATTTTCCTACAAAAGGGAGAGGGAGGTCGGAGGAAACCATCCACTTCATACACGACAGGGGGAGGCCGTGGCGGAGGACGGAGGACCCGCTGGGGGGTGGGGGGCGGTCCCCGGAGGAGGAGGAGGGTTCGCTTGGCCAAGTTTACAGTGCCAAGTAAGGGAGCTGGCTAAGTGCCCCTGCCCCGCCGCGTCTGTCCTCCTTCCCCACAACCCTCCACATTTTTGTAAACACTATGGTTGCTACGCAGTCCACGATGGTTGCTATGCAAGTCCTCCCCAGATCCCCCTCCACACCCACCTCCCCCCAAACAATCTGGACACCCTAAACTCTGCGAGGGCACTTTCGGCCGCAGACCCTGCAGGACAAAATCGCCACGACCCGCGCCAAGACGGATTAAGTGCAGAACTAGCCGCAGGCTTCGGGAGTCCTCAAGCCGGGAATTCTTGCCTGGACTTAACTCTCTGATTCTGGCTTCGCTTTGGTTGGGGAAATGCTGTTAAAAGCAGGACCTGGCTTACTGGACTGCTAGGGATGAACGGATGCCTTTCCATAGCTTAAGACCAGGCCTGGCCCGCGGGGGCAATACATCTCCACACGTGTGGACTTTATAAAAGTCCATTTTAACCCCCCCAACCCCTACGTGTGGTTCACGTGGCCATTAGCTCCAGTTCAGAGAGTGAGGAAACTAAAGTTAGTTTTCTGCATTTGCAAACAGCAGTGTTGGTTCGCCTGTAACTGACTGTCGCGGCTGAGATGAGAGTTTTAGCTTTATTTTTGGTTGTGTCCCAGCTGTCGCACTGGGCCCACACAGAGCCGGTGCTCTATCAAGTGTTTAATAACCAGATACACTTGATGTGCCCCCTAGGAATATCATGGGCCTCGGGGCAGACCTGGAGAGGCAGATACAGGCGCACAACACTACTTCCCATAAGCAACCATTTTATTTCGTCCAAATGATTGTTTTTCATAATTTACCTTAGTTCTCCTGTGGCTCTGTCTGCTTTAGTGTGGGTGCTGAAACGCACAGCGGGATTGAAGGCGAGAGTGCCCTCAAAGCAGAGAGAGCCTGAACCACACAGCCTTTCTCAAAACCAAAAGGGTGGATTTCAGTCCTTTTATAATGCAAAAAGGGTGGGCTAATAATCTTCTACCCTGAGCCCCTTAACCAATCACCTAAGGATTAATCGGGCCACACCCTTAAGATAACGTAGGGTGGGAAAGAATATCATCAGCCTTACCTGCGGTCAAACCACTCTCCCGCTTCTGGCGCCACCCAGACGCTCAGACGGAGGGGAATCTGACATGATGAGATTTCACGGACCTACTACTGATGGATTGATGCAAAGCTCCCTTTAGTCCGTTTGGTACAAGTCCTTGATTAGTCTGAAGTTCGCACTTCTCTTCTGGTACATACAGGGCTGTCCTCCGAGCCGCGTTTCCCCCAGCCCCACTACAAGCAATGTCTTGATAAGCCCTCACATCCTTTTTTGTATTATGCCTCCAGTGACTGTCATTCAGGATGTCAGACCCGGGTGATTCTCAGGTCGACCGTATCTTCTCAGTGTCAACTGCAGATATTAAGCAGCGCCCTGATCTTTTTTCCTGGTGTCCCGATTTTAAAGTCAGAGGCCAGAATGCTCAGAGCCAAGAAGTTCAGCCTAGCCACATTCCACCTGTGCACTTGTCAGATCAGGAAGTTGGAGTGAGGTATATCTCCCCGCCAGAGGTGGTTAGAGACCCTTAGTCTTACTGAGGTTAAGTACGCTCAATGTCATCCTGCAGGTCGGCCAGCACTGATGACATCACCGGATTCTAAGTGGACTGTAAATCCCCCAAGTTATTTAATTTTTATAGTTATTTAGTTCATAGTTATTTGATTTTGAAACAACACAGGTTTTTTTTTTAAATCATTTTGCATTTTTAAGAAATAAAAGCCTTCTGGGCCAGATACAATAGCCTAACAACTAAAGTCCTTGCCCCACAGGCACAGGATCCCATATGGGCGCCAGTTCTAATTCCAGTACCCCGCTTCCCATCCAGCTTCCTGCTTGTGGCCAGGGAAAGTAGTCGAGGTCGGCCCAAAGCCTTGGGACCCTGCACCCGCGTGGGAGACCCGGAAGAGGATCTGGATGGCTTCGGATCGATGCAGCTCCAGCCATTGTGGCCACTTGGGGAGTGAATCAGGGAACGGAAGATCTTTCTGTCTCTCCTTCTTTCTGTATGACTTTCCAATAAAAATAAATAAATCTTTTAAAAAAAGAAATAAAAGCCACCAACTTTTTTTCATAGTTTTGGCTTTGATTTAATATACAGAATATCATGAGCATCCATCCCTCCCATCACTCACATCCTCAGAAATGATCAAGATCCTATTGTTTGTAACAACTATTGCAGTTTTTCTTTTTAGTTTCCTGATATGTATATGCAGCCTAAAAGCCTTTTGTAAAAAATCTTTTGTTTAGCTTGCTTTTGGACTTTATCAGGATAGATGGATGACTCCTACTGTGTCTCGGTGGGTGCCTCCTTTTGCTTGGCACTATGTTGGGGCCAGTGTTGTGGCACAGTGATTAAAGCAGTCGTTGGGACAGTGGCATTCCGTACTGGCAGGAGTCCTGGCTGCTCAGCTTCCAATACAGTTTCTTGCTAATATACCGGAAAGGCCCTCTCCCTGCCACTCATGAAGGAGAACAGGAGGGAATTCTCAGCTCCTGCCTTTGGCTTGGCCCAGATTTGGCTGTTGTCGCCCAGTTAGAGAGCGAACCCCCAGACAGAAGATCTCTCGTTCTCTCTCTCTCTCTCTCTCTCTCTGTGTTTGCATATGCCTGTCTTTCCAATAAACAATCTGAAAAATGAAAATCTTTATTTTGTACAGCAGTTTCTGTAGTTCAGTCCAGAGTTCCCATATAGCCCTCCCCTTCGAAAAGTTTTAGTTCATAAATATTGTTAATGTTTTTTGCACTCATGGGATGTATTTGTGACAATTTTGAGGATACATGATTATTAAGGAAGGTCCATGGTGCTCCAGGTTCACCCAGTGGATTTAGACAAGTTTGTGGCTACATGCATCTGTTTTTATAGCTCTGCAGATCTTAAATAACTCCTTTCGCCTCCCACCCCCTGCCCCTAGAAGCAACTCTTCTTTTTACTCTCTTAACCTTCTCCAGAATTTATCTAGAATCATACAGGGCACAGCCTATTCGGGTTTGAAACTTTGTTTTAAAATGAAAGATGTATGATTCCAAAATCAATGACAAGGATAATCCAAGAAGTTCATCTTTGCCCTTCACTCAGTTAATCAACTGTTACATTTTGGACCCATTCCTGGTAACATTGGTTCTCACTCTCTGTCCTAGACTCACATCACATTGATCAAAATCAGAAATTGGAACATCAACACCAAATTACCTAACCCACAGGACAGATTAGAATGTTGTCTACCCACCAATGTCAATCATCTTGTCTTTTTTTCTGCTCTGTGATTCTATTCTGGATCACACATTGCAATTAGTTTGCTTTCATCTCTGTCTCTCAGCCTCCCGTAGTGTGCAACATTTTCTTAGACTCTGTGCCTTTTGGCATTCTGGGAGAGAATGGGATCATTCTTCTGTATTTTGTTTAATGTTTCTTCATAGTTAAATTTTACACAGTTAGAAAATACATAGTTTTTTATTTTCACAGGAAAACAAGAGAATTAACATGTCCTTCTCCAAGCATCAACCCAGCTAGAGGCACATGAAGACTGCCAGATGAATTTTCCTCTTGTGTAACTATATTTATTTGAAAGGGGGGTGGGGAGAGAGAATCTGTTGGTTTGCTTCCAAATGTTCCTAACACCTGAAGCTCAGCCCGGAGCCTGGAACTCAATTTGGCTTGTCTCCAAAGAAGACCCAACGGCAGGGACCCAATGACTAGAACCACCACCTGCTACCTGCCAAGGTGCATGTTAGCAGAAAGCTGGAACTGGAGATGGAGTGGGGACTTGAACCGACACACTCTGCTGTGGGATGTGGGCTACCTAAGGCTTCCTGAGCCTAAGGCTTGCCCCAGCAGCATAATCAGCAGTATATTTTAGTTACTCTAGTTATAAGCTAGCATCATAAGTCCTCTTATGAACAGAATTTTTGAAAACTGATATGAACAGTATGTGGTTGTTGCATCGTTCTTTTATTAATTCATTTAGGAGCAAAACTTGAAAGTGTGGCAGTGACTGTAGGATGGATGGGCGTCAGAGGAATGCATTACATTGGCGAAGTGTGTATTAGAACTGCAGCTTTGGGAGGTAGGTGGGCATGTTCTAGCTAAGGCGAGCATTCTTACACCCATGGATATAACTTGTGTTTTATGCTCAAGTAAAATGTGACAGAAGTATTGTACAAGAATTTCAAGGGAGCTGTCTTCTTATTTTATTTACCTTTAAGAGTTTATTTTTCACATAAGTTATTTTTAGTTAATTAACTTGAAAAGAGAGAGAATCAGTTAACTCCCTAAATGTCTATGGAGCCAGGAAATCCAAGTCTTGTTTCCCACGTGAGTGGCGAGAACTCAGTTTCTTGAACCATCACCTGCTGTCTCCCAGAGTGCACATTAGCAGGAAGCTAAAATAAGGAGAAGAGCTGTGGGCCTGACACGATGGTCAATGTTAAATCCTCCCTTTGCAAGTGCTGGCATCCCCTAGGGACACTGCTTTGTGTCCCAGCGGCACCACTTCCCATCTGGCTCCCTGCTTCTGGCCTGGGAAAGCAGCAGAGCGTGGCCCAAAGCCTTGGAAACCTGTACCCTCTCAGAAGACCTGGAGGAAGCACCTGGCTCCTGGCTTTGGATTGGCATAGCACCAGCCATTGCAGACCATTTGGGGGGTGAACCAGCAGATGAAGGATCTTTCTCTGTCTCTGTCTCTCTCTCTCTCCACAATTCTTATCTGCCTTTCCAATTTTATATATATATATACATATATATATATATATATATATATATATATATATATATATACACACATATATTAAAAGTAGTGTTGGGGCCTTGAATTCAGACACTCTGATATGGGCTATGGGTGTCCCAAGTAGTATCTTAACTGTTGTGTCAAACACCTAGCCCAGAAACTCTCTTCTGAATAGCAAAAGCTGGCAACCACCCAAGTGCCCATCCTCAACAGAATGAATAAATACATTATGGTGTATCCAGTTTACGGATCATTATACAACAGTGAGAACAAGTAAAATATAACTACCTGCAGCAACATAGTACTGAAATCTTTTTAATTTGGGTAAAAAAAAAGTATTCGAAGAAGGCATTATATAATAACCTTTTTATGAAGTTCTAAGACATATAAAATTAAGCAATACGGTATTTAGTCAGGCAGACATATTTAGCATGTTGGTAAAATACGATTGGGAGACACAAAAGTCAGAATTATTCTTACCTCTGAGATAGAAGGACGAGACGGGGGAAGTGCTCACCAGACATGAGCTGTTGGCAATGGCCTTGTTCTGGCTGGATGAGTGGCTCTGCAGGTATCATTATTTTACTGAAAATAAACAAGTAAAAAAGAGTAATTAACCTAAAAGGAAGCCATGCACAGAACAATGATGACAGGTGACATGACATCAGGGTTATGATTAATCCGCTCGTGTGCACCTGAGCTTCCACCTCTCCCCTCCCCCAGCATTCAGACAGAAAACTCAAATCCCTTCAAAGGAATGATAGGCTAGCTCCTTACCACTTGTTAAAATGAGGTTAAGTTTAGCTGATGCAGTTAAGCCAATGGTTACGCACTTAACTCCATAGGTGTAAATAAAACTGATTTGAAGGGCTTGAGCTGGAATCATCTGGTTCCAGTTTTCCTGCGTTGAGATCAGTGAGAGGACTGGGGGCCTGTTGCAAGCATTTGGGGAGTGACTCAGTGGATGGAACATCTCTCTCTCTCTCTCTCTCTCTCTCTCTCTGCCTTGCAAATAAATGATATAGCATCAAGGGACCTCACATGATCCAGTGACTCCTAACGTCATTCCTCCCCCATTGAGACTCATTTACAAGCAGTGTTTTGGAATGCTGGGGCCTCATAAAAGTTGCCAGCATGTGGGCGTTCCTTATAGACAGATTTACCACCCTTCTTGCTTGCCTTTCCTAGGAATGCAAGGGTTCTAGGCAAACACTTGGGGGGAGCAGGCATTGGAATTTACTTGTGTCAAATATCAGGCAAAGCAAAGAACCTTCAAGCAGCTTTTTTTCTCTTGGGTGAATGTGACGTCTTCACGTATTCCCTGCAAGATGAGCTTTGGAAGGAGTGCGTATGTCTGCCCATCAGTCCAGTCTGTGGCTATCAAACCAAGGCTCCTTCCATCAGGATGTCCCATGATTTTCATCCCTGGGCTTGGTTTCCATCTGCAATCTTGGTTGTGTGACCTCGGGAACATTCCCTTCATGTCTCTGACCCTCGAATTCCTTGATGGCTGGTTTCTGAGACCCAAGGTTGCTTTAATGTTCCACTGTTACAGCCTTGACATTGTTTGCAAAAGTTTGAATGGAGGCCTTTACCTGCACCTTTTGCTCTGAATCCAGCTAACTATGCAAAACGTTGTTAAAAAAAAAAGTATCTTTTTAGAAACCGAAATTAGCCCAGTGGTTACCAGAGCACCAAGGGACAGGAAATGGGAAGATTGTGTGTATAGTGGACATGGAGTTTCAGTTTTGCAAGTTAAAAAGTTCTAAAAATCTGTTTCACAGAATCTTGATAGTTAAGATTACTAAACACACATTTAAAAATGGTTAAGAAATTCTATGTTATATGTAAAGGGAAAAATGGTGTTTAAAGCGACAAAAAAAAAGGAAAAACCAACATGAGTGCCTTCCTCAAAGGGTTGTTAACGCAATGATTGTGAATGTTCCCAAAGTACCACTCCAATGTTGTTGGGGAAACAAGTTCAAGGGGCAATTGCCAGTGATGTTCTTTGGTGTGATTTCAACAGGGGCAAACAAAACAATAATAAAAGAACAAGTGCTGGTGGTCAGCACTGTGGCACAGTGGGTTAAGCTACTGGTTGGGTTACCTGCTTCCTATATCAGAAAGCCAGTTGGAGACATGAGTACTCCACTTTCCATCGAGCTGTCCATGATATGCCTGAGATGTTAGCCTAGATCCTGGTATCCATGCAGGGGACCTGGAATGAGTTTCGAGCTCCTGGCCTCAGCTGTGTCTGTTGCAGGCATTTGGGGAATGAACCAGCATATGGAAGAGCTGTCTGGTCCTGTCAATTTCTTTCTCTTTCATTCTGCCTTTCACACATACAAATAGACCTCTTATTTATTTATGTTTTAATAAGAAAACAGGAGGGGATTGCATTTGCTAGGCACTTGTGGTTCATCGCAATCTGTGTCAAATATTATTCCTTCCCCATTTCTTCCCCAATCCTTCCCATAGGAAGTCCACATTGAGACATAGCAGGTTCAATTTTTGGCGTGAACATCACTCATCGGAGCACCAGTTAGAGCCCCGGCTTGTTCGTGTCCAATCCAGCGCCCTGCTGATGTAGCTGGGAAAGCAGCCAGTGATGGTCGAGTTCTTGGGCCACTGCCATCCTTCTTCTCCTTCTTTTAAATTATTATTATCATTTTATGATACAGTTCCATAGACCCTGGAATTTCCTTTCCCACCGCCCAATCCCCTCCCCTGCCCCCACCACCAAGTTCCCTATATTATTATTGTAGTGTATTTCTGCATAAACAGTCATATGTCCATCATTGCGGGCATGGACAATGTCAGAGAGTCCAGCATCCTATTGTCCAGATATAGTAAATAGTTTTATCTATCTGGAAGTAGAGATGCATACTGCATTGTATCCTCACATCCGGATGTGATAGTCTCCATTATAGTTACTATACATCCCCTTAAATGAAAAGCCACAATACAAAATCAACAGCAGGAACAAAAAAATTAAAAACACTATGAAGTTAGATAACATGCTATTGAATGACTAATGTATCACTGAAGAAATGAAAAAAAAATCAAGAACCTTCTTGAAGAAAATGATGCTACTATATGATCTATAAGTTACTGGAGAACTTAATAAGAAAGAATTTTGAAGAGATGAAACTTAAAAAAAATCCATGAGTACAGTTTCTGCTGATCTTTGTTGATGAGTATATCTCCTGTAAGCAACAAATAGATGGGTTTTGTTTTTTGATCCAGTCTACTTATGTACTACGTTTGATTGATGGGTTTGATCCATTTAAATTTAAGGTCAATCTAAATAGGTGGTAACTTAGTCCTGTCATTTTAGCAATGTGTTGTTCATTGGTTTAGTCTTCTGTTGTCATTTTACTAGGGTGCTCTTTACATTTGCTTTCGGTTTGGGTGGGCACTATTCCTCTTATCTGTCAAGAGACCATCTTGAAGTATCATTTGTAGGGCAGGTTTGGAAGAGGCATATTCTTTTAACTTTACTGTGGAAGAATTTGATTTCATTTTCAAAGACAAAGGACACCTTTGCTGGGTACATTATCCTGAGCCAACCATTTTTTGCTTTTAGAATTTGGAATATGTCACTCCATTCTCTCCTGGCCCATAGCTTTTCCTGTGAGAGGTCTCCTGTGAATTTAATTGGCATTTCTTTTTACGGCAATTGATCTTTTTCATGAGCACATTTAAGGATCTTTTCCTTATGCTCTATTGAAGAGAGCTTGATTATCATGTGTCGTGGCAAAGATCGCTTTTGGTCAACCCTGTTGGGAGCTCTGTGCCCTTTCTGAATGTAGTTGCCCAATTCTTCCTCTAGATTAGGGAAATTTTCCCTTATTATTTCATTAAATACATTTTAAACCCAGCTTCTCTTTCTGCATCGTCTGGGACTCCCATAACTCTTATATTTGGCCTTTTAATACTTTCTTTCAATTCTTGATAATTTTTTTGGCCTGACCCAGCTCTGCTTCCAGCTTTTTGTTTCCCCCGGTGACAGGAAATATCTTCCAATTCTGAGATTCTTTCTTCTGTTTGCTTCATTCTATTTTGGAGACTCTCCACTGTATTTTTATTGGATTCATTTCCTGTGTGACATGCTCCTTGAATTCCTTGAATGCCTGCTTTATGTACTTTTCATTGTTGATAAGAAGGTTTGTAACAAGTTTTCTGAATGCTGTATTCCCCATTTTCTGGATGTCTTCCTCAGTTAACTCTGAGGTTGGCCAAGGCCTTTGTTCCTTTGCAGGGGAGTCGTCAGTAATATTCATTGTGCCTTTGTCTCCTCTTTTGCTCTTGGTCACTGTACTTATGGTTACCCCTTACCTGCCTCATCATTTTGTCTCCCAACTAAGGAAACACATTTTTTAAAAAACTCTGTGATTAGGTGACGGTACTTTATAAACGAAGCAAGTGGGGTGCAGACTGGTAGGGACACACATTGGAAGTCACGCAGGAGCCAAGATTTAACCCTGGGTGTGACTGCCTGGGTAGAGTTTCTCTTGACCACTGACTCCATGTCCCCGCCTCTCACTGGAGGCACCCAGTTGCCAGGGCGTATCTGGGGGGGCCCCTAAGATGGGGCTCCCTCACACTCAATTGCAGCAGTGATGCTGGCCCAAGGCCAACAGCAGGCCTCCTGCCAGCTTGTTCTCTGTGGTCCTGAGCTTAAGTTTTATTTTGTCTCTGTGTCTAAATCAGCTTCCCAGGGGGCACAAACCTTGTCTGCCACATTTGGGCCTTCCCCAGTGCACTTGGCAGAGGGTTGGGCAACTCTTTGTGGAACCCCCAACTGGCTTTTGGAGAGCAGCATTTTTGGCTAGCTCAGCACTAAGGTGTCTGGTAGGCAGAAGTGGAGCAGTTGGCTTGAGTCACTCTTGGGCACCTCCCCCACTCCAAACCTCCCTCCAGGAAGTGCAGATGAGGAAGTGTCCACTTCCACAGGGCAGCCCTTGGGCTTCGAGCACTGTCACGACACTTCCCATAAACAGCTACCTATTCTCCCCTCCTCCATTCAGCATCCAGACTGGGGATGTTACTGGCCAGGTGCTGTGCTGCCTGCTCAACGTGTGCTGTGATCAACCCTGCCACACAGGCGAGGTCTGCATGAGTGGATCCCACCAACCATGCATTGAAAATGGTCTCAAAGAAACGTGGCATGGATAAGCAACATGCCTGGACTTCTTTTCATTCTCTTTCCCTAAGCAACTTGTGAACACATGAACAGGTGTTCATGTGTCATGTACGTTCTGTGAGGTTCTAAAAATCACAGAGACAGGCAACACGTGGCACAATGGTTGGGATCCTGTCTATGACACATGCATCCCCCATTGTAGTGGATGGGCTGGAGTTTCAGCTCTTCTCCCAGTTGCAGATTCTGGCTAATGAGTACTCTGGGAGGCAGCAGGGAGCAGTTGCCAAGTGCATCATGTTTCTCTACCAATGTGGAGACCTGGATGGAGTTCCTAGCTCCTGGATCTTTTATTTATTTCCATTTTTTTTTGAATAAGAACCACAGAATCTTAAAAAATACTGGGCTCGGCGCAGTGGCCAAGTGGCTAAAGTCCTCGCCTTGAATGTGCCAGGATCCTATATGGGTACCGGTTTATGTCCTGGCAGCCCCACTTTCCATCTAGCTCCCTGCTTGTGGCATGGGAAAGCAGTCGAAGACGGCCCAAAGAGGTGACATTGAAGTTGACATTTGAATTTTGTCAAAGAACGAGTCATGCAAGTCTCTTAGGAAAGAACTTCCAAGGTGAGGTAAACAGTACTTGCAAAGTCCCTGAGCTACGACCAAGAGAAAGCCCAGGACTGCTGTGGTTGATGGTGAGGTGGCAAGGGAGTGATAGGACTTAGATCAGAGACATAAGCAGGGACCAGATCATGCAGGACCACCAAAAAAAAAAAAAAAAAAAAAAAAGGCACATGACTGTTTATGTAAAAATATTCTGGACAAACTGAAAAAAGTTGATGCCATGCATTCCTGTATTGTTCCAATTGCACCTGAGGTCTTAATTATCCTCAGGGGCATCCTGGGACATTCCAGGAACTTTGGGCTTGGAGTTTCCCAGGTGTGGTTTCTTTAGGCGTCAGAGGTTGGATGACACATGTAGCATGGCTCACAGCATTGTTGCCAGCAGTCCCAGCACCAGGATTATGGCTTCAAATGAGTGGGGACGTAGGCTCTGAAGGACAGCTGTTGCTTCTCAGAGCTTCTGGAACCTGTTCTACCTGTTCTGCAGGCTGGTGACACAGATCCGTCAGGAGCAGATCAGAGGCAGCCTTAATTATCCAGGTCCGGGACATGGGTGAGTGCCCTGAAGGTGCTGGAGCAAGCAATCCTTCTCCATGAGTCAGGAAGAGGGTGGTGGGAAAGAGATGGAAATACTCCTATTTCAGCCCTGACACCGTGCCCAGGCTTGGAGTTCTGTCCAAACACAGAGCGCGGAGCCTCCAACGGGGCAGGTCTGCAACGCGCACTGGCAACTGCTGCACAACCAGGAGGGAACCCCTGCGCTTTCCAGGCGGTAGGTGACAGTGCACCGATGCCTGCCTCACATAGCCAGGATTCCAGGCCCAGCGCCACCACATGCTTCTGACAGCCTCTGAGTGAGTCACGTAAACTCGTGGGACCTCAGCGTCTACACGGTCATTGGAGCTGTTCCTTAAGAGCATCTCATTCCAGGGCTCGCTGTAAGCAAGAGAGCCCCCTGGGCGGTAAGACCTGCATCGAGCAAGACCCAGGGTAACTGTCCGTCATCATTGTACTGTTTCATTTATATTCATCAGGATGAATTCTGCAAAGAAAGCATCATGGCTAGTCCGATTTACAAATTAGAATTCAGGTGAAGTGACCTCGCCAGGTTAAGTGACGTTGCCTGAAAGTGTTCTATTTATTTATTTATTATTGGAAAGGCAGATTTACAAAGAGACAGATCTTCCATCTCCTAGTTCACTCCCCAAGTGGCCCCAACAGCCAGAGCTACATCAACCCAAAGTCAGGAGTTTCTTCCAGGTCTCGGACATGGGTGCAAGGTCCCAAGGCGTTTGGCCATCCTTGACTGCTTTCCCAGGCCACAAGCAGAGAGCTGGATCATGAATGGAGCAGCCTACAGGGGATGCTGCCATTTGCGGGTGGAGCATGAGCCAGTTGAGCTGTTGTGTTGGCCCATGAATGTTTTTTCCTGCTTACACACCCTACAGGCGACCCCAAGGCTCAGGCGATCTGGAGTCCAGTGACCCTGCATCTCCTGTGAGTCTGAAGACAGGACACAACAACAACAACAACAACAACAAAGCCCTTGTATGGATTGTCCTGTAGGTCAAATGTGGCAGCTAAAAAGAGTGAGGCAAAATTCGGCTCTCAACTACCCTGAGGAATTCCTCCCTTGGTTTCTCACCCCTGTGCAGGAAATAAAATCAAAGCCTGCACAAGATAGGAAAACAAACCACCCTGGGGCTGTGGTGGTGTAGGTGGTTACGCCACTGCCTGTGATGCTAGCTACTGATGTCCCAGGGAAAAAAGTAGCTGAAGAGGGCCCACTCGTTGGGACCCTGCCACTCATGTGGGCGATCTGGATGAGACTCCTGGCTTGGCCTGGCTCAGCACTGGCCATTGCAGCTGTCTGGGGAGTGAACCAGCAGGTGGAAGATCTCTCTCAGGAACTCTGATTTTCCAATAAATACAACAAAACAAAACAAAAACAGCTGAAGACAGATTGGGAATGCTGTGATTTGGAAGTACTGAATGAAGTGTCCCCACTTTGATGGCAAGTCTGCAGCAAGACGTGTGTGAGGCTTACGTCCTGGGCTCACTGGACCAGAGAACTGGTAGACAAGATATGCACAAACAAGGCCTCAGGAAACCGGGCGTGTGTGCGTGTGTGTGCGTGTGTGTGTAGGAGGAATCCTGGAAGGAGAGAGCAGGGAAAGGGAGCTCCAAATTCTTGGTAGAAACTCTGCCCAGACCTGAAGCAGAATAAGGATATACAGGGTGACTCCGGCTCGGGCTAAACCAACAGAACTGGGAGGGGGTGTTGGCAGGCTACAGCTAACTAAACAGAAAGGAATGAGACAGCTTGCAAAGGACTGCTAGGAAAACATATCCAGAAAACAGTGCCAATCACTGTAAAATGAGCATCTACTACGCTACAGTGCGCTATGCTACATGTTAGGGGCAGGCGTTGTGGTGCAGGTTGAAGTTGCCTCTTGGGATGCCCCCATCTCATACTGGAGGGAAACCGGGACTGGGTGGATCAACGGACAATGTGAAAGGAGCAAACACTTTGTATTCCCGTCAGTGTTTTCAAAGTCAGATCCACGGAGGTCATGCCCTCTTTTTTGTTTGCATTTTTCTGAGCTCTGCAAATGTTCCTGATCACGTGACCACCCTTGGTCCTGCCCCCACGGTGAGCGTGGGTGGCGATGGGCTGGCCCTGTGTCTTGGTGGCCAACCTTGCCCTTCATGTCCAGCCCAGCCCTGGGCATCTCTTTTCTGTTCCTGCAACGTTGTCTCTCTGGTTTATGATATGCATAAAATTTTATGAAATCATTTGAATGCCGCTTCTTTGTTTTGAAATAATTTTTATTTTATTTGAAAGGCAGACAAGGAGTGCATATAAGAGACGGACCTTCCATCTCTGAGTTCACTCCCCAAATGCCTGCACAAGTTGGGGCTGGACCAGGTCAAAATCAGGAGCCCAGAACTCCATCTGGGTCTCCTGTGTGGGTGACAAGAACGAAAGTGCTTGAGTGACTCAGAGTGTGCCTAAGTAAGAAGCTGGGCTTGAAGTGGACTTGATGTGCTGATCCTCTACCTTGCGAGCACCAGATCCCTTATGGATGCTGGTTCATGTCCCGACTGCTCCAGTTCCTATCCAACTCCCTGCTTGTGGGCCAAGAAAGCATAAGAGGATGGGCCAAAGCCTTGAGACTCTGCACCTGTGTGGGAGACCCGGAAGAGGCTCCTGGCTTTGGATTGGCTCAGCTCCGGCCACTGCTGGAAAAAAAATGTGGGATCAAACACAGATACTCCATCTTGGATGCCCACCCTAAGCACCATGTTAGCCACGAGGCCAAAAGCCCAGCCCGTCTGGCATCTGTTACCTAGCACTCTTTCTGAGGTCCATCCATGCTGCTTCCAGCAGTGGTCCCTGCTGCTGACTGATCTCCCACCGGGTGCATCACAGTTTTATTTACATGTTTGCAGAGGGCAGCTGAGTTCTTGGTCTGGAAGTTATAAATAATGCTACTGTAATATTCAAGTAGAGGTATTTGCATAAACATGAGTTTTCGTTTCTCTTTGGGAAATAGCTGTCTACAAGAAGGTTATGGGACCATATGGTAAGATTTTGTTAAACTTCATCCAACCTGTTAAATTTTTTTCCAAATTGACTCCATTCAGCATTCCCAACAGCATAAGATAGGATACTTACAACTGGGCCACATCTTTGTCAGAATTTTGTATAACCAGCTTTGCTTTTTTCCAGTCGTTCTAACAGATGGGTAGGGGTAGCCCATTGTGCTTTTAATATGAATTTCCCTAATAGTTTATGACATTGAACATCGTTTCAGTACCTATTTCCCATTATACAATATTTTTTTTCTTTTTCACAGTCTTATTGAGATATAATTCACATGGCACAACATTTGCCTTAACATACAGAATTTACTGGGTTTTGCTTGTTTGTTTTTGTTCATAAGACTTTTCAATTAGGGCTGCTGCCAGTTCATGTCCTGGCTGCTCTACTTCCCATCCAGCTCCCTGCTTGTGGCCTGGGCAAGCAGGCGAGGACGGCCCAAATCCTTAGGCCCCTACACCCACATGGGAGACTTGGAAGAAGTTCCTGGCTCCTGGCTTTGGATTGGCCCAGCTCTGGCTGTTGTAGTCACTAGGGACATGAGTTAGAGGGTTAAAGAACTCTCCCCACCCCCACTCTCGTTCTCTCCCTCTTTCCCTGTCTTCTACTCTCTGTGAAACTCTGACTTTGATAAAAATAAACAAGTCTTTAAAAAGAGAACAAAACCATGCAAATGCAAACCACTGTGAATAGTAGCTGGAACAGAAGTGGAGCAGCTGGGACTCGAACAAGCACTCACGTGGATTTCTCGTATGGTCTTACAGTTTTTCGTTTTACATTTACACACAGCCTCCATTTTGAGTTTATTTTAAAAAAAATTGATCTATTTAAAAGCCTTACTTATTTTTATTTGGAAGGTTGATTTACAGAGAGAGAAACAGAGACAGAGAGATATTCCACCTACTGCTTCACTCTCCAAATGGCTGCAATGGTCAGCGCCGAGCCAATCCAAAGACAGGAGCTCCTTGCAAGTCTCCCGTGTGAGTACAGGGGCCCAAGGACTTGAACCATCCTCCACTGCTTTCCATGTCCATAAACAGAGAGCTGGATTGGAAGTGGAGTTACCAGGACTCGAACCAGCGCCTATATGGGACGCTGGCACGACAGACAGAGGGTTAGCTTGTTATGCCACTGAGCCAGCCCCTTGAGTTTATACTTTTTTTCAAAGATTATTTAAAAGGTGAAGAGTTCACAGGTCGACGTGGGACAAGTTACGGAGCAGAGTGGTTTGGGAAGAGAAAGGCGGGCGAGAGGGACACGTTTCTGCCTTCTGTGCTGTTCCTGCAGCTGGGATAAGCTGTGGTGATGGGCCAAGGCTGCCGCTGCTGGCGTCGACGGTGACTGTGTTTGCACAGTGGCGTGCCCTTTGGCCCGTGGATGCCTCTGCCGGATTGAGAGTGGTTCGGAGAAGCAGAGCTCTCTTTGTGTGTTTATTTCAAAATATGGCTCTGGCTAGAGGAGGACACGGACCCCCGTGTCCTGTCTGAGGACTCACCACCAAGAATCTCCAGGCACAGCTGGCTTCCGGGCCCCTGGGACTCCACCTTGGTTTCATGGTCTGAGTCCCCTTCCTTGGGTTTGAAGACTTGGCACAGGGGGCAGCGTCTTGAGACAACACGGCTGGGTTTTTGGCTGCCCATAAACACTACTGGCAACGGAATGCTACTGAACGCATCCTTTTTGAAAGTTTTTAACTGTGGCAAAATGCACACAGCATCAAATCTACCATCTTAGCCATTTTTGGTGTCTATCTCCGAGGTCCGAAGCTCCCTCATGGTGTGAGCAGCTCCCATCCAGCCCCATAACTCTTTTCATGTTGAAAATCTGAAACTCTGTAGCCATTGGATAATACTCCCCCCCCACCTGTTCTTCTCATTTACTTTTTTTTTTTTTTTTGGTTTTGTGTGATGTTTATGGGAATTCTCTGTGACATCACACATAACGGGGTCATTCCTTCGCTTCCTGATTATAAAGTGGTGCTGCTCAAAATGAGCGCCCCCAAAACATCGAAGACATTTTCTGATTTTTTAAAATAAGATTTATTCATTTTATTGGAAAGGCAAATTTACAGAGAGAAGGAGAGACAGAGAGAAAGATCTTCCCCATCTACTGGTTCATTCCTCAAGTGCCTGCAACAGCCAGAGCTGATCTGAAGCCAGGCTGGCGCTTGTGGGGGGAAGACTAGCCAACTGAGCCACCACGTCAGGTCCAGAGACATTTAATATCATTAAATATGCATACATAAGAAATAATCCTAGGGCCCAGCGCGGTGGCCTAGCAGCTGAAGTCCTCGCCTTGAACGCACCGGGATCCCATATGGGCACCGGTTCTAATCCGGGCAGCCCCACTTCTCATCCAGCTCCCTGCTTGTGGCCTGGGAAAGCAGTTGAGGACGGCCCAAGTGCTTGGGACCCTGCACCCGCATGGGAGACCTGAAAGTCAGGCTCTTCCACTGACTTGAGCCGTAACGGCTTGAACTGAGCCCTTCTAAAGCCAGCAGCTTCCCCTGAGATCCCCACACAGGTGCGGAGCCCAAGCCCTTGTGCCATCCTCTGCTGCCTTCCCACACCACGAGCAGGGAGCTGGATCAGAAGTGGAGCAGCACTGAGAGGATGCCAGTCACCTGCTATACCACGGCATCGCCCCAGGGCTGCACCTGTGAACATGTTGCAGCTCATGCCTTCCTGCTGAAGAAGGACATAGGGATGTTTCCAACTGTGCAGGAGCAATATTCTGAGTCTATTTTTGACTGCATTTCCTGTGCACATGTGTATGAAGGGAGGGATGGACGGTCTCCAACTTTAAGCTCTTACTGTTTTTCGAGTTGTTTGTAACAACTCATATTCTCGTCAGTAGCGAATGTTCCAATGTCTACATTCGTGCCACTGCTTGTAATGACAATACTTTTAGTTTCCGCCAATTTGTGGATAAACGATGGAGACCTTTCCCGCGTGCATCCCTTGTTTTACTTTGCCCCATAATGTTATAAAAATCATCATATTGAGTTTGCAAAGAAAAAAAACATAAACCCACTCAAGTAACTTTCCAGACAAGGACGTTTCAAATGTGCGCATACGTTCTTTGACCTTGAAAAACGTCCTTGCAAAAGTGGGACGCACCACCCATCTGTGTGTCTTGCAGTTACGGTAAGTGGCAGGCCTGGAGTCGGGGACTCGGTTTCATTTCCTTTTCCCTTGAGGCGAACTTGTCAACAGGCAGTAGATCTTTTGTTTTGTTCTAAATGACCTTCTGTGAACGGCCGCTGCTGAAGGCTGCCCCCTGGTGGACTGCCACTGGATAGCAACTCCCTCTGTACAGTTGACCTTACTGGACTCAGCCAAGGGCTGTGGGGAAATATGAAAAAATTACATCTGTACTCAAAATGTGCTCACTTTTTTTTTCTTGTCACTGTTCCCTAAGCAATATAAGATTCTAGGGATTCTATAGAGAGAGTATAAAGTGCACCTGGATTAAATGCAGATGCCACCCCATTTACAGTAGAAGTTTGACTAATCTGTAGATTTTGGTACCCTCACGGGACCTGGAACCAATACCTGTGGATACAAAGCTACGCCCTCATTAGCATCCCACCTGCAGCAAAGGGTAAGTGAAAGGATCCCTTGCCCTGTGGCACGGATGTAGAGAAACCACATTGTTACTGCTACAACCTGCACACACCCTTGCGCACCCAGGTCAAGATGTTCAGCCAATCCAGCTCGGGCATACGGCTTTTCCTCGAGTGGCCCGTCAGACTCAGCCCTGCGACCGTGTAGGCTGGCTGGTCTTTTGCTGACTGGGTTTGTGAGGGCAGGGAATGCTTCCTGTGCACTGGAAGTTGTTCAGCCACCTGCTCCGTGGTCTCCACCTGCTAGGTGCTGGCAGCCTCTTTTCCCTGGTTGTGATGATCCCAAAAGTCTCCAGCCGGGATGTGGGTGTCTGGATTGCTCTGCTCCTCCCCCAAATGGCCGCAGTTGAGCCGATTCAAAGCCACGAGACAGGAACTTTTTCTGGGTCTCTCCCACGTGAGTGCAGGGGCCCAAGGCTTTTGAGTCATCTTGCACTACCTTCCCAGGCCACAAGCAGAGCAGCCGGGACATGAACTGGTGCTCATATGGGTTGCCAGTGCCTGAAGGGAGAGGGTTAGCTAAATGAGCCATCATATTGCTTCCTGCTTCCCATTCTTTTTTTAAACTCAGAATCCCATAATGGGGGCCCGATGCTGTAGCTTACTGGCTAAAGTCCTCACCTTAAATGTGCCTGGATCCCATATGGACGCCTCATGGACTGGGCTGGAAGGCCTGTGGTGGGGACACACCTCTGACAGAGTCCACCACTTCCTGGACTTGCCCAGGGGACCGGCCCAGCTGCCCACAGCGGTAGCCAGGAGACACCTCCCCTCATGCTCATCCTGTTCTCCCATGTCTCACTTCCTGTGATGTGCTGATTTGGGACTCCTCTCCACAGTTCAGTTGTGCAAGTCCTAACCTGAGCAGGATTGCGTTCATTGGCAGATGCATCAAGTTACATGAGGCCTGCATCGAAGGCCCCTACGGGAGGAGAAATTGGGACAGAGATGCCACGCCAAGCAGGTGCATGTGAAGAGGGGACAGGAGGGCAGCTGGCCCTAAGCCAAGCAGGGAACCGCAGAAGGGAGTCGGCCCTGCCTGTGGCTTAATCTAAGCCAGGCTCCCAGCCTGCAGGACCCAGGAAGAGGAGTTCGTGTTTTGCCGCGGAAGCTGCGCAGCCTGTGCTGTGTGGTTGTGGTAGCCCTGTACACGGACCTCGTGTGCTCACTTCCCAAGACGGTCCAGGAGCCCTTACACCTACCGAAATCCATGGAGGCGCAAGCTCCTGAACTGAAATAGCATTGCATTTATGTGCACAAGATACATTGTGTTTGCACACTGTCCCCTTCTGTAGATTAATCTGTTATACCCAATGCAAAGTTAATGCTGTGAGCATCGTTGTAATATTGTACTGTTTAGGGAATGATGTCAAGGAAAAATATCTGCACGTGTTCAGTACAGGCACAATTTTCCCCCCAAAATATGTTTTTTAAATATTTATCTTATTTTTTTGAAGGCAGAGTTTGTATATATATTTAGAGAGAGAGATTTTCCATCCACGGATTTACTCCCCAAATGGGCTGCAGTGGCTGGGCCTGGGCCAGGATGAGACCAGCAGTCCAGAGATGCCCGTTAGTTTCCCATGTGGATGCGGGGGCCCCAGCGTTTAGGCTGTCTTCTACTGCTTTTCCATTCAAGTGAGCAGGGAGCTGGATGGCAAGTGGAGCAGCTGGGACATTGGCTTCATCCAATTGGAAGTTGAAAGTCATTCAAGATAGTGAAATACAAAGAACTAAAATCACTATATCCTTGTCTTTCAAAATGTGTACCTTAGTTATATTTTATTCCCTAAAAGCGATGTATTTATTTCTAACGAGTTGAAAGGCGGAGAAAGAGAACAGGAGTGTTTCCAGGCCACATCTCAAATGCTGACAGCAGCCAGGCCTCCCAGGATGCCTCGGAGGTAGAATAACTTGGAACTCAACCCCGCACTCTGCCACAGGGTTCAGGCGTCCCAGGCGGCAGTCTGACCCACTGCACCACAACGCAACCCAAACCCCTGTCTTTGCTGTTTCCAGTTCTGATGCTGAGACCAGTGGCAGCGGAACAAGCCAGCTTTCCCAGGGTCATGCAGGCAGGCGTCTTGCAGTGGCACAGGGGATCTCAGACCTGGCAATAGCTGAGCCTGCACGGTGTTTGAGGGCAGCTACTGTTGTGTGCTTGGTTTTCCATGGACCTGTGGCTGGTGTCCTGCTCTAGACGGGCCAGGCCCTTCAGAATCGCCAGGGGGAACAGCAGGTGTAGCGGTCTCGTTCCTGGGTGCTCCTGCAGTTTCCATCATGTGGGAGATGGACTTTGCCAATTGACCTGGCTCTCTGATAAGAGGGTTCTCTCCAACCATGCATGGCAATTTGTGGATCAACCAGGGGACTGCAAAGTGTTCTTGTTAAAAAAAAGAAAAGAAAAACCTCACCCCCTTCTATCATAAGCCTTGTGGGCCACAGCTCAGCTTCCACACCAACTCTTAATGACAGCTACCAGGTGAAGCTGGACTGGGCCTTCCCGGGCAGGGAAGAGTCCGCTCAGTTTTCTGTTTGACCACTAGAGGTCGGTCTAACCCCAAAATTCAAGACTCCGTTCCCCCAAGCCAACAAAACAAAAAACCAAACCGTGTCTGAAGCTGCCAGGGTTAAGGATGACTTAATACAAAGAGAAACAAACCTTTTTTTTTTTTTTTTTTTTAAGGATAACATGGCCTGGTCTACTCCGATTGTACACGGCCACCTTTCCAGGCTCCACTGCTTTTATGTGGTTTGTTCCCCGCTCGGCCTGGTGTTGAAATGTGAATCTTGGTAGTGAGCTACCAAGAGGGTGCAAACTGGATCTGACTGCAGAGTTTAGAGAAGGGCTCTGGAGGAGGGCAGCAGGATTAAATGAAGTCGCCAGGGTGGAGGCTCTCAGGATTTGATCTGGGTGGATTTGTAAAGAGAGGGCATTGAGCCAGATGGCTCAATTGGCTAATCCTCTACCTAACAGCGCCAGCATCCCATAGGAGCATCAGTTTGTGTACAGGCTGTTCCACTTCCCATTCAGTTCCCTGTTTATGGCCTGGGAAAGCAGTAAAGGATGGCCCAAGTCCTGGGGACCCTGCATTTGTGTGGGAGACCCGGAGGAAGCTCCTGGCTCCCAGCTTCAGATTGGCTCAGTTCCAGCAGTTGTGGCCATTTGGGGAGTGAACCAGTGGACGGAAGATCTTTTCCTCTGTCTCCTTGTCTCTGTAGAACTGCTTTTCCAATAACAATAAACAAATCTTTTTTTTTTTGAAAGACAACTAAAAACAAATACATTTTAACAAAAAGGAAAAGGGAGAGAGACCAGTGGACAGACATGCCTACACGCTCCCTGTCTTGCTGCCTTTCCTGGGCTCTTCGAGCTTGGACCGTGAGCAAGAATAAATCTCTTTTAAAAATATATTTATTTTTATTGGAAATGTAAAGTTATAGAGGGGAGGCACACACACACACACACACACACACACACACACACACACAGCTGGTTCACTCCCCAAATGGCCACAATGGCTGCAGCTGAGCACACCTGAAGCCAGGAGCCAGGAGCTTTTTTTTTTTGGGTACAGAATCCCAAGCAGTTGGGCCATTCTCTGTTAATTTCCAAGACAAAATTACCAGGGGGCTGGAGGGGAAGTGGAGCAGTGGGAGTTGAACCCAGATGGGAGGCTTAACCTACCATGGCACTGACCCCCAGAATCAAACTCTTGTCATTCTAAGTGCTATTGTGCTACTAACACCCAAAAGGACTAAGACACCAAGATACCACCTGCCTTTCTGGATTTTATGGTTAGGCTCAGGGATGGAGGTCCTACCAAGGACACATATGCTGAATTGGCTCTATGGAATCATCCAGATTTTCTTCTCCAATAAATGTACAGATACACATTTATAAATGCGACGGAAGATGGAAGTCATAGTAACAGCTTCTGATTGTTATCTGTACTGGGAACCTTTAAAGATTTATTTATTTTTATTGGAAAAGCAGATTTATGAAGACAAAGAGAGACAGAGAGAAAGACATTCCATCCACTGATTCACTCTCCAAATGGCGTCAATAGCTGAAGCTGATCTGATCCGAAGCCAGGAGCCAGGAGCTTCTCCCAGGTCTCCCACACAGGTGCAGAGTCCCAAGGCTTTGGGTCATTCTCCAATACCAGTGGGCAGAAGATCTTTCTCTCTGTATCTCCTTCTCTCTGCATATCTGCCCTTCCAATAAAAGTGACATAAAATTTTCAAAAACAAAACAAAAAACATAAAAACAAAACCAAAAGGAGACTTTAGGCCCTGAAGGAGACTGCCCACTGGAAGATGCCCTACCAATCAGAATCCAGGGGTTGGCTGTCCTTGGAGAGCATTTGGTGTATTCTGGCTCCCTGGGAGGTGGGCGGATTTGACATCACTGGGTAGATCAGACGGCTCCTTCGTGACTGGGGCTTGACTCCAGTGTGTGCCCCATCCCCACTGTGGAGGCAACTGCTGGGCTTGGACCAGCCACGTGGCTTCTCGGCTTGTCAGAGCTGCATCAGCAAATATTTAGATCACTTTTGCAGCAGCAGCTTGGCAGGTGGGCACATTACCATCAGCTCTATTAAAAAAAAAAACTTATTTTATTTATATTGGAAGGATTTACAGAGAGGGAGAGACACAGAAATCTTCATGCTGCTGGCTTACTCCTCAGATGGCCACAATAATTGGAGCTGAGTTGATCAGAAGCCAAAAGCCAGGAGCTTCTTCTAGGTCTGCCACATGGGTGCAGGGGCCCAAGGCCATAAGCAGGGAACTGGATTGAAGTAGAATAGCCGGGACTTGAACCAGCACCCAGATGATATGCTTGTATCAAAGGCAGAAGTTTAAATTACTATGCCACAGTACTGGCCCCTCAGTTACACGTTATAAAAGGGAAGACTGGCATTTACATGCAAGCCTTTGGTCTGAGGTCACAGCACTAGAGTTTGAAGCAAGGGGGCCTCCCTCCAGCCAGTGGCACCACTGGGTACATGGGGGCTCAATGTTTGCCAGCCTTGACTCAGCTCCCAGTCCCACTCTGTTCCTGCCGCCAGGGCTTCTCCTTGGTACTGTAAATGGATAAAACCTGTGGTGATTTTTTTTAATCTCTCTGGATTTTGACTTTCTTCAGCTTTTGATCTTAAAAACTGAGCATTTGCTTTCATTGTTCTCTGGTTTTTTTGGTGACAACTTTCTCCTTCAGGCAATGGGTGGGTGACTCACGTTCTGCTGCGTAGGGAAGGCAGCATGTGGGGAAGGGCGTCGCAGTAACAAGCGTAATGCCACCTCGATGAGGCACCAAAAATAGTCAGATTCATAGATTCCAGGAGCGCAGCGGCAGTTGCTAGGAACTGGGGGAGGGAGAACTTACTGATCAATGGAGGACGTTTCAGTGAAGCAAAGATGAATAAGCCCTGGAGATCTGCCATACAACACCGTGCCTTTCACCCACAGTATGTGGTGCCATGTCTTCGGAGGGCAGAGGGGTAAGACACCTCTTGGGGCACCCTGGGTTAGAGTTTCTATTCCAGCTTCCTGCTAATGTGCACCTGTGGCGGCAGCAGGTGATGGTTCAAGCGCTTGGGTCCCTGTCATCCATAGCGGAAACCTGGTTTGAGTTCAGGATGCCTGACTTGAGCCTGACTCATGCCTGGCTGTTGCAGACATTTGGGAGAATGAAGCAGTGGATAGAAGAGCTCTCACATTCGCTCTGTTTTTTTTTTCCCCCTCTTTTCCCTACTTCTCTCCTCTCCTCCGAACCCCTGCCCTTCATAGCACCTTTCAAATAAAATAAATAAACATTTTGCAGTGTGGTAAGTGGATGGACTTCATGTTAAGTGTTCTTACCATAATTAGAAAGAAGAGATAAATTACAAAACCCTGCTTTCATGTTTCCTGAACTTCCTTTGTTTTACTGCCCGTCAGCCTCAGGTCTAGGTTGGAGAGTCAGTGGCTGCCCTCCTGCTGACGCCCCTCTCCTTCCAAGTCGGTGCTGGCCAACAGATACAGTGCAAACCACATACGTAATTTTAAACAGTCTGTGACGACAATAAAAAAGGATATAGATGCCATGAAAAAAGGGTTTTTTTTTTAAAAAAGGTTTATTTATTTTACTGGAGTCAGAATTAGAGAAAGACACACACACACACACACACATGCTCTCAGAGCATCTTCCATCTACTAGTTTATTCTCTAAATGGTTGCTGTGGCTGGGGTTGTGCCAGTCTGAAGTGGGATTGGTCCAAAGCTGGCAGTCATGAGCTTCTTCCGGATTGCCCAGGTAGATGTAGGATCCAAGGACTTCAGCCATCCTCTGCTGCTTTCCCAGGCAGTTAGCAGGGAGCTGGATTGGAAGTGGAATACCTGATCCCCAGAACTTGCCTTTCACAAAGGAGATGACAGGGAGGAATGGATCCGCAAGTGGGATGGAGTTGGGTTTGCCAAGGCCTCATGACAGTGAGGTGACATTCGAGCAAGCATAGAGGGACTGAAGGCTGGATGTGAAATAAGAGGAAGAAGCTGGTAGGAGTCAGGTTACCTGGCATAAAATCCTGGGGCCAGAGACTTCAGTTTCCACATGGGACACACTAAGAAGGATCAGATGCACTCCCTTGCCTTAACTCAAAACTTGAGGACATGGAGCAGGCATTGTGACTCAACAAGCTAATCTTCCACCCTTTGGTGCTGACATCCCATATGGGTGCCAGTTTGTGTGCTGGCTACTCCACTTCCCAGCCAGCTCCCTGCTTGTGGCCTGGAAAGGCAATGGAGGCTAGCCCAAAGCCTTGGCTTCCTGCATCCATGTGGGAGACCTGAAAGAAGCTCCTGGCTCCTGGCTTTGGATCATGTCAGCTCTTGTGGCTGTTTGGGGAATATGTGTATTCTGAGGACATTTGTGAAGCACTGGTTTTGTACCTTGGACAGCAGATGACGCAACAGGAGGCTCCCTGAGGGAAGGGTAAATAGCTCAGATTGGTGCTGTGTTGCCAAAGGACTTGAACCAGAGAGGAGAAACCCACAAGAGCCTGAGAGTGTCCCAAGTGAGGCACACGGGGAGGTCAAGGTGGAGGGGAGCAAGTCACAAAGACAGAAGACCGTGGCACTCTTCAGAGGGTCCCCCCTCTCAGGCTTGCAGCAGGTGCATTAGGGAAGTTTACTGGAGGCGTGGGAGAGACTGCCAAGAAGGATCGGAAGGTGCTGACAGCGGCTTGGGAATTACCTGTGTCCTCAACATCTGGAGCAGAAACATCTCATGATGCCACGGAGGCTGAGCCAAGTCCAGAGAAGGAGATTGTCTCAGCAATGGACAAAGTCAGCCCACACTATCAGCTGTTTTCAACTCATCTGACTTGAAAAAGCCAGCCTTCAAAGACTCAAATTACTTTCAGGAACTTAAGCAAAACACCCAAATATTTTAAAAGGATACTTGGAAAAAAAACGCCTCTTTTGCACTTGGGAACATAAAATTTGCCATGTCTGGCATCCAATAAATAATTACAAGTCATGCCAAAGAGCAGTAATATATGAGCTACAATGAGGAGAAAAATCAATCATCGGGAAAGATCCAGGAATGTCACAGATGACAACATTAGTAGAAAAGAATATTAATAACCATTATGAGAAATGGGCTCTAGATGCACCAGAAGCCAAAGAAAGTGTGTGCATGCTAATGAGACACAGACGACGTTAGAAGAGTCCCCTCTGAAGCTCTGAGAGATAAAAACACAGTGGTGAAACAAACAGTGGGTGAGACATGGAAGAGAAGCAGATTCATGAACTTGCAGTAACCACAGGGGGAAGAAATGTAGACAGAAGGAGCCTTGCCTGACACCCCTGTCAGCATTGCCCGTTGGGTCCCTGAGGGAGTGCAGAGTCAGGGGAGCGAAGCAGAACACGTGTTTTGTTCTCTCAATGAATTTGGTAAATGGCTGAATAATTTCCAAATTTGTTGTAAAAAAAACCCCATACAATCCCTTACATAAAAATTTCATGGAACTCCAAGCAAATCTTGGATCCCAGTTACTCCATGTGCCAGAGCCTGTCTGCTCATTGACTGTCACATTCATGAACATCTGTCCAGGCCGGGCAGTTCTAACAGCTTTACAAAACAAAAATATATCAATTCTGATATTATCATCTCCACTTTACAGATGAGCAAACTATAACATGCAAAATACACAAAAGCAGGGAAAAAGGATTTACATGGAAAAAGGGGAAGAAGAGAACAGAGATGCAATGGTCTGTGGCCAACATGGATGGCAGGTGCTCTAATACATGTGTAGTTGGAGTCCCTGAAGGAAGGGTGAGAGATGAGGGGAGGGAAAGCAAAACTGATTTCCAAATTAGTGCAAGTTACAGCTCAGAAGACTGGTGGAAATGAATTCAAAGCAGCTAAGTGCTTATGCTCTATAGTCTCCTGTTCCCATAAGTTCCTTAAGACTGGATCTCCCCTATGACCCAGCCATCCCACTTCTGGGAATATATCCAAAGGAAATGATATCTATACACGAGAAAGTGAGCTGTAATCCTATATGTATAGCAGCATGATCTGCAGCAGCGAAGGCATGGGAACAACCCAGATATCCATCGAAAGAGGAATGGATACAGAAAATGTGGTATATCTACTCCACAAAATGCTACTCAGCCATGAAAAAGAATGAAATCCTGCTATTTGCAACAAAATGGTCCCAACTAAGACCATTATGCTCAGTGAAATAAGCCAATCCCACAAGGACAAATATCTTATGTCCTCTCTGATATAAGTCAATCTTCATGCAAAAAAAATGAGATCAGCATATATTTGGGAAAGCATGTATATACGTATATTCATCTAGAGGAACTGTATAAGGGAGACTACCATACCGAGAAGGAAGATACACTGAATAAAAGGAGGACTCCCAATGAAACTGTTTAATGTATCTTGACAACAGGATGCTGGGCTCTCTGCCATTGTCCGTACTTACAGTGCCAGGATACACTTAAGTAGAATGATGCACTTGTGTTGGACTATACTATTGTAACAATATGGGGGGATAGTAGGAAGGAGGGAAAACTGGGAGGGTAGAAACGAAAGTTCCAGAGCCTACGGAACTGTATCATTAAAGAAAATCTCCAAGTGGATTCAGATCAGCTGGTGTCAGGAGGGCCCTGTAGGGGAAGCTCTCCCTGCAAGCGAGAGCTCACACTACTACTTACCAACCATAGGATGTGAGGGCTGCTCCTGAAGACCTTGGTTTCATTTGGTCTCTTCCTCTTCCTACCTCTCCACCTGACGGTTCTCTGGAAAGGAGGAAGTGAATGCAGGGTTTCACACAGCTCTCTTCTTCCTTCCCATTGGCGTGTGCTAGTGATGGTTCGGGGAAAATGAGCTAGAAGTCCGTGGAAGGATCTTCACTGCTCTTTGCCTTCTACTGTTTGCCTTTTCTTCTTTCCTTTCTTTTTTGAGTCACTAAAGTAGATACTGTATACTTTCTGTTCTGTTTAAATACAGTTGTTTCGGGCCTGTGTTGTGTTGCAACAGGTTGAACTGTTGCCTGTGATGCGAGCATTCTTAGCTGCTCTGCTTTCGATCCAGCTCCCTGCTAATCTGCCTGAGAAGCAGCATGATGGCCCAAGTACTTGGAGTCCTCCCATGTGGGAGACTTGGACAGAGTTCTGGGATCCTGGCTTTAGCCTGGCTCAGCTATGGCTGTTACAGCCATCTGAGGGAGGGAACTACTAGTTAGAAGATTCTCTGTGTATCTCCCCCCTCTGTGCAATTCTACCTTTCAGCAAATAAACAAATGTTTAAATAACACATAATTGTCAAATCTTAAAAGAACACATGCAGGCATTCTGAGTTATATGATTTGACATAACCCTCCATCTAGCCTGCTCTTCAATGCACTCTAAAAACACTTAATTGACTCTGGATTAGACTAAAAGCACCTTTGAGTTTGATCAACTCTGTATGGTCATTTCCTATCCAGATCTATCTTGATTCATATCTGGATCAAGTGTTGAAGAAACATAGACTCCATTCATAGAATCTGGGGAGATTACTGAATAGGTTAGAATTATCTTCTTTGAGGTAACTGTCTACATCAATATTCCTATAACTTTTTGAAGGTTAAGTAGATATTAATATTGTAACTTCTTTCTTAAAAGTTTTTTTTCTTATCACAAAAATAATACTTAACTCTTTGTAAAATATATTTATAAACTGTAGGTAAAAGAGAGAAGGAACCAAACTTGCCAGTAATCCTGCTTGCACATTTGAAATTTTGATTTATATTTTTTCCCAGTGTCTTAAAAATGTCTATCTGATGAAAATGGGGTCACACTTTCCAAAATCAATTTATCATGGATGTCTTTTCCAGCCATTGCTTATTCTTCCGCAACATAAATTTTTTGTGTGACTCTGTAATAAATATACAGTCAGGTTACATTTAATGCAAATTTGAATTTCACGGTTTGAAATAGTAGGATATGAAATATTAATTAACTCTTGTTTTATGGACATTTGAAGTAGTGTAAATCCTGCTTTGCATTTATCTTGGTACCGAAATTTTGTCTTGCATAATGTGAGTTTTGCATTCTGGAAGGTCTTCAGCAATTCAGTCCCTTGCATAAAATAGGGCTGGTGTCCGAGACCATTTATTTAGCCAGCCCTCTGTTGATGATCACTTAATACTGCAATGAGCTTCTTTGAAGATAAAACTTTATGCATGATGATTTATTTAAAATTTTAAATAATAAATCCACGAAGATTTATTCTGAAACCTTAGATGTGGAATTGCTCGGTCAGAGCTTTTGATCAGCCACCATCAAAACCCTGTCCTGCAAAGTGATACCAGTACTCACTTAGCAAATATTTCCATTCTGTTTACTATGTGCTGAGCACTGGCTAAGAATTCTGCATCCTGTAATGGTGATGGTCGGCAGGCATCATCGCCGTTCGCAGTGCTGTAGAGATGAGGAAGCTTGGTTAGCCACAGGGACCCAGGTCACAGAGCGGGCGTCTGCTTCTGGTTGTTCAGTACTCTACTGTATATTTTCCCAACAGCATCCTGAGTTTTCAAGTGCAAGGTGATTATTTCCCTGTGCCTTGGCCTACAAAAGGTAGTGTATTTATCTGTCCCAAAGAATTATAACTACAATGGTTATATTTGGGAAACAGATTCACCACCCCCCGCTTCCCTAAATTCTGAGCACCGGCACTGTGAGAGGTAGACAAGAAATTATAATCCTTGCCTATCAGTGAATTAATGGCGTTGCTGATTTTTTTTCAATAAACCCTGGTGTTACAGAGTACATGCTTGCATTCCCTGCAAAATTCATAGGTTGAAACCCTTATCCCCAGCATGGCAGTATTTGGAAAGTAATCAGGACACAATTGCAGCCCTCATGATTAATTCCCTTAGAAGAGGCACCAGAAGGCTTTGCTTCTCTCTCTCTTTTTCTCTCTCTCGCTCACTCTGACATGATGAGACAACCAGAGGACGGCAGTCCGCTGCACACGAAGAGGAGAATCCTCACTAGCCACTGTGTCTGCCCACACATTGATGAACTTCCCAGCCTCCAGAACTGGGAGAAGTAAATATATTGATTCAAAGCACCCAGTCTCCAACAATGAAAACCAACTAGGACATCTATCAGGGTAACATTTCTACAGCTTTCCCCAGGCACAGGAGTCCCCTCATTGCTGGGCTTTGTGGAACAAAAAATGTTTCTGGAGTCCACTGGTCCTCTTTAAAGTCTCTGCAGCTTGACTTAGCCCCTGCCCCGATGCTTGATGGATTAATTTATGGCAATGCATGTTCAAGCTGAGAGCTGAGCTAGGAGGCCCGGAACTCCGTGGCTTTCAACCTGCGCGAGGCAACTTGATTTAGTTCCTCTCCCTGAGCATACACGTGTGTGTGGTATATTCATTCCTCTCCAAGACCTCTAGACCCTTTTTTGTAGTAAGTGTAAAGGCCTGAGCTGTCATTACAAAATTATCTAATACTACACAGCTTAAAGGACAAATGAACTAGTGTCACCGTTCCGAGGTGAGTCACTGGGAATGCTGGGGTGATTGCAAGGCTCACAGTCTTTCAGGCATCCAGGTTTCTTCTCTCATGTGGCTTGGGCACCTGCCAGGCTGTTGATTTTGTGTTTACTGCCAGGGACCAGCCAGTGGGAGAAGGGAAAGAACCCAGAAGAGCCAAGTTCACTGGAAGGGCCTAGATCTATGTTGTTTCTGCCTGAATTCCATTGTCAAGAACTCGGTCACTTGGTAACACTTGATTGCAAGGTGCCGGGGAATGTAATTGAGTCACATTTCCAGACAAAATGAGAGAGGGCTTCTGAGAGCAGCTATAGATCGCAACAGGCCCTCAGCGCAGGGGACAAACCCAGCAGTGTAGCCGGCTGCCTAGTTAGACTGTCATGATATTTATCTTTCTTTCACTCTCTTCCTATATCATTTCAGTGGGTGAATTGAAGAACCAGATACATAAGCATCTGAAATTTATGGAGCCTGAGGAAGCTGGCCTCATCGACTCTGGAGGTCTCATTGTTTGCTCTATCTGACCCAAAAATCAACTGATGGTTTAAAGTCAGAACACACAGGCTTTGAAGGCGTTAGAGTTCTGGGTGAGACTCAGCTCCACTCTTTATCTGCTGTGTGTGACATTGGGCATGTGACCTGGACTGAATTACAAGAACACACAGGAGTCTGTTTTTCTTTTTTAAGATTTTTTTCTTTTTTTTTTTTATTGGGAAGACAGATTTACAGAGAAAAGAAGAGGTAGAAAAACAAGGACTTCCATCTCTTAATAGCCACAACATTCAGAGCTGAGCTGATCAAAAGCCAGGAAGCAGGAGTTTATCCCATGTCTCCCATATAGGAGCAGGGTCCCAAGGACTTGACCATCCTCCATTGCCTTTGTAGGTCACAAGCAGGGAGCTGGATGGGAAGTGGAGCAGCTGGGACTAGAACTAGTGCCCAGTGGGATGGCAGTGCTTGCAGGCCAAGGATTAGCCAATTGAGCCACAGTGCCAGCCCCCAAGCATGCAAGATTCTTAAGAGCCAGTTTTTTTTCTTTTTGTCCAAGAGAATCGGATATAAATCTTAGCATCTGTGACACTAAACAGTTTTAATTTATCTGAGCATCAGGTTGCTCATAGACTGGGATGCTACCCTCTGTGTCATCTGATTACATAAGTTTTACTCACAGAGATCTTCAACAATTAGCCTATTGGCTCACAGTACAGGCTCAGCATCTCTAACCCAAAGATCTGAAATGCTACAAACGTTCTTAAACTCTGCTGTCAATCGGGCAGGAAGTTACACACCCACTCTGAGTCACAGCTGAAATTCACAAAATTATGCAGACTAGCCTGTGAAATCACTTTCAGGCTAGATGTATAAGGTGTATATGAGGAGCATGGATCGTGTTTTTAGACTTGGGTTCCACCCCCAAGGTGTGGCTTATAAACAAAAGCCTTTCAAGATTTGAAAAAATTAAAACAAACACTTCCACATTTCAGGTGAGGTGTACTGCACCTGCCTTGAGAAACCCAGAAAAAGAGTTCACCTTTAGACCCAAGCAAGGTGACCTTCACTTGTCTGCCTTGATTTGTAAGTAGACTTCCTTCTCAGGCTGTCAACCTTGGAAGCCAGACAAATGGCTACATGATCAGGGGAAGGAGTTGTTGCTATTCTGCATGCCTCCTTGTGTCTTGTGAGTGCTGAAGGGTTACGTGAGTGTCTTTGAATTATGGTTTGGGGGATTCAACTCACTGATTGATTAAAAGTCAATTGGCTCTGATTCCTAGAGCCAGAAATGAGGTCATTCCCAACTAACTATATGACATTCATTGGGGAGTGTGGGGGAAGGGATAGTCCTCTGAAGAGAACCGTGGCTATAATTACCAGAAAGGCAGCCCAAACAACAGATGTCCACGACAGAGAATGTGTTTGCAGGATGAGTTAATTGGTCCTAATTATGACCCAATTTTTATTTGTTGTTTGAGATGATGAGCTGACTCCTTCTGACAATAGAGGAGCCAATGATGGTCTGTGATAGTTTGTTTTCATTTCCCTCTGGGTTGACTTGTGCTCCTTTCATTTCTCATCAGGGAATGCTATACACCACGCCCAGGGCATCTTCAGTGTGTTTCTGACACACAGGTTCATGCTCGGGTGTGCACCGTATACCTGTTTGTCCCCAACAAACACATTGATAATGAATCCAGCTGAAATCCATGCATTTTTGATATTTCAGGGTTCATCTTTGAAAGAATAATTTTTTAAGGAGAGAAACAAATAAACAGACAAAAAAACCCCAAAGGGTAATTAGTATTGTGGTTTTTTTTAAGATTTATTTATTTTTCTTACAAAGTCAGATATACAGAGAGGAGGAGAGACAGATAGGAAGATCTTCCGTCCGATGATTCACTCCCCAAATGACTGCAATGGCTGGTGCTGTGCCAATCCGAAGCCAGGAACCAGGAACCTCTTCCGGGTCTCCCACGCGGGTGCAGGGTCCCAAGGCTTTGGGCCGTCCTCCGCAGCTTTCCCAGGTCATAAACAGGGAACTGGATGGGAAGTGGAGCAGCTGGGACATGAACCGGTGCCCATATGGGATGCCAGCACCATAGGCACAGGCTTAGTCTACTGTGACATAGCGCCACGGCATCAACTCCCCATTTTGCTATTTTGGCTTCATAATTGCATGTATTGACTTTACAGAAGAGAATAGGTCTGCAGCCACCACCACGGGAAGGCACGGAAGCTCCCCCCTTCAGGTAAGCTTTCTTCCCAGCGTGTCGAACCCTGTGGGTTTGGCAGCAGCATCCATTTCACCTGTGGGATCTCCTGGCGTTGTCTTCACTGCCTGTCCTAGGGGAAGCGCTGAAGACATGGGTGTTGATTCTTTCTGCACAGGAACAAAGGAATTCTCCTTTCTCCCCGTTTTCAGGTCTACTATTAAAATGTGAAAAGACCAAGTTTTCTCTAATGTTGCCTGAAGCGTGAACTGGGAGCAGTTCAGCGAACAACTTGCTGCTGCTTTTTTGGCTCTAACTGGGCTCCTGTTTCCCATGGAAGAAAGGCTGCCTTAGAATGTGAAAGAATTTCAGGAAGAACTTGATTTTAACTGCAGCCGTGACCAAGGATGGAAGGCGTGCCCTGACTACAGCTGCATCCTTTGGCTCTCTTTTTAACATGCACAGTGCTCCCTCACTCTCCGAAATTATACCAATATGGGTGAGCATATATTTTCCCAAAAATTACATTTCTTGGAGTTCACTTCACACTTGGCTACTTACTTTGTACCAATTATTTCAAGCTAATTTACTAGATTGAGAGAAAGGCAGAGGAAAGTGGGGGAGGCAGTCAAGATAGAGGGCAGGGAGAGGGCAAAGGAGAGCGGGAGAAAGAGAGAGAAGCATTATGTTTGAATGGCATTCCCAATACTGACAGGTTGAAGCCCAATAGCCTTGGATATGGCTGTGATTGGAGATAGTTCTGAAGAAGTGACAAGTCCAACCTGACTTGTGTCCCAATGAGAAGAGATGGGCACTCACAAGGTAACACCAGGGATGTGCCGCCAGAGGAAAGCCGGTGTGAGGACACGACTAGAAGCAGGCACCTGCCAGCCAAGGTAAAATCATGTTTGCCAGCACTTTGGTCTTGAGCTTCCAGCCTCTAGAACTGAGAGCATGCATTTCTGTTGGCTAAGCCTCCCAGTGTGTGATGGTTTGTCGTGGTGGCCTGGTTTGCAATACAGTGCATCCCAGATTGTCATACCAGTAAATCTCTGCTACTCCAACCATGGCTTTCCTGTTGGAGATGTGGTTGTTACGTTCTTTTTTTTTTTTTTTTAAGATTTATTCATTTTATTACAGCCAGATATACACAGAGAGGAGGAGAGACAGAGAGGAAGATCTTCCGTCCGATGATTCACTCCCCAAGTGAGCCGCAACGGGCCGATGCGCTCCGATCTGAAGCCGGGAACCTGGAACCCCCTCCGGGTCTCCCATGCGGGTGCAGTGTCCCAATGCATTGGGCCGTCCTCGACTGCTTTCCCAGGCCACAAGTAGGGAGCTGGATGGGAAGTGGAGCAGCTGGGACATGAACCGGCGGCCATATGGGATCCCAGGGCTTTCAAGGCAAGGACTTTAGCCGCTAGGCCACGCCGCCAGGCCCGTGGTTGTTACATTCTAAGGAGCTGTCAAGGAATGTGTTGGAGGTTGGGACTTAGAGTGTGAGATTGTTATTACTTCAGCCTTACTTCAGGATGGATAAGCTCAGATATTATTTGATTTATACTGGAGGTTTAGAAAGGGTTTACTAGAGGAAAAAAAAATTTCCAGGAGCTGGCATGGTGACACAGTGTAATATTCCGCCGTTGTATGTTGCATCCTGTATTGAAGCACCGATTTGAGCGCCTGCTGCTCTGCTTCCAATCTAGCTTCCTGCTAAAGTCACTGGGAAGGTAGAGGGGGAGGTTCCAAGGTTCCTGGGCAACCAGGATGGAGTTCCTGGCATGTACTTGGCCCAGACCTGACCGCTGTGGCTATTTGAGTACCAGGGAATGGATACTGAGCAGAAACTGCAGACGACTCCAGCTGCTGCCCTGGGAAGGAGCTGCCATGGCAGGAGAGAAGAGGCTTTGGTGGAGAACCCTCTCTGGAACAGCAGGTGTCAGTTTCTCCTTCCTATCTCCAGTCTCACTGTTGTCTTCCAACGCCCTCATGAGCAGAACCTAACAGGAAGCAGCTGGAAAAGCAGAAACGTGCTTTTCCAAATTCTAGTCCCTGGATACAAAGCAGAGAAGTGAGGGCTGAGTTGGGAAATGAGAGATGATAGCTTGGAACTGAAGCCAGCCTGAGCAGAACTGGATCTCATTTCCTGCGGGATGTGGGCTTTGGGAGGAATGAAAGGAAGGCCTGGAAGTTCTGCTCACTGAACAAGTTGTTAGTCCTCCTTCTAGAGAAGTCATCCTGCAAGACCTGCTGGAAGCTTCCGGAAAGTGTTGGGGGAGAGTCAGCCTTGGCTGGCAGTGACTGTGGCAATGACAGTGAAGGAAGAATTACAGCGGCAACAGTTAAGGGGAAGTTGACACTTCCCTGTCCTCCACACCTCTTCCCAGAGCCCAACACAATGGTGGAGAATGTGAAACCCAGCAGAGGGTGTCGGAAGGAGGGTTGGCAAATAAATTGTACGACTCCCAGGTTAATTCCAAACAGTGTAAGTAGGGCACACGATGTGCATGTGGCTCTCTCTCCTCTGTCTTTATGCAACCATTCCAGGGTCAGGTTGAGCTGGAAGAAGATATCGGAACTAGATATGTTTTTTTAAACAATATTTATTCATTTTATTGGAAGGCGGAATTACAGACAGGAGAGACAGAGAGATCTGGTCATTTGCTCCCCGAATGGTCACAATGGCTGGAGCTGAGCCAACGCAAAGCCAGATGCCAGGAAATTTTTCTGGGTCTCCCACTTAGGTGCAGGGTTCCAAGGTCTTGAGCCATTCTACTCTGCTTTCCCAGGCCATAAACAGAGAGCTGGATCTGAAGTAGAACACCCGGGACTAGAACCAGCACCCATCTGGGATAAGCTGCATCTTTAAGAGATGTGGGAGAGCAAGTTAAGTGCAGTGAGTGGTTGGAGAAAAGCAGAATTGCTGTGTGTTTGTTACCCCTCTGGTCCATTGGGTTAAGACTTCTCAATGAACTGTGTGTGCACATGTTTGCATGCATGCATGCAGAGGGATGCATGTGGCTGGCATTTAAGAGTCTTCTGCATCCGATCACAAATTCTTGGACTTGAAGTGTTGTAAGAGCTGTTGACTTTGACCCTTGGTGTCCAGCTCTATAGGTGGAACCTGACTAGGATCTTGAGTTTGTGGGCTGTTGAAGACCTTGTTTGGGAAATCAACACTCGTTTGTTCACATTCGTGCCTAGCATAGACAAAAAAAAAAAAAAAAAAAAAAAAGGCAATTCAAGTGATGGGAGGTTGGAGCAGGTGTTTGGTGCAGAGTTAAGCTATATCTTGGGACACCCACATTCCATGTCAGGGTATCTGGCTCAGTCTCCATGTCCAACTTTCTGCTAATGCGCACCTTCAGAGGCAGCAGGTGGGAATTCAAGGATTTCAAAGATTGCTATTGCTCACGTGGGAGAGCTGGACTGAATCCCTGACTCCCGGCTTCATCCTGTGTCCGTTCTGGCTGTAGCTGGCATTGGAGGGATGAAGCAGCGAGTAGAAGATAGATCTCTTTCTTTCAGATCAATGAAAATAAGTGTTTAAAATAAAGAAACAGTGGGAATCTATGTACCAAATATTTATTGAGGTATCTAGAATGCATAGGCCCTGCTTTAGCTGCACAAAGATGAATAAAGTACAATCCTTGAAGAGCATGCCATCCCTGTCTTGAGGCGCTTACCCCCTAGAATGGAATACATGACAGCTATAGGAATTAACAAGCTTTAAGAAAATATACGTGACTCACCACTGGACAGAGACAGAGCTTATGTCCTCAGAAGTGGCCAGAGCCTGGAGATAATGTCATCAAGGCCTGGAATTGTGTTTTTCTGCTTCTTGGAAGCAGGACAGTAAAACTCGGTGTGTGGGATGTGAAGACCTACTGTGAAGCTGTGCTAGTAATAGGGTGTGGTATTAGAACCCGAATCAATAAATAGTAGGAGAAAAAAGGAGCCTGGAAGTAGACAGAGCTCTGGACAGACCTGACTTGGCCCAACGGTGACTCAGCAGAATCTTAAGAGAGGACAGTATTTTTCCATAAATAGCAATGGGACATTTGAGCATCAGTGTGGAAGAAGAAATGAAATTAGACCCCTACAACATATCTACACCGGGACCTATTCTTGGAGGATTATAGGTCTATGTTTTGGAAGGCAAAGTATTAAAGCTTTTAGAAGCTCAAAATGAAAGACCATCTTCCCGGTCTCAGGAGAGAGAAAGGTTTCTTAAATAAAATACAAGTCACTCACCGTAAATAAGACTATCAGAACATTAAGCTATGCTCAAATTCAGAACTTGCATTTATTAAAAGACATTACTAGGAAGTAAAAAGGTAAGGCAGATGGCGGAAGACAATGTTGCAACACAAATCAACAAAAGCTTCATGTCCAGATGATAAACAGCACGTCTACAAATCAGTGAGAAAGGCACCAGCTAGAAGAAAAATGATCAACATTCTCACAAGAAAAGAAATTCTAGCAGTCGGCACCAAGAAAAAGATGCTCAGCGTATTACTAATCAGGGAAAAGCAAATTACGCTGTAAGGAGTGACTGCAACAGTGGGCCCTGCAGTCTGACCCCCGCTGTGCTGGACCCAGAGCCACCCTGAACACCTGCTTACCTAACGCTACCGTAAATCCCCTTAAGGCCCACTTGCCTAAGTATCATGACCTTAGGGTTTAAACCGTGCTCTCTGCCAATCCCTGCATGTTGTGACCCCTTTTCCTGCCGGCCCTGCCCCACTAATGTCCTGAGGCGTTTATCCTCCTGTCTGCCTACGGACACAATTGCACTTCCAATACCCGCCCCTAGGCTACAGAGGTGCCTTTCCCGTTTGTTCTCTCACTGCTCTGCTCCTCTTTCTGCCCTTTATCTGCTCTCCACTTTCCCATCTCCTTTGTTCTCTCTCTTCTCTCTCCTTTCTCTTCTCCCTCATGCACACTCTCACTGCTCCCGCTTCCCCTGTTCCCTGTAGCTGCTCTCCCCGCCAGGATTAAGGATCTCTTTTAGGACTCTCTGGCAACTTTGGTTTGAGGAGAAACCCCTAATGACATGTATTCAATGACTCCAAGAAGTTTCTTCTGGGTTTCCCTCTTTGGTGCAGGGGCCTAAGGACTTGGATTAGCCTTCACTGCCTCCCTGGTTACAAGTAGGAAGCTGGATTGGAAGTGGAGCAGCTGAGACTCCAACTGGCACCCATACTCCATACAGGATGCCGGCACTGCTGGTGGAGACTTCGATTTGTTATGCCACTGTGTTGGCCCCCACACAACTACTTTGTAAAACAAGACAGCAGTAGCTACGGTTTTAATGCTGTATTTCCTAGATTAGCAAGGAAATTCTATTCCTGGGTGTATAACTTCTAGAAGTTTATGCATGCCAGGAATCGTGATGGGCGTGTTCATGACCACAATGCAATGGTCCCAAATTTAAAAACTCCATGATATCCATAGAAAAAAGGAATGGTTGAATATGTACGGGTATATTGGACAATAAAGTGCTATACAGCCGGGGTACATACTTGCTGTAAAGGACAAGATAACAAGTATTTGGGGGTTTTCAGGGCAGCCCCGTCTCTCACGACTGTAAGAATAGGTAGACAATACAGAGATGAATACAACTGCATTTTTTTTTCTTTTTAAAAGATTTATTTATTTTTATTGGAGAGGCAGATTAGGTTTACAGATGGAAGGAGAGACAGAGACAAAGATCTTCTATCCTCTAATTTACTTTCCAAATGGCTGCCACCGCCGGAGCTAAGCCCATCTGAAGCTGGGAGCCAGGAGCTTCTTGCAAGTATTCCACGCAGGTGCAGGGTCCCAAGGCTTTGGGCTGTCCTCCACTGCTTTCCCAGGACACAGGCAGGGAATTAGGAGGGAAGTGGGGCAGCTGGGACTTGAACTGGTGCCCATATGAGATCCTGGTGCTTCCAAGGTGAATGTTTAGCCACTGAACCATTGCGCAGGGTCCACAACTGCGTGTTCAATTTAACTTTATTCAGAAAACAGGTGGTGACCTGGAACTGGCCTGGCAGTGGACGGTCGGAAATTGGGCGGAAGCGGGCTGTGGTTTTCTGACCCTTGCTCGGAATGTGTGGAGACGAAAGAGCCCAGATAAAAATGACAACCTGGGTGTAAATATTTGACACACATGTAATGACAAATGTTGGACATGAAAGAACTCATCCTCCATTTTTATAGAATCCCATCTACATAAAGTTCAAAGGCATACAAGGTTAATGGTAGTGTTGAAGGAGTGTCTTGAGGTGGTAACGCTGTGATGGTACTTCAACACGTTCATGGAAAAGGAATTAAAAGATGAATTTGTCAGTAGGTGAGGGAAGGGACGATGGGAAGGTTAGAAGGGGAAATCCCTGAGCCTATGGAACCGTGTCATGAAAAGTAAAAAAGTTTTTAAAAAGAAATATATAAACACACAAAAAAAAATGATAAGAAAGAATGATGAGTTTATTTTGGTGCAAACATTTGAAACCTGGCCATATAAAGCATGTTCCAAACATTTGTGGGAAATGCATATCTAAAAAAAAAAAAAAAGAACCCTGTGTTTGAGTTTTCAGAAATATTTTGCATCAAATCAACTTTTGGTTTGATTGCATCCTCCATGAATGCTGTTTGAGATCCCATGATATGGCAAGACAAGGAACTGATTATGTGTAAAGCCAAGAATGGCCACTACTCCTGGAGGGCAGGGGGCAGTTGGGAAAGGACACTTATTTCTTGACCTGGGGAGTGGTCTTCACAGGTGTTCGTCTCTCACAACTGCATTTGTATTTTCTGTTCTCTTCTGGTTTGCATTCTATTTCTTAAAGAAATATATGTTGAATCAAAACACTTACTGAAAATCATGTGTCATGTAATTATGTTTCATTAACTAATTGAAAACGCTTTCCTTTGATGAACAAATATTCACCTTTATTTTGACATCATTCTTACGAGTTAACTCACTGGGATTCAATCCTAGAATCTCTGGTGGAGTGCTTCTCCCCTGCCCCCTCCAATACAAATGCCTGAGCTCATTATTCTGATCTTGAAAAAAACTATTTACATTGAAAGGCAGAGAGAGAGAGAGAGAGAGAGAGAGAGAGAGAGAGAGAGAGAGAGTGTGTTGTGAGAGGGAGCACGAGGGTACTTTCATCCACTGGATCACCTCCCAAATGCCCACAATACCAAGGCTGGGTCAGGCAGAAGCCAGGAACTGGACACTCAATCCAGACCTGTCTTACATGGTAGAGCCGTCACCTTTACCTGCCAGGATGCACTTCAGTAGGAAACGGTAATGGTGAGTGGAGCCAGGACTGTAACCCAAGCTCTGTAACTCCGCTATGGGATGCTTGCCTCCTCCTAAGGACTTAATTCAGCAGACACAGGCCCTGGTGGTTTACAGACACACCCCACAGGATGGTCCAAGCAGCCTCTGGTTCCACTTGTGCTATCCTGTTGCAATTTCTGTACACGCACTTCCCCTAGTCACCCACCCTGTACCAATATGCATCCAAGCCAGCAGCCTAAGCATTTCATTTCTGATTGCAATTGCCTTGGAGCGCGTGTTTCTTTGAGTCAAGAAGTCCAATCCCATTCAAGGCACTATCTCATCTGGCATTATATTCTAGCTTCTGATTCACTCACTTTTATAAACAGCAACACCTTGACACTGCTTTTCTAACACACTCATTTTCTCCTTTTAAGGTGAAGGCACCCTCTCGGCGGCTTCTCAAGGGCCTGCAGGTCACACCACCCTCCTTCCTCTCTATCCCCAGCAGGCTTGCCTCCCCCACTGCTGGAGATAAGTGCCTGTTTATCCCTTGCCTTTGTTTCTGGGCTCCAAGTCAGTTTCCTATCACCAGGAAACACTCCTTCTATCCTCTGATGACTCATCTTTATCAGCGATTCCTGGAGAACCTTATCAATAGCCTTTTGAGCAACTACATAAATTAAACCTATCCTTCTTATCCTCACTCTTTATTTACCTCTTGCAAACATCTCTAGCCATTGCAAAAATATGCATGATTAACTTCCTCCTTTGATAAGCACTGCACTTCTTTCCCGATGGGTTTTCCCTTTTTTTTTTTAAAGAAATGTTTAATAACTGGCTCATTGGAAAGTAATCTCCATTTCTGTGAAAGCCAAAGTAATCCTAAGTCCCTGTTTGTCTTGGTCCGTTCATTTTATGCCTGATAATCATTAACGGTGCCTCCTTGGACTTCAGCAAAGTCCTAGTTTGAAGAAAGTTTGGTGTTTACCTTACCAAAAAGTCATGCAGAGTTGTGGAACCAAACCTGGGTGGCTTGGAGATCTGATTCCTCAATCCTGGCCAGGCCACACACCGGCAGTGTGGATTTGATCATGGTGAATCCTCCAGAGATGGTGGCCAGACCAGCCGGGCAGTAGATGCAGAAGCTGCAGCAGCACCCCGACCCCTCCTCTGTCCCTGGAGCTTATTAGACATATAGTTCCTCAGGCTCCACCGAGACCCGTTAAGGCAGAATCCACGTTTAAGAATCCCCAGCTGACTTGCATGCTCATTATGGTGTGAGAAGCATTGTCCTAATCCTCACAAGGCTGCTGGTTGTTAATAAACTCAGAAGTGTCAAGCTTCAACAGAGCATTGCAAAGAATGAGTTCCATGCATTTTAATAGGAAGTCCACAGAAACAACAGTAGGATTCACTGAAAGCATGCATTTCCTTGTAGGATCATGTGCTTCTTTTAAACAAAGTGAATGCACGGAATCTACGATTCAGTTAACACATACAAACAGCGGTGAGTTGTCAACAATTAAAAAAGGAGTATCTCTTTAAAAAAAAAAAAATCCAAATGCTAGCAGCAATGTCCAGAAAAAAAAGTTACAGGTCTCATTGTGATTGTTACAGAGTGGTTCACTCAACATTTTGACGTGCGTGAATGCTTTATAGCCCTGTTTTGCATTTAAAATATCCACACAAATGAAAATGGAAAGGAAAAAGAACTACCTGTCAATATATGTTAGTCTCCTGTTTCTGCATTTTCTGTCATATACTAAGATTGCTTTTACCCCCTTGGGGGAAAAATAGTGTTACAATTCAGATTTCCAATAGCAGAAAAGAAAAGATACTTTATTGGCTCTAGAAGGGACTGTTTCTGATAATGCTGGCACTTCAGCTCGATTCTCAAGTGCACAGCAGACATCCTGGCAGTCTGGGAGCATGACAGTTACTCGGTTGACCTGGGGGTTACTCAATTGACATCTTCCAAGAAGAAACCTACTGGGCCTCACATAAATCACCAAGATTGGCTTCCATGAGGCTTGAATCTGCCGTACAATGGTTTCTGAGCCCATCCAGGCCTATTGAGCTCCTGGCCACATCTTCAGGTGGGCGGCACAAGCATTGCTAGCCCATTTCCTAACTGATTAAGATACCACCAATGGGGAGCATTTTACCTGTAGGTTCCTGCCCAACAAGGAGGGGGTCAGGGAATATTGAAAATCCCAAACCCTTTCTCAAACCTTTGGTGTCTCTCTCTGGGTTTCTCTCTGGAGGTGCTTTCACTTTCCCCCTCCCTTCTTGGTCACCTGGTCCCTTTGCAAATAAACTTTTCTGTCTGCAACAGATTCCCGGCTTTTTATTTCTATAATAAGCTGAGGAAAGAACCCATTGGACTTTTATAGTAACAGTTTCCACCATGCACAAGGAGGAAGTCTGTGACTGTAAGATTCGCTTGGCTAACACCTGATTTCATGGAATGCCACAGTGCCAGGATCGCAGGGTCTTTGTCCTGTTAGAAGCAGGTGCACTCCTGCCTATGCAACTATTCCCTGGAAGCTTTTCTCCTGGTTGACTGAAGGCAGTCTCACTCTCCTGACCCAAGGTGGAAGAAAAGCTCAGTGTTCTTTGTTCTTATGTGTTCTTTTCTTTTCTTTTCTTTTTTTTTATTCATTGATTACATTGTATTATGTGATACAGTTTCGTTGGAATCTTATGTGTTCTTAGGGCTGGGACCGGGTAGATATGGGGAAACCTGGATTTAGGTGATGGTTAAATCCAATCACAAATATTTATTTGTTATTGGAAAGGCAGATTTACAGAGAGGAGGAGGAGAGAGAGATCTTCTGTGCCTTGGCTCACTCCTCAGATGGCCACAACAGCTGGAGCTGGGCCAATCCAAAGCCAGGAGCCAGGCACCACTTCTGAGTCTTCCACATGGGTGCAGGGTCCCAAGGCTTTGGGCCATTCTTTGCTGCTTTCCCGGGCCACAGGCAGGGAGCTGGATGGGAAGTGATGTTGTAGGGTGCCAGACAATTCTAGGGTGTATTAAGGAGTCTTTATTAACCAAGCCTTGGTAATAACAGGGCACACTAGAACTTAGCATAGCAAATTACAAGTCCAGTGGCAATCCAGTCTGAATTGTAACCCTGAGAGGAACAAATGATCATTACCTCATAGTCCGTATATCAAACTAAAGACCTATGGTCCAGCTTCCCCAGCAACGGAAGTTATCTTGAGAGACATACAGCAAACAACCTGGACACACTTACAAAGCTGTAAACACTCATCCTTTCCTGGCTTCTCTGTCCACATTCCATTACTTCTATGCCTAACCTCTTCTGGAACTCTTGAAAGTACATATGTTAGAAATACCAAAGCATCTGAGCATTAACATCTTCACAGTCTTGCCCAAACACTGGACAGAGGGTGAGGAATACAGACACACAGAGGCCATGTTCAAGGGCTGCCTGCCCTCAGAGTCTGTTCACGGGAAGCCAGAGAGCAAGCAGGTACTGAGCGACAGAAGCACTCGACCAAAAGAGAGAGCCCCTCCCTATCGTGGGCCTTTGTGGGAGTTTGTGAACTGAGTGGTTATGCAAAAATGCAATACTGCCTCTCTCAGGTTCTGGGTGATGATAGGTAAGCATTACATGTGGGCAGAAAGGATTATGTGGGGAAGTTGTGGTTTCCAAGCTTGTGACTCTAAACTAGGTGCCTACCCCACAATAATGGAGCAACCAGGACATGAACCAGTGCCCATATAGGATGTCGGTGCTTGCAGGTGAAGGATTAGCCAATTGAGCCAATCAGGGAGATTGGGAGGGAAACTCCAAGGGAGGAGGACCTGGAAATCTGGTCAAGAGAGAGACTTTTAAACACGATTTTTCTGGACAAAAATATAGAACAACAGCTAACACCAATCAGAGGGTTGGCCACAAAATTCTAAGTGCTGGAATGATGATCCTGTCTAACTTGTGCAAAACAAAAAGGCATCAGAAGGGTGTGACTGGCAACTTCTTTCCATTCTCTTGATAATCTAAAGACTCAGGCAGTCTTGCTATTCTCTTGGTATGCTGCCTAAGGTGGTTTTTCATAGACACTGCCCCTTGGCTTTGTCTGCTAGGGACCTGCCCCTAACTTCTTATTAGCCCATCTACCTGTCACATTATGACCTGTTAAGGTCTTGTATCAGGGCCCAGCACCGTGGCCTAGCGGCTAAAGTCCTCACCTTGAAAGCCCCGGGATCCCATATGGGAGCCAGTTCTTATCCCGGCTGCTCCACTTCCCATCCAGCTCCCTGCTTGTGGCCTGGGAAAGCAGTCGAGGACGACCCAAAGCTTTGGGACCCTGCACCCGCGTGGGAGACCCGGAAGAGGTTCCTGGTTCCCAGCTTCGGATCGGCGCGCACTGGCCCGTTGCGGCTCACTTGGGGAGTGAAATATCGGATGGAAGATCTTTCTCTCTGTCTCTCCTCCTCTCTGTATATCCGGCTTTCCAATAATAATAATAATAATAATAAAAATCTTAAAAAAAAAAGGTGTTGTATCATAATATGGCAGGAGTCATCACTTGCAGAGACAATGAAACAAGCTGGACAGAGAAGAGAGCAGGTCTCCTGTAGTTTATACCCAACTCACTCTTTTGATGATAACCTTGATCAATGATTGAGGAAGGTATCCCAGGAGTCTGTCACCTCTTGGAGTACCCTCCAGTTTTCTCCCAATAGCAATTATGTTTCAAGATGAATCTGGAGGGGACACTCTGATTAAGCCATTCTAGGTGCAGACACTGCTAGACACTGCGCTTATACTCAATGGGGAAGGGGGTGGTGATGATGGTGGCTCACAGTTTAAGGAGATACCTGAACGAATGTGTAGATAAGGTCAGGTCCTACTTGGAATAGACAAAGGGCAAATTCCTTTAAAAGCATGCACAGCACTTATTTCTGCCCACCCCCCAGCCCCAAACTGCCTTCAGCCACAGCAGAAGTGCCAATCCCAGTCATCTGAGTTTCCGGTTTCATCATGAGAACAACAGTGAGGCTGAGATCCACCTTTCTGAATTTTCAGCTTAGCCTGAGAACACACAGTTCTTCACTGATTTGTCTGCACAGAAATTCTTTCATACGAGGCAAGAACTGAGCTTGAGTGCTTTTTTTTTTTTGCAGCTTTCCCCCTCAATAGTCCTGTGGGGGAGGCGGTCACCCAGATCATGAAATGGCTAAATGAGGGATTGCATCTGATGTGCCGTGCGCACCTGGCCAGGTCAGGAAACCGTTCCAAGCAGAGGGAAAGTTTCAAGTCCAGTCTCAGAGGATAAGTGGGGTGACCCAGGAAGGTGAGATCCTTGGGAGTGGGGTGGGACATGGGTCGGTGCTTAGGGGCCACCCACTCCCTTTTATGACCCCTGCCAGATACTAGGCTCCCCACCACACCGCACTCGTGGGTCTCTTGGCTGAGGATGGGAAGAATTTCTACTGAATTCAAGTGAGCAGAGACTTGGATGTTGCACAGGATAGCCCCACAACAACAATCCCAGTCAATACTCATGGGTCAGTAGATTTCAAGGTGCAGAAACTGCACTTGAAAAAAGAAAATACATCTTTGAAGGAAATGAAGTGTCAAGGAATAAGTCAGAAAACTTACACAGAGGGTTAAGGATGGAGTTAAAGATATAAGATGGGCTCAGGTTTCAGAAGGAATTTGTATACAATGAAAAGAATGTTTGGGGGGCATTACTAAACCCCCAAAGGATTATTATCATTATTTTCCTACAAGTCAGGGCTAAGATGCTGCTTGGGATGCCTGCATCCCATATGAGGGTCTGAGTTCAGCTCTGCTTACAGTTTCCTGTTGATGCACAGCCTGGGGGCCAGCTAATGCTGCTTCAGGGATTGGGGTCTTGCCCCCCATGCAGGAGACCCAGATGGCTTCTGGTTTCAGGCTGGCTCAGCCTTGGCTGCTGCGGGCCTTTGAGGAGAGTGAACCTAGGAATGGAAGATTCTCTCTGGAAAATACGTTAAGTAGTGAGCTGAAAAAAAAAAACAAGCTATTTTAAAAATTAAAGTAATATGTGCTCTTAAACAGCTAAAGGATTGTTTAAATCATCTCATTATTAGAATTGCATGTCATTTAGGTTTCATTTATAGAATAGCTTTTGCAAATATTGTAAAATGTATATGGTTACCACACATATCATGTTTATGTTATTTTAATTTACTCAAGAAAAAAGTGTATCATAAAAATACAATGATTTAGACTTGGGACACAATGTATGTAATGATTTTATCAGCTCCTGGGCAAGAGGAAAGCTCTTTTAAAACATAACAACTGAGCAAAAAAAAAAGCTCACAAAGAATACCCTTGGGTTTTACTGCATACAAAATCAAAACAGTGTTTAGAAAAATTGCAAGGCAACAAGGCAAATCATGTTAAGTACAAAGCAAGAGGAGAAATCACAAAGGAAATAATTGATTTTACTATATTATTCTTCTAGGATCTGTGAATTAAAGGTGTTAAACAAAATGAGAAGGCAAAAGGTGGTGCAAAGAAAACCCTTTAATATGAAAAAAATGGTCTTGAATTCCATATGAATACCTTCAAGAATACCTAAACATGGAAACCTGGCAGAGAGTATAGGTTCTTGCTATGCACAAATAGGTAACAGTCATAATTAGATAGTGAAACCCTGATATTAATAACAAGAACTGCACCTTAAAACAGCAAAAACAACTGAGTTTTTTTTCCCCTTAAATAGACAGAGATTAAAAAAAAAAACTAAGCACATAATACTCAATTCTGGAGAAGTTGAAGGAAGATTTACGTTTTCTTTCTCTTTTTCTTTAAAAATGTTTTTTCTTTTAAAAAAAGATTTATTCATTTTATTGGAAAGACTGATTTATGGAGAGAAGACAGAGTAAGCTCCTCTGTTCACTGATTCACTTCCCAAGTGGCCACAACAACCAGAGTTGTGCTGATCCAAAGCCAGGAACCAGGAGCTCTTCTAGGTCTCCCATGAGGGTGCAGGGTCCCAAGGCTGTGGGCCATCCTGGATTGCTTTCCCATCCAGCAGGGAGCTGGATGTTAAGTGGAGCAGCTGAGACATCAGCCAGTGCTAGTATGGGAGGCTGGCACTTCCAGCTGACAGGTTAGCCAAATGAGCTATCACACGGCTCCCTCCAACCCAAATAAGAAACAAGAGAAGAGAAATAGACAGAAACAGAGAAACAGGATAAGAGAGAGCCAGCACTCCCATCTGCTGTTTTACTCTCCAAATGGAAGAAACAGCCAGAGCTGGGCCAGGCTATAGTCAGGTGCCTGGGACTCAGCCTGTCTCTTATATGGGATTGTCAGGGTCCCAGATATTTGAGCCATCCCCAGCTGTCTCCTGGGGTGCTCATTGGCAGGAAGCTGGGTCTGGAGGCAGAGCCACTGTGCGCCTCTTCGCCTCCATCTCCTTCCCAACCTCCTTCACCCTCTGTTCTCATCTGCGTTGAGTGATGTTTGAGCCTTGGGGAGGGTGGAGGATGTTAGCTGAGGATGGCAGTGCCCAATTACTTAAAGTGTTAAAGTGTTATGCAGTCCTTTTTTTTTTTTTTTTTTTTTTTTTACTATTTTATATCTTTTACATTCATTTTACAAAAAGGTTATCTTTCTAACCTATTTTAGTTTGTCTTTAAATAAAAGAATTACAGTAAGATGAAAGGCTATGGTGCTGTGCTTTCTCCCTTCCACTACAGGGGTGAGTGTGTGTGTGTGTGTGTGTGTATCTTCCTTTTCTTTAAAGCTGGAGAGTCCATTTGAGCAGAAGTGGAACTTCTAGGCTAGCCCCAGGAAAATCAACTGATCCCCAAAGTCGTTGGCTGGGGGTAGTTAACAACCATCCTCTGAAAAAAATCTTTGCTCTTCCAAAACTTTGAAAGCTCACAGCCGAAATGTTCCTTGAAGAAAAGACAAACACCAAAGCTAATCCCCAAACAAGCCCAGCATAATGAAAAATGCCACGGGCGAGACAGGATATTGAGTTAAATGTGAGTTCTTCCACATATTTGCTGTGTGATATTGGACAAGTCTTCAGATCACATCCTACTCCTTAGCAAAGGTAGAGCTTTGGGCTTCGTGGAGTGTTTCCTAAGGCTCTTTCTGTGGGTTTGGTTGTAGGGGAGAGAGGGAGTGATGCTCTATCTCGCTCATGTGTGTGTGTGTGTGTGTGTGTGTGTGTGTGTGTGTGTGAGCTCTTGGGCTGGGGCTAGGGACCAAATGAACACAAGGGTTGATTAAAAGGAGAAATGCACACAGTTCCGCTTCTGGTCCACATACATGGGGAATTTGCCAAGGATGGTGATGGCCATGACAATGATGAAAAGCATGTTGCTTTTATACTTCCCCACTAAGGAAGCATCTGTTTGTGAAGAAATGACAGGACAGATGGATCTTGGGCAGGGAGCAGCAGATTCTAGCGCTGTCACTGGGAAGCGGATAGGAAAGGCTCAAGCAAAAAGCCTATTAGGTTCATTCCAGTCCCAGGGATCAGGCCCCCAGAATGGAGGCTGTGTTTCCACCTTGGCATGAAAAGGCAGAGTTATAGAGAGTTATAGAGAGGATATGGAATATATATATATATTCCAAGAGATAGATCTTCCAACTGCAGTAGCTGGAGCTGGGCAGGTCTGAAGCCAGGAGATAGGAGCAAGGAGCTTCTTCTGGATCTCCCACATGGGTTACAGAGGCCTAGGGACTTGAACCGTATTTGGTTGCTTTCCCAGGCCATAAGCAGAGAGCTGGAAAGGAAATGGAGCAGCTGGACTTAGAACTGTTGCCCCTATGGGATGCCAGTGTGGCAAAAGGGATATCAACCATTCACAATGCCATGGCCAAAGATCTTTACAGCTGGTTGCATGTAGCAGCAGACAAGCCAAGCAGCCCTTCCTGCAGTGATTTCAACTGGAAAACAGCAGCGTACATCCCTGCCTCCTTCATGGTCTCCATAATGGTCCCCTGCAATAGGTCCTTAGTTTCTCCATTTTACAGAAGAGGAAGCTAAGGGGTGAAGAGCTGTCTTGCCTGGAGTATTTACACAGCTCTGCTTTGAGAAAGGAAAGGGGAGTGTGCCTTTTTCCTGAGAGCCCAGGTTTCAGAAAGCCTGACAAAGCTGATTCAATTGCCAAGGACACAGAAGTGCATCTCTCTGGTTCAGGTTGAGAGTGTTCTTGTTGATTTAAGGAGCCCCAACCCGAATTCACAAGTAGATGCTCAAAGAGTCAATGGAGGATGGAAGTCCTCTGCTATGTATTTTTATTTGAAAAGCAGAGATGGAGAAAGAGATAGAGAGATATGTAATTTACCCACTGGTTCACCTCCCTTATTGCCTACAACAACAACTAGGGTTGGGACAGGCTGAAACCAGAAGCGTAGTACTCAGTGTGGGTCTCTCAGGTAGGTAGCAGGTACTTAAGTTTTTGAGCCATTATCTGGTGCCTCTTCGGGTGCAGTATAGCTGAAAGTTGGATTGGGAACATGGCCAAGACTCAAATCCAGGTACTCCGGGTACGTATGGGAGTGGCCTAAGAGACAGCTTCACCCATTCCAAAGAGCTAATTATTGCATGAGACTTTTCACAGAAGAAGTCAAACAAAACTCCGTTTAGTAAACCTTCTAATCTGGGCCCATTACAAAGGCTCAGAGGCTAAAATCTCACCTTGCACGCTCCAGGATCCTGTATGGGCACTGGTTCGTGTCCCTGCTGTACTTCCCATTCAGTTCCCTGCTTGTGGCCTGGGAAAGCAGTCAAAGATGGCCCAAACTTTGGGACCATGCTTCACCCATGTGGAAGACCTGGAAGAAACTTTTTTTTCTTTTGTAATTATCTCTTTTTTTTTTGATGATTTTTACATAGTTGATTAGGGTGATAAGGATCATGGGCTACAGGAAGGTGGGTGAGATCGTTATTTCCACATTTTCTTTTTGTCCTTCCTGTGTCTGGAGGGAAGAGAGGATATAACGGGAGAAGTCACACCCAGCCTCCCAAACACCTCCCTACCCTGGGATGGAGGACAGCCACCTGACACCATCCCAGGGTCCCCGAAGTGGGGCATGCTCTGAGAGTGCTGCTCAAGAGGTTTTGATAGTTCAACCTTTCTGAATTACTGCTGATCTCACCACTCCAAGCACACTGAAATCTCTCCAGAATGCACTGGTTGACACAGTCCAACTTAGAATCTCTGTTTGCCCAGTTACTCACTGCCAACACTTGGCTGGGGTAGTTGATCAATTTGTTCTGTCCTCCGTCCTCTGTTGTGGTACCAGGTGTCCTCTGGAGATTCCAACGTACTGCCATAATCCTCCATGAGCAACTGGATATACTGCCCACTGCTCCGTCTAAGCCACTGAGAAGGCCCAGCTCTGACATATGCACTCCATGGTCAGACCTTGGAACCTGCAGTTCTCTCCATGGCTGGGATTCTGAGTCCAGCAATTTAGTTGAGGGGATCTCCAAAGAAACTTCATCTGAGGTGATCCCAGACCTGATTTCTTGTGTGTATTTGCCAATACAGGGTCTGGGACAGTCTGTCACCCAATCAGCTTATACACATGCTGGTGGTTGCAATTGCTGGGTCAGTTCTGTTTCCAGCCCTGTCTTCTACATAAACCAGTGAGTGTTGGAGCCCAGCCTGAACTTGCTCACCACATACTCGGCCCTCAGGTACACCAGTGGGAGCTGCAGCCTATGTATGTACAGACTGGTCCTGTTTGTCCCACATCCCATTCAGCTTTCATACATGTCAATGGGCATTGAAGCCTACTTTGATCTAACCAGCCACACTCTCCAGCCCACACACATGTCTGCAGGTACCACTCTGTTAAACCATGCCTGTCCCAGTGCTGGTTCTTGTGTTCACCAGTTGGAGTGGCAACCCAAGGAGGAAGTACCCACTGTTTCCCTACTGGGCCCACTCCCATTCCTGAATCTTGCACTCTCCAGGTGGTTCTGCAGTTTAGCTTGACAGAATTTGCCCCCTGTGCCAGCATCTGCCAGTTGGTGCTGTGGCAAAGCCCAATCAACCCACACCCACTCTGATTTATGCATGCACCAGTAGGAATAGTCAACCTAGCCCGGCTTTCACCTGATCCAGCTCACAGGAGGCCAGTTGATGTTGTAGCCCTGCCCAGCCTGATCCGCTCCCTTCCCAACTCATGCTCCCCAGTGGGACTGGTGGTCCAGCAAGGGAGTCTCACGCAGTCCCCCTACCAGGAGCCTTTCCTCCCTACCTGGGTCTCATGTATGCTGGTTGGGTGCTGCAGCCCCATCTGACATGGCCCGCCTAGCCTCAGCATTGCCAGTGAGTACAGTAACCTGGCTAGGCCTGGGCCACCCCCAATTTCAGCTCACACTTGTGGGGGCCAACATGGAAAAAAGTCTTGGCTCCTGGCTTTGGATTGGCTCAGTCTACCCATTGTGGCCAATTGGGAAGTGCACCAGCAGATGGAAGATCTTTATCTCTGTTTCTCCTTCGCTCTGTAAATCTAATCTGTCTTTCCAATAAAAATAATGAATCTTAAAAACAAACTAAACAGGGCCCAGTACGGTAGTCTAGTGCCAAAAGTCCTCACCTCAAACACACTAAGGTCCCATATGGGTGCTGGTTCTAATTCCAGTGGCCCCACTCCCCATTCAACCCCTGCTTGTAGCCTGGGAAGGCAGTCCAGGATGACCCAAAGCCTTGGGACCCTACACCTGTGTGGGAGACCCAGAGGAGGCTCTGGGCTCCTGGCTTTGGATCAACTCAGCTCCGGCCCTTGCGTCTGCTTGGGGAATGAATCAATGGATGGAAGATCTTCCTTTCTGTCTCTCTTCCTCTCTATATATCTGACTTTCCAAAACAAACAAACAAAAAAGAACATGTGGCCAATATTGCAGCCCAGCAGCCTAAACCACCCTCTGTGGTGGTGACATCCCATATCAGAGTGTTAATTCTAGTCTCAGCTGCTCTGCTTCCCATCCAGTTCCCTGTTAATACACCTGGAAGAGATGAACAGTACTTGGGTCCTTGCCATCCAAAGGGAGGCCCAGATGGACTTTTCAGCCACTGGCTTTGGCCTAGTCCAGACCCAGCTGTTGTGGTCATTTGAGAAGTGAACCTGCAGTGGAAGATCTGTCCCTTTCTGTCTCTATGCCTTTCAAATAAATACAAATTTTCTTTTGGAAAAAGGAAGGAACTCTCTCTCTCTCTCTGCTTGCATAGAAGAAAGGCCATGTAAGGACACAGTGAGAAGACAGCCACCTGCCAGCCAGCCTGAGAACCCTTGCAAGAACCAGTCCTTACTGGATTAAAACAATCCCATGGTAGGAAAAGCAATGTGAGTGTGGCTTGGCATTGTATTAAGACAGCCCGAGATAACACAAAACTACAAGGCAACTTTAGGGGAGATTCTTCTGCTGCATTTGGGGACCTTGAGGAGAAAGCAGGTCTTATTCATTCAAGAAACGCTCAGTGCGGACCCAGATAGGCCAGACACTGTTCTGGGGGCTCCAAGAGTACCCCGAGCCAGTGGATGCAGCTCCTGCTTAAGTGTGTCAGGGGCAGCACTGTGTGACACTTACAGCCTAGGAGCATGGCTGGGTTGTGGCCATGCACAAAAGGCACACAACTCCCCATCACACCTAGGAAACAACCCAGCCCTGTTGTAATCCCAGCTAACATTAGTCACTTTGGGGACAGGCATTGGGTGCAGGGTTAAGGTGCTACTTGGGACTCCTATGTCCCGTATTAGAGCTCATCCTCCAAGGCCAGCTACCTGCCAGTGCACACCCTTGGAGGCAGCAGGTGCAATGGTTCAAGAACTTGGTCCCTGTTCTCTGTGTGGGAAGCCTAGATAATGCTCTTGACTCTTCACTTTGGCCTGAGCCAGCCTCCACTGCTGTGGGCTTTTGGAAAGTGAATCAGAGATGGAAGATCTCTTCATGTCTGTCTCTATCTGCCAAATAAGTAGACATTTAAAAAGACATTAACAATTGTGAGCTGCAACTGACTGGACAAAGACGTAGTCTCAGGGTGGACCTGACTGAAGCTGGGTTAAGAATTCTGTGCATAAACCTCAGTCTTATCCTCAATCCATCTTTCATAACAGAGAGCAAAAACCTTTAAATCTTCGCCCGCAAGGTGGAATTCATGCAACATGCATGACAGCCTAGTGGGCATGCACTCCTACCCTTTTTGAATATGCATAACCCTTCGTGCAGTGGTTTAATAAGATAATTTCCATATCAACCAACCCCATAAAACCTGGCTGACTGGGGAGGCTGTTTTGTGGCTACAAGATCACCTTGTTCCTCGACTTAGCCAACCCTAATACACTCCTTTTTGCTCTCTGCTGCAATCTTCTCTGTGCTTCTGTTGGCATACACACCAGACAAATATGCTAGATAAATAGTGTTTTCTGCCCAATTCCATTCCCATTTCCCACAGCCCCAGAGTTGCATGGAGGAGCCTCTGAGATAAATGTAGGAAGCGGTAGTGATTGAAAATGAACCAGGAAAAAAGGAGGCGAAAAAGAATGGCTATCAGTGTTGCATTGCCCCCCATTTTCCTGAATTGTTTTACACAGTGGTTGATAGACTCAGATACTAGGAAATGACCTGACCCAATGTTGATCAAACTCCAGTGTGTATCAGAACTGGAAGGAGCATAAAACACCTGGGTTCCTTCCCCAGACATTCTGACACTGTTGCAGGGGAGATAGAGAGATCCCACAGCTAGACTAGCTCCAGGCTCTTACCTCCATGTGGGAAAGAATTCAAAGAGAAGATGTGGATAAAGGGGAGCATGAAAGTAAGATTTATTCCAAGATGAAGTTCATGTGCACACTCAGACAGGAGCGCAGGCAGCTTCAGGAGAAAATGAGTGTTAACAACGAGCAAGCTACTGGGTGTCCTTTTTAGGATTGGGGTAGTGCCTGGGGCAGGACCTAACTGACTATTCAAAAGGAGCAGGGTATGATGCCAGGCTGAAGTATACCTGGTGGCTGGTGCAGGAGGGGAAATGAGGCTCAGGTGCACACTGGGTGTGCTGAGCCTGCTGCCACATTGGATTAATGTGAAAAGGGGTGTGGTTTTGGTGGGACAGTTCTCAGCATCTCCTTGCTACCTCCTTGCTTACAGTACAATAGGTCAGTACAGTACATCTGAAAGGAGCCCAGGAATTTGCAGGTCTATCAGACATCAGATGATGTTCATGTTGCCATACCCCAGGTGTGTGGTGCTGATCCAATGAACCTTTCCCTAAACAGATATCTCTAGGTGTCTTGCCCTGGTCATATACAGAAAGTCAATAGAGGAGGTGGTCCCTAGGGTAGGTTTTTGGTTTAAAAAGACTACTACACTCATCTGTGGCCTAATCCCACTGGTCCCATGGGATCAGAAGCAATGCTGATTGATTGACCCTGAGCCTGAGGCCACCTGTGGAACTGAAGGGATCAAACCCATCAGAATCACGTGATCTTTTTTTTTTTTAAAGCAGGGGTGCAGGGGTGGGAATGGAGACTAGATGCCAAACTACAAAAAGGACCAAGGTTGGACTTTCTGTGGGAAGAGAAGGGGTTCTAAGGGGAGGACATTGAGACTGGAGAATAGGAAGGAGATGTGGGGGCAGAGGCTGAGCGGGTGGGCAACTGCTGGACCTGAATCACTGTAACACTCTCCTTCCTTCCTTCCTTCCTTCCCTTCTTCCCTCTCTTCCTTCCTTCTCTCTTTCTTCCTTTTTTCTTTCTTCTTTCTTTCCTTCTCTTTCTTTTTCCTTCATTCCTTTCTTTCTTTCCTTCTCTCTCACTCTCTAAGATTTATTTTATTTATTTGAAAGGCAGAATTACAGAGAGACAGGAAAAAGCAGAGGCAGAGAGTTCTTGCCTCTGCTAGCTCACTTCCCAGATGGCCAAGATGGACTGGGCTGGGCCAGGCCAAAGCCAGGAACCAACAGCTTCTTCTGGGTCTCCCACATGGGTACATGGGTACTTTGTTTGTTTTAAAGATGTATTTTATTTATTTATTTAAAAGGTAGTATGATGGGGAGAGGGGAGAGAGATCTACCCTCTGCTGGTTCACTACCCAAATGACCTCAGCAACCAGGGCTGGGGCCAGGCTGAAGCCAAGAGCCTGGAATTCCATCCTGGTTCCCCATGTGAACACCAGAGACCCAAGTACTGGAGTTATCTTCTGCTTCCTTCTCAAGCATCTTAGCAGGAAACTGGCTTGGAAGCAGAATTGTTGGGATTCAAACCAGCACTCTGACACGGGATGCCAGCATTCCACATGGCAGTTTTACCTGCTGAGCCACATCAGTGGCACAACCCTCTCCTCTACCAGGATAGTCTGGTACCAAATGCATGCGGACTTCTTTCCAGATCAACCAATTCTAGCCAATAGCTGATGTCTGAGCATTCCATTCAATCCTAAAACTGCACAGCATGTTCTAGTGTCAGACCCCGTTAGTTAAGGGCTCAGGGCCCACTTCAGATGCCAATTGCAAGTCCTGGTCCTCTGGTACTTCTGACCAAAAGGCTGTGAACACAGGGTTTCCAGGACCTCCTCCATGAGGTCAGTAACTTGCTAGAATGACTCTCAGATGTCAGGCAAACAGTTTACTTGCTAGATTTATTACAAAAGGGAGCAACAGCACTCGACACAGCACTGGGTACACTGCACACTGTGGCAGTTGCTGCTATCAAAATGTCAATGTCAAAACACTGAAATGGAGCCGGACAGCCTACTGAGGGACAGTCTCACTCGTAGCATGCTATGGACATCAGGCCTTACCGCAGAAGTTCCAGCCTTTACACTCATAACAGACCTTATCCTAGGAAAGTCTTCAGGGCTGACAAGCGATTTGTGTCATGAATTAACCTCACACTAGCTGTCTTTGAACTTAGCTCTGTGGATGTCTTCTCCGTCTTTAACAAGCTCCCCTTCTGTTTGATCTCGCCAGGAAGACAGCCTTCGGGACTTGGTCGTTTCATCTTGGAGTGCCTGGTTTCAAGGTCTGCCTTGGTTTCTGATTCTGGCCAACCTGGAGTAGCAGGTGATGATGGCTCAGTGCTTGGTGTCTGACTGACCTGGATTGAATTCCTGGCTCCTGGCTTTGGCATGGTCAAACCCTGGCTCTTGTGGTGGTTTGGAGGTCGAGAGCCAAGGGATGGGCATGAACTCTCTAACTCTCTTCTCTTTTTCACTCCCTTTCTCTTTCACTCCCTCTTTCATGTAATTAAACAGTTTAGAAATGGCCCATTTGCCCCTTATCACTTCCACTTGGCCCACCATATCATGTATATCCCAAACTGCAAAGCCCTGATGTTCCCAGGTGAGCTCTGAACAGTCTGTCTCTCTGAGTTTCCTTTCAGATTGGCAAGGTGTCTACAAAACATGCCCTCCGGGGGCTGGCAGGCACCTTGGCACAGTATTCTAAGCCATTACCTGCGATGCTAGTATCCCATATCAGAAACATCTGCTTGAGTCTCAGCTGCTCCACCCCCAACCCAGCTCTCCGCTAAAGTGCTTGGGAAAGCAGCAGCACAGGGATCAGGATTTGGTTCCCTGCCAGCTACACGGGAGACCCAGATGGAGTTCCAGACTTCTGGCTTCAGGCAGACCAGCCCTAGCCCTTGCAGCCACTGGGGTGGGGGGGACAGTGAACCAACAGATAGAAGGTTTTTTTTTTTCCATCTCTCTGTCATTCTTGCAAATAAATAAAATAGTTATTAAAAATATATGGCCTCCAGGAGCAGGTGTTTGCACAATAGTTAAGCTGCTGCTTGGGATGCCTGGTTTCAAACCTTGCTTACAGTTCTGGTTTCTTGCTAATGTACACCCTGGGAGGCAATAGGTAATGTCTGTGGTTCACATAAGATACCCAGACTGAATTTTGGTTTACTGGCGCAGACCTGACTGTTGTGGTCATCTGGGCAGTGAGCCAAGGCATAAAAGATAGCTCTTTGCTTGTCTCCATTTCTCTCTGCCTTTCAAATACATGGAAAAGAAAAAAAAAATCCCCTGCTCATCCAGGAGCATGTAGAGAGACAGTCTAGGCCTCACCTTGGCCCCAGCCAGTCTGTTGCAGAGCTCATCTGTTGGAATTGCGTGTAAATTTCATGTTGAAAACTTGACACTGATTAGAAAAAGGTGTGGTACAGGAAATCCTTCTGCTTGGGTTTATGGCTGTATGAAGGCTTAAATGGGTATTCTTTGTCCTTTCTTATTTTTCTTCCTTTTCAAAAAAAAAGTATTTTGAAATGCAGGGAAAGAGAGAGAGAGAGAGAGAGAGAGAGAGAGAGAGAGAGACCTCCCTTGGCTGGCTCTCTCCCCAGATGGCCACATGGCAGGGCTGGGCCAGGCCAAAGCTAGGAGCCTGGACCTCCCTCTGGGTCTGCCATGCAGGTGGGCAGGGGCAGGGGCTCAAATCCTTGGATTGCCTGCTGCTGCTTTCTCAGGCCCATTAGCAGGGAGTTGGATGAGAAGTGAGCAGCCGAGACATGGGATGTTGGCGTCACAGGTGGCAGATGAACCCACTGCCCCACAGCACCAGCCCCTTTTCTTATTTTTAAAGATGCCATGCTGAGAAGGAGGACCAACACCAAAGAGATCCTCAGGGGACAGCCTCTTGGGTTCTATGAGGCACACTGGACTTTCAATCAAGTCCCCTCCTGGTAAGGACTATGTGATGCGGCCATAGGAACCATAGGTTGGTGGATTGAGCCTGATGCCAGGGCTCAGGTACACCTGATGGAGACTGAGCTGGGACTGAAGTGGGATCTACTCAACTCCCGTGCTGTACCTCATCAAGTGGTTGTCCCTAGGGTTCCCATGATAATGATGATTTTTGGGCAGCAAGGGCTGGGTGAGATCCAGGGAGTCACAAGGAACTTCTGCAGGGATGTTCTCATTTGGGTTGAAGGGTGGGTGAGACTAAAAATACCACCTATGTGACATATTTACACTGCTCTTGTTAATACCCCAGAGAGATTGCCAAGAGCCACTACCTCCAAGCCTGTGATTAAGCCGTAATAACCACTTTTGTGTTTATAAATTTTGTCCTTGATATCAGAGAAGGGTATTTTTAGGCTAGAATTTGAAGCTAAAAGTCCTGATGTGGGAGTGTGGATTTAAGTTGATGAGGCCAAGAAGGGCATAGCCATTCAACTAAGAGACTTTGTGTCTTGATCCTTGTAAGGAACCCAGCCAATCAGGACACCAGGCATCTCAACAGGTGTACAAGCTTGGTGGGTGTTGAAGTTCAGGAAACATCACCCCCAAGTAGGCTGCTTTGGACATTACACTGAGCCCACTTGGGAAACAGTCAATGCAGGGAGAGGGCTTCCCCAAACTTGCTCTAGCTGACTAAAGGCAGATCCTCCAAAAACAATTCTGTTTTTACAAATCTACTCCTTGGCCAACTGTTTTGAGAACCCAGAATCTTTCCCCTGAACTTTTCACTCTCCTCCGAGTTGCCTACTCATTCTCACAGTGGGTTAGATGCCACTTGGGATTCCCATAACTAAGTCCCTGCCTTGGACCTGTGGCTCTGCTCACAATCCTAGCTTCTTGCTAATATACGCTGTAGGAAGCGGTAGCTACTGGATCAAGTACTTGGGTTCCTGTCACACCTGGGGGAGACTGCCTCCTGTCTTCAGCTCAGCATAGCTTTGCCTTCTGTGGGCATTTGGAGACCATGGGTGGGAAATCTCTTCCTGTCTCTGTCTCCCTGCCTCTCAAATATAAGTAAATAAATAAAAGATAAAGAGGGCATAGAAGCTTCTAGAACTCACTGGGTTTTACAGTGCTTTTGTTCATGTCGCTACGTGTGTGATAAATTTATATTTTTCTTCTGTTAATCTGCCTACTGTCAGTTTATTTCATAGATTCATTTATCGAAGCATCAGTGATAGAAGGGAAGTCTTCTCTCCCCAGCAGTATCTATCCTCTTGTATCATATATTCATACTACTTTGTAATGAAGTTATTCGACATTCATTTATTGAGTTCTTACTCTATTCCAGGCACTGGGGACAGGTAGTGAATAAACGGACTCCAGTTTTTATGGAGTTCACATTCCAGCGATGTGGCTGCTTGCCACCTGGGAGACTAGACAATACACACATTTTTAAAAATGCCATTTTCTACTAAGTATCACAATGGAACTAAATGACAGAAATATTATTTGGGTCTTAGGGAAGTATGAAGAAAGTAATTTGTGGACTGAAGAGCATGGCTTTTGTTTTTTTTTAAAGACAGTGTTACAGAGAGGGGGGTGGGTACAGAAAGAAGGATCTTCCATCTGCCGGCTTACTCTCCAAATGGCCACAGTAGCCAGAACGGGGCTAGGCAGAAACCAGAAGCCAAAATCTTTCATGTCTCCCGTGTGTGTGATAGGGTCTCAAGCACTCGGTCCGTCTTCTGTTTCTTTTCCCATGCCATTAGCAGGAAGCTTGATCCGAAGTGGAGAAGCTGGGACTCCAGCAGGTGTACATAAGGGATGCTGGTGCTTCAGGTAGCAGCTTGAGCCTGTTATGCCGCAGTGCCAGTCCCTGGTTCCTCTGCTTTTGTCTGCCTGACCCCAGTCTCCCACTGTGTCTTCCTTCCTATCTCATCTCTGCTTGTCCAGTTCCAACATAAACATCACTTTCTTGGGCCCCGCATGGTAGCTTAGTGGTCTAAATCCTTGCCTTGCCAGCACCAGGATCCCATATGGGTGCCGATTCTAGTCCCGGCTGCTCCACTTCCCATCCAGCTCCCTGCTTGCTTAAGAGATATAGATATAGATATAGATATAGATATAGATATAGATATAGATATAGATATAGATATAGATATAGATATAGATATAGATATATAAATCTTAAGAAAAGCAGGAGACAGGAGGGTGTATTTGGAAGACACAACCTGCTCTTGTGGTAACTTATCCAGTCCAGTAAGAGTGAGAATTCCCTCATTTCTGTGAGAATCAGCCAGGTCTCTTGGGAGTGGCATCAATCACTTTATAAGGATGAAGCTCTCAGGACCCAAACACCTCTTAAAGATTTCCCTAGCACCGCTCAATGTTGTTACACTAGGGACCAAATTTTAACATGAGCCTTGGAGGGGAACAAGCCCAAGCATAAAGAGTGCATTCGTTCTGCATTTTCAACTGTTATCCCATTGGCTGACCAAGCAATCACATCACCATCTCGCCTTTGGAAAACAAAGCATAGGAGACAATAAATATTTGTCAGGTGATTTGTCCTTGTTGCACCTGTAGGTGATAGCATCTCCCGTTACTCACACAACATTATCTTTCCACCTTGCCTTGACCTCAAGCAACCCCCTTCTCCCACCTGCTTCTGTTAGATACCTCTTCTGCCTTCTCCGCACAGATCCATTTTCTTGAAGGCTTCAGAGTGATCATTTCTCTTATGCTTCCTGAAGTCTCCCTTTCTTCTCTACCTCTCCAGTCAAACTCAGTTCGTAATCCTCTCTCAGCCACTTTCGTGTCTCTGCCTGGGGAAAATTGCACCGCTTGAAAATGGGTGCTTCACAAATCCACAGCCACCAAGGCTCTGCCCAGAGGGTTGCTTCTTAATCCTCTTACTCAGCGGTGACCAGCTCCTCCTTCTGTGTCCTCACCCTGGATTCCGTGTGCCTTGGAGCCAAAACATGTTTGGACTTTCCAGTGGCAGGAACTGATAATTCCTTCCTTGTCTTTTTTTTTTTTTTTAATCATGTGACTTGGGTTTCTTCTACTGGAACTCAAAAGCCAACTGACAGGAGGATTCCTGACCTTAAGCTCAGAGAAGGGGCTAGAAAAGAGGGCTGGGGAATGACCCTTGCTGAATGGACAATAGGAACTGTTGATTCCATATCGGGGTTTAGTCTCTGGAAATTTGCAAGACAAACGTGTTAGTCGGGGAGGCAGAGACAGATCTCACAGAGAATATTCTGGAAGCTGATCAGTGAGAGTAGCTCTGTCCTCTTTCTACCTTTGCTCTAAATCTTCCTGAGGACAGAGCTACTTACAGTCTGAAATGGACAATCAGACACACTGCTGAACAGCTGCAGCCCTGGAGTTTCTTTGCTTCTTGGCAAAAGGATACTGACACAAAAGTATTTCTTTGTGGCAAATGATGCATTCATCTGGTTCATTTGAGACAAAATATGATTTGCATCTCAACTTCCTGTAACAAGCTCCATTTCTTCCGTGGATTTCATAATGTGTGATTTTGTTGGACCAGATGGGCGGGGCACATGCTTTACCAGTTTCCATCCAAGCCCAGGTTTTTCTTCTTTTAAATAGCAACAGCTGCTAAGCATGCTAATGATTGTATTTCATCAAAATAAACACTCCAAGTTGCTTCGGAGTTTTCCTTGGACCTGCTCCCCTGGTGGTAGGGGGAGGGTTGGTGGGTCCTCAAAGCTGAGCGAGAAGTTGTGCAGTTTAGATCTGAACAGAGCTCAGACTCCCAGTCCTGAAATGGGATGGATGGACAATTCTAGGATCAAAGAAAAAGATACACAGTCACCAGCCAGAGGCAGGACCCCTTAGTTCTGGCAGAATCAGGTTGCAGTTTCTCTCTATAGTCCTCAGCAATTCCAAGTTTGTGAAGGTTGTAGAGCTGCAGCATGGAAGCAAGCCAGCACCAGTAGCAGGTGTATGCTAGGCTCTGTTGTGGCAGCCAGAGGGCTCTCTTTTAGGGAGAATCCTGATCCTGTCCCATTCCTCCTTCATCTCTTCAACTGTTCTCACTGTATCACTCTTACCATTGGCTGCCCATTGGAATCTTTGGAGAATTTCCATTCCAGACACACACACACACAGAAGGGGGGCAGGGCAGAGAAAAAGAACTTCCATCCTCTGGTTCATTCCCCACATGATCACAATAGCCAGGGCTAGACCAGGCCAAAGTCAAGAGCTTCCTGAAGGTCTCCCAAGTGCAGGCAGGGGGCCAAGCACTTGAGCCATCATCTGTTGCTTTCCCAAACAAGTTAGCAGGGAGCAGGATTGGAAAAGGAACAACCGGGACTCAAACTAGTATCCAAATGGGATGCTGCTGCTGCAGGCATCAGCTTAACCCTGTTTCTCACCTCTTCAGTCTAACCTTGACCTCCTCATCCTCTCCACAATTTCCCTCCTTTCTATTCCTTAAATATATCCCTCGTTCCAGAAAACACTGCATCTAGTAGCAGGTGCTTTCCCTAGGCCATCCCATGCCCACCTTATCTTCCAGGCTTCTGAGAAAATCTCATTGATCATGGCACCTCCAACTTTCCCTCTATTACTTTCTATCCCAAGATTGTGCCTTGTTTCCTGCCCAGCATGTCACCAGCATTATCTGGTTTATCTAACTGTGATTTCTCTCCCTGCTAAAGGTAATTGCTAGAAGAGCTACAACCACCTCTACATCCGCCCCAGATATGATTCCCTGTTGCATCCCAGGGGTTTGGTGTCTAGCAGATGTTCAGATGTTAAATATTTGTTAAATGCAAAAACAAGTGTGTCGGAGGTGGATTAGTCTGGTTTATTTTTGTTAATACATCAAAATGCCCTAGATTAGGCTACTTCGTGAAGAAAATAGCTTGACGTGGCTCACAGTCCTGGCCTCTCCAGGGTAAAGCTCTGGTATTGGCTCAGCTCTAGTGAAAGCCTCTGAGCAGACAGTACCACAGTGCCTGGGAACAAGAATGGGAGGAACAGCTCACATCTGGAGCAGGAAATCAAATAGTGAGTATGGGATCGAACTTGCTTATATAACAACATTGAACCCTGAGAGAGCTCAGCTCCCTCTCTCATGATCTAATGACCTGCTAGTTACCACCTCTGATTCCGCCCTTCCCCACCACCTCTTAGCATCCCCACACCAGGGGATACAGTCCGAGGCGATGAACCCTGGCAGGGTCTACCTAAATCCTATCCAAACCATGGTGGGAAGAGGCCATTCAATCAATATTGCTGAATCAATGAATGATTTCATTGGAGCCTTCTAACAGCAGGTGTTGTAGCACCACTGTATAGCTAATTCATTGAGGTCAGAAGTTAAAAAAAAAGTTACAAATAATGGCAAGGGTGTTTAAACTGTCTACTACAAAAGGAGAAGGGCTTTGTTGGAAGGAGAGTAGACGACTACAAGGGTTTTTAGAGTAGACAGACTATGGGTTTTGGGGGATTCTGGAGTTACTAGCATGAATTCAGGAGCCCAAAGACTTAAACCATCCTCTGTTACTTTTCTAGGCCATAGGCAGAAGCTGGATTGAAAGTGGAGCAGCCAGGACTTGAGCTATACCAGTATGTGAAGCTGATGCTCTAGACAGATTATCCTGTGGAGCCACGGTATCAACCATGTCATTAGGTTTTAATGGTGGGCTTCTGAAGAGACTGTTTTAGGGTCACATCTGGTAGCCTTTGGTGGAATCTGATCTTCTGATCTTCAAGAAGGATGATGGGAGGATAATCCCGAAGGTTGGGAAACCAAAGGAGAATGTGACAACCTCACTGTTTGGACGGCGGAGGGGGTGACGTGCTCTTGGCAATGCCCAAAGGAGCTGGGTCTGGGGAATGGAGCAGCCATTCGAATCTCAGCGGCTTCCCTGCTGTTGACTCATTGAAACTGTCAGATTTGCTCTAGAGAGCTCTCTGTGCCTGATGCTGAAACCAGAAATGGCATGAGTCACACGGTGGCTGGCTCTGCAGCCAGTGAACCAGCCCGGACAGCAGAACTGGAAGAGAGTATGGATTTTGGCTTCCTCTGCACATTTGGTCTGGGAGCCTTTCTCAGGCTAATCAAGGTGCCCTTGCTTTTCCAGCTTTGCATCTAATCTTACAAATAATAGCAATAATAGGTGATGCATATTCATGAAGGCTGCCATAGCAGAATATCACGAACTGGTCTGAAACAACAGAGGCTGGCTTTCTACAGTTGTCAAGGCTGGACGTACAAGAACAAGGTGTCAGCAGGCTTGATTTCTTCCACAGCCTCTCTCCTTGAATACTGAAGGCTGCCTCCTTTTTGTGGCCTCACAAGGCTGCTCCTCCGTGTGTACATTCCTGGTGTCTGCATGTGTCCTAACCTCCTCTTACTATTAACACACCAGCCAGATCAGATCAGACCCCATTTTAAGATAATTACCGCTTTAAAGACCATGTCTCCAAATATAGTAGTATTCTAAAAGACCAGGTGTTAGGGGTTCAAAATATGAAGTTTTAGGGAACACAACTGAGCCCATAATAGGTGACATTGAGGGAGTGTTTATTCTGTGTCAGCCTCCCACATATGACTGAGCAAACATCACCTCTCATAACTTTCCATCAGCCTACGAGGTCAATGCTATTATCACAGCCTGTTTAGTCAAACTGAGACACAGAGGTAGAGAGGCCAAGGAGTTTGCCCACGTTCACACAGTTGAAAGTGCCAGACCTCTGGTTCATGACTGGTTCATGTCTCTGATTTGGAAATATGCTCTTTTAAAAATCTGTGTTAAATTGTTGAAAGCCACAATTTCACCTTTTCTTTTTCATCTGATATAGCTATAAGCATTATTATTTTTGGGTTTTACTTATCTACCTTTTGGGTCTCTTATTTTTTTTCCCTCCTAACTTTATTCCAAAGAAAAAGATTCCAGAAAATATTCTTAAGATCTTGTCTTTTAAATCATTTATTTATTTTTTTTGTGACAACCAATCTGCTCTTTCCCCTCTACTTGCATTAAAAATTCATAAATGAGATCTTCTCTTGTTAAGACCATTTCCATCCTCATTCTGTCCCTTCTCCACGGTGGAGAAGGTGTAATCCACTGAGAATAAGGAATTGGACACTGCTAGGCACCATGTGAAATAACTGAACAGATCATATAGTCATGCTTTCTAAGAATTATTTATTTTTATTGGAAAGTCAGATATACAGAGAGGAAAAGAGACAGAGAGATAAGGGATGAACAAGCATTTTTAAAAAGCATAATGATTACCAACATTCAGAGAACTTTGACCAATTGATAAAAAAGACAAGTGAATTGAAAAAGAGCACCCAGTTCCCATACGGTACTATACAAACCATCAGTCAGCATAGACTAGGCTGACCAACATCTGTAAAAGCCAAGGAAAGGCAAATGAAGCCCAATGGCTGACCCATTACGCTTGCTCCAATTTATAAAGAGAAAGAGTAATCCTGTACAGTTCTAGCTGGCAATATTGGGAAATAAAAATCACTACAACCTGTTAGAAAAGCAACCCAGGGACAGGTGCTAAGATTTAAAGTGCAAACATTCACAGACCCAGAAATCTGACCTTTAGAAATCTATTTTGGGAGCCTGGCACAGTAGCCTAGTGGCTAAAGTCCTTGCCTTACAGGCACTGGGATCCTATATGGGCACCGGTTCTAATCCCGGCAGCCCCGCTTCCCATCCAGCTCCCTGCTTGTGGCCTGGGAAAGCAGTCAAGGATGGCCCAGAGCCTTGGGACCCTGCAACCGGTGCTGACAATTGCAGGCATTTAAGAAGGGAAATCAGCTAACTGTTTCTCTTCTCTCTCCCTTCTTCCCTCAAATACATAATCAAATAAGAAAGAAAATTGTTTTAATTGTACAAACCATGAATATATTATCATTCTTTTAAAATTCACACAATACAGATGATCAAGAATTCACGGCAGTCAGCTGGAAAGGCTCCAGGTATTTTTCCAGGCACCTATATTCCAGACTTTTTCCTGTCTTTTTTTTGGTACAGTTTTCTTTTTTAACATAAATAGTGCCATAAATGGTGGTTTTGTCTTTTTCTCTTTTCACTTCAACAACATGTCTTAGAGATTTTCTGAGCCAGAGTACACAGAGCCATCTCATTGAGCATGCCGCACGGTATTCTGGGGTGTGACAGTCACCCTCCAAAACGAGTCCTGGTTCCTATTTCCTGGCATTCACCAGTTCCTGTCATTTCCCTCTGGGTGTGTCTGTGGAAGAGATTAGCATTTGAATCAGTACTCTGAATGAGGATCCACCCTCACGCCCGTGGGTGGGCATCTTCCCAGCCACCCCGGCCTGTGGAAAATACAAAGGCAGAGGAATGGCGAACACTCTTTCCTCTCCTCCAACTGAGACACCCAAGGTTTTTAAGGTTAAAATACAAAACAATATTTGTTCCCAGTGGAAATAAGAAAACAATGAGAAAGTATAAAGTGATAAGACGTGCCTTACCAGATACTAAGATGTGCAGGTTATTGCAGCCAACACAGTTGCACGAAGCACGAGAGAATATATGAGGTCCTGAGGTGGCGCTGAAGTCAATGGTTAGCCTTCAGAGAAGCTGAGTAAAGAGTGTTGGGGTCTCACTATACTTTTTCACAACTTCCTGTTAGTTGTTAGTTTCATAACTCATTTATTGTTCCTAAACAAAAAGGCTTTTTTTAAAAGAAGATTTATTTATTTTTATTGCAAAGTAGATATATGTAGAGAGGAGGAGAGACAGAGAGGAAGACCTTCTGTCCAATGATTCACTCCTCAAGTGACTGCAATGGCCGGTGCTGTGCCAATCCGAAGCCAGGAGCCAGGAGTTTCTTCCAGGTCTCCCACGCAGGTGCAGGGTCCCAAGGCTTTGGGCCATCTTCTACTGCATTCCCAGGCCACAAGCAGGGAGCTGGATAGGAAGCGGGGCTGCCGGGATTAGAACCAGCGCCCATATGGGATCTCAGTGTGTTCAAGCCAAGGACTTTACCTGCTAGACCATGGCGCCGGGCCCAAACAAAAAGGCTTTTAAAAACCAACACACAGGTGCCAGTGCTATGGCTCAACAAGCTATTCCTTTACCCTCAATCACAGGCTTCTCATGGACGTTGGTTCATATCCTGGCTGCTCCCCTGGAGCTTCTTCTGGATCTCCCACATGGGTGCAGGAGCCCAAGCACTTGGGCCCTCTTCCACTACTTTTCCCAGGCACATTAGCAGGAAGCTGGATCATAAGTAGAGCAGCCGATACATTTAAATTCTTTATTTGGTCTAAAAAAAAAAAAAGAATTAGGGTAGCTAGGACGTGAATGAGCATTCATATGGGATGGCGGGACTGCAGGTGGAAGCTTTATGCAGTGTACCACAACTCCAGGCCATAGATCAGTGTCTTACTGTGTGGATGATCCACAGTTTAGCCTTTCATCAGACAAAGGAGATTTGGGTTCTTTCTAGTTTTGGATTGTCATGAAGTATAATCATTCTCATACAGGATGTTGTGTTAGCACAAGTTTTCATTTCCCTTGGGTAGTACATAGGAACAGAATTGCTGGTTCACATGGTTAAGTAAGCGCTCAACTTTACAAGGATCTGCCAAATAGTTTTCCTAAATGGTACTTGCATTCTGCATTTCTGCCAGCAGCCCATAAGAGTTCCTGTCACTCTATACCCTTGCCTACACTCCCTGTTGTTTGTGTTTTAATTTTAGTTATTTGAATGGATGTACAGTAGTGCCTAACCTGCATAAGTTGGAAATTTGATCAGGCTCTTTTTCTGCATGTACTGCCTGCATCTCCTTGTTGCTCTTAGGGTGAAGTCTTAACTGGTTAGCATAGCCATGAAAGCTATTTGTTGAGTGGGTCTCTGCTGACCTTCCAAGCCCAGCTGTTGCTGTGCTCTGGAACTATTTTATTTCATGCGCTACTCGCATTGAACTACCTGTAGAGTCGTGGATGTACTATATTTCCTCACTTTTACACTTCTCCATACGCTATTGCCTTTGCCTAGAACATTCTTCCTTCTTTCGCTTGGGCAGAGTGTGTTCACTTACCTTAGAGGACAGTTACTCCAGATGTCATTGATGACTTCATTCTTCTCTTTCTCTTCTTCTTCTTTTTAAGACTTATTTATTTCCATTGGAAAAGCAGATTTGGAGAGAAGAAAAGACAAAGAGAAAGATCTTCCATCCTCTGGTTCGCTCCCCAAGTGGCCTCGACAGCCAGAGCTGAGCTGACCTGAAGCCAGGAGTCAGGAGCTTCTTCCAGGTCTCCCATATGGGTACAAGTTGCCTAGGCTTCAGGCCATCCACCACTGCCTTCCCAGCCATAAGCAGGTAACTGGACTGGAACTGGAACAGCCAGGACATGAACCAGTGACCAAATGGTATCCCAGTGCTTGCAAGGTGAGGATGTGGGATGAAAGATTTCTTTTTGAAAGGCAGGTTTAGAGAGAGATAGAGATACACGAAAAGAGAGATTTCTCAGTTTCCAAATGGCCTCAGTGACCAGAGCTGGGCCATCCAGAGGCAGTGGTCAGGAGCTTCATTTTGCTCTCCAATATGGGTGTAAGGACCGTCCTTCACTGTTTTCCCAGTCCATAAGCAGTGAGCTGGATGGGAAGTGAAGACAGTACTAGAGTGGCTCATTGGCCAACTGTTTGTACTCGCAGTCTCAGGCCTATGTCCCATGGGGTACTTGTTCTCTCCCTTCTACGCGGTGTCCCTACCTATTACCTGATGCATTCCGTTCTCGCTGCTTCCATTGTGTTAGGTGACAAAACCAACGAGCTTCTTTGGTGGCTCTTCTCATCAAGATGTGGAATTGTCCTCTGCTCCATGGAATTACCAAGTCCATTTTATGCACAAGGAAACTGAGCTTGCAGAGAGGGTCATCTGCATTCCAAGTTCAGGATTTCTGACTCCTGACCCTAAGTCTTTTCTATCTGGACCGTGAGAATCTGGTTGTCCTATGGACGCCCAGCCAATACTTGCTATGTTAGTTTTTGTTTGTTTGTTTTGTTTTGTTTTGTTTTGTTTTGTTTTGGTTACGGTAACAAGGTAACTGAAGCTGGACACTCATGAAGGAAAGAACTCAGTTCTGGAAGCTGAACATTCCAGACTGGATCAGCCCTGGTGAGGGCCTCATGGAAGGTGTGGGGTGCAAGATACAGAGACCACTTTACAAGGCTGAGAAGCAGGAAACAATCTCTTCGGGGAACAGGAAGACAAGTGATCTAAAAACCTCTGGTTAGTCTCTTCAAGGTGCCACCAAGGAGATCAAGCTTCTGACATGGGCACCCCTGTTAGTCAAGCCACGCCGCAAAGCATAGCATGAAAGACAGGGTTTTAATGGAGATTGCCAACCACACCATTCGCCATTCCCCTGTACTCTAAAGCAAAGGACCTGAGCCAAGGAAACCAGAACCTTCCTTTGAAACTTTCTGAATCTGAACAATGGGAGAAGATAGTCATGCTTCCAGCTTCACGGGGGAAAAAAAAAGAAACCACCCAGGGGCAAGTGGTGTGTGTGGAAGAGGGAGACGCAGGTGTCAGGCCCTAAACAGGAATGCCTGAGCTCCTGGATGTACTGTCACTAAGGGGAACTGCATTTCTAGTCTTCCTAAGCTTTAGATACTTTTGTGGATACATTCATCATACATTCATCGCCTTTGCCTCAGTGAGTTGAAACTAGGTCACTTGCAACAGTGCAAAGAACAAGCAGGATACACAAGCTTCGGGGGAACCAGGGTAAGGGAGAGGGTGAAGGCATCAGGCAAAAACCAGAACCCTTGAGCAACTCAGGAACTGAGCTGGGGAGGGGTCTGTGTGATCTGGGACCTTCGGTGCCCTCAGAAAACGAAAGCTGTTAGCCAGAAAGTCAACTTTGGTGGCAAAGGCGGTTAGGACTTGGGGCGTGAAATGAAAATGTATATTTCCACATCAGAGAGAAAAAAAAGTGTCTAACAGGTTGTGAATAATTCAGATTTAATTACTAGGAAGACACCTCCCTTTCCTTTTTATTTTTTATTCTTTGCCCTACCTGATGCTGAATCAGCAAGTTTGGTAGATATTTTTGCGCCACAAACTCTTCTTGGGAAATCGTGAGCCAAGTCCCCACCTCTCTGGAGCTGAGGTCATGAATCAGAAGGTACAGGTGTGAGATGCTCTCAGTCATGCCCATCGGTGGCATCACAGTGAGGTGGCATTGCCTTGTGCCAGTGCTGGCCAGATCAATTGCCATCCATTTCAAGCTTCATCACTACTTCAAGCTCCTGGGGTCCATATTCTCCCACCCTCACTTTCCTCTCCTCTCTGGATGCATATTCAAAAGCATAGCTTGAGATATAATCTACATATCACAAACGTCACTCCTTTAAGGCATACAATTAACCAATTTTTTTCCCAGTGGATCCGCAGTTGTATAAATTTTCACCATTATCTAATTTCTGCCATCAGCTAGGTGGTGACATGGGAACAGACCATCAATATTCACAAGCACATTCACAAAGTGGACTTCCAGAAGTGGGCTCCTCGGGTACTCAAAGAGATCTGGAAGTTTGCCATGAAAGAGATGGGGACTCCAGATGTGTGCATTGAGATCAGGCTCAACAGAGCTGTCTGGCCCAAAGGAACAAGGAACATCCCATACTGCATTTGCATCAGATTGTCTGGAAAACATAATGAAGCTGAAGATTCACTGAACAAGCCCTATACTTTGCTTACCTGTGTACCCATCACCACTTTCAAAAATCTACAAAGTGGATTAAAACTAAATCAATAAAGTTGTAAGACTTCAAAAACAATGATAATAGAAAAGAGAGCTGGAATTGGTTTTGACTTTGATCTAGCCGCTTACTTGGCTTGTGACCTCTGATCAAATTCCGTTACTTCTCTAGGTCTCATTCATAAAATGGGGATAATAACAATTCCCACTAAATTAATTAGCCTTTGATGACTATCTCAAAATACCTGCAGCAGCCCAACTTCATAAAGAAAAGGGCTTTACTTTTGGTTCATGATTCTGGGGGTTTATAGTCCAAGATCGACTAGGTCTCCATTGATTGGATAGTGATCTTTCTGGCAGTATCCCATTCTTGTATACAGCACCACATGGCAAGAGACCAGGAGTGTATGTGGAGGACATGAGGAGCCAGCAAGTGCAGCAGAGATGTTGGGACCAACATCTCTGGGTCTTTATAACGTGACTGTGCACCCTACTTTCCAAAAGAACATTCTTAATGATGTCAAGACTGCCTACTCAGCTCCCCTCCTTAAGTTTTTATCACCATTCAATAGACCTGGAGACCAAGGTTTTAACACACGGACCCCAGGGAGACATTTAACTCCCAAAATAATATCCAAGCCATCACACACACCTGGTGTGATTACAATGAGGCTAAATGCAAACATGCACATTAAGAATGGCAGCTGGTACATGTATCAGTAAAGATTGAATTGTTGAAATGGGCAGCCAAGTATTTCAGGTCCCAAAGCATTTCAGAGTCGTATCTGAACATAGTACATGTATACCTTAAACACCTTCTTCTGAAGCGCTCTATAGGTGAGTCTGAGGACACCTTTTTCAGGACTGGTCAGGCCCAGTGAGTCAGAGTAATATCCTTGTGAGTCAGACTTTAGAAGTACAAATACTTCTAGTTTCCAACAAGAGCTTAAATGGACCTATTTGGATTAGTACAGTGCAGAAGTATGGTTGCAGGGAAAGCAACTGATAAAAAGAAAGACAGAAGATGCATGAGACCTGGGAAAGCAACCTGTACCAAGAGATGGCTAGGAACTAGGGAAGACATATTTGCTTGGATCAAAGAAAGCTCTTGCTTTTTTGGCAAATATTTGTTGAGTATCTTCAGGGTGTCAGTATATTCGTTTTCCTTTGCTTTAACTGAAATATCTGGGAGGAACTTCTTAGGAAAGAGGCAGGTTTATTTCAATTCTGGTTTAGAGGCTTATAGTCCAGAGTCAGTGGCCCTGTCTGTCTGGTGTCTGATGTCAGTGGAGACACACATGACAGAGCTAGGTTCATGTGGTGAGCCAGGAGAGAAACACTGGGAGCACATGTTTCATCTACCCTCTATGTGATCTCTCCTTAGAGAACTCCGCCCCAGCAATCCAATCCACTGCAATCCCTTACCAAAGCCCAAACTTTCGACTCCCTAGTTGGATTAAGTTCCGTCCTTAACCCATTGACCATTAACATGAGACTAAAGCAGTTTAAACATCTGCATGAATTGGGGGAACCAGATTTTATTTAGGGTATAACAACCAAGGACTCTCCTAAATGACAACTGGAGTCTCTCCTCTACTAGAGCTCAGAGCCAAGTTCAAGCATAGCTGTAAAGACCTTGGATGCCTGCTTGTCTAGGAAGGAGAGTGGAGAAGTATTGAGAGCTCATTCTTAGGGAGTCTTAAGGGTGGGGCTGAGAGATTCTCCTCAGGTCCTGGGCAGTCGCTGGGGGAGGTTCAGGCTTTGGACTGGGATCTATCATCTACAGTATGTGTGTGTGACCTTGACAGTTTTCAACTTTTCCAGCAAATGAAGACCTCAGCATCTCCATCTTCAAAATCATGGACAAAGTTATAGCTTGCTGTCTGGCATGTATGTATCTGCAGCCAACGCCTGTCTGGTATTGCTACCATCCTTAAGCATTGTTTGCAATACATCTTCCTTCCAAATTCCCTCTCCATTGGTGGGTTCACAGTCTATGTGTTTGAAGGCTGGCTGGGAAGAAACTCACCTCTTTCTCCGCCGAGTGTCATGACCCATGTCCCGGGAGTGCAATGCCTGCACGAGGGTGGCTGAGAGTCCCCTCTTGTTGGGCAGGGGCCCCTGGTGGCCTCTGTGTCCTTGCACTACAAGGCCTCTCTCCACTTTACTTTTTAAATATTTCCCGAAGCTCTAATTGCTACACTTCCTCAAATGTTTTTAATATAGGCAATCAGTGACTACTGCAATTAGGAGGGCCTAATTACCAACGGCATTCTTTCTCTTCTCTCAGAAACCACCATTGGAACAGTGACAAATAAACCTTAATGAAGACCAAAGATCTGTCTGCAGTCTGAAGCCATTTGTAATCATGATCTCTTATTGTCAAAGCCAGCAGGCAGAGTGCTTTGAAGGACTATTGCATATTCAGAAGCAGCAGTGGCTGCAACTGCAGCAATAGCAACAGCAGCAGCAGCAGCAGTAGCAGCAGCAGCAGCAGCAGTAGCAAAAGATGCTCTGGGGGTTGAAGTCTGTGTCCTGGTAGGTGATAGGCAGGGCTGTCAAACCTATGGGTGTTGCTGTACCTCGTTTGTCTGATGAAGTCTTTTCAGTCACTTCCATGGTTCAGGTCCGGTTTGATTGTATCCCTAAGGCTCCTGTGCTGGAGGTTTAGTGTCCAGGGTGGTTGGTGTTGAGCGGCAGCACCTTTGAGAGGGGGAGGGTCTAGTACAAGGCCATGAAGTCATGAGGGGTATCCTTAAACCCTTGCACTCAAGGCTGGATCCATTTCTGCTTGTTTGTCGTGCAGTGATACAACCAGGTGGACCATTATTAGAGAACAAACAGATGGAGCCACCCAATCTTTTACTTGCAGACTCCAAACCTGTGAACAAAATAAAATCCTTTCCTTTTCTTTCTTTTTTTCTTCCTTTCTCTCTTTTATATTTATTTATTTATATTCAAAATTCTGATTTGCAGAGAGGAGAGACAAAGAGAAATGGCTGCAACAGCCAGAGCCAAGCTGATCTGAAGCCAGGAGCTGAGATCCTCTACTGGGTCTCCCACACTAATACAGGGTCCTAAAGCTTTGGGCTACTCTCTGCTGCTTTCTCAGGCCTCAAGCAGATAGCTGGATGGAGAGTGGCAGCTGGGAGATGAAACAGTACTCATATGGGATCCTGGCGCTTACAGGGGGATGGTTAGCCATTTCAGCCATTGCGCCAGGCCCAACCTGGTTTCATTATGAACTGCCCCATCTCATGTATTTTTGTAATAGCAGCAGCAGAAATTGAGATAATACAATCACTATTGCAAAAGTTACTGAGCTAGGGTATATGAATGGCAAAACACAAAAATCCCAAATATAATAGTTGATAGATAATGTGACAGTTTTTAACAGATAAGGACAAAGAGCTGGTGGTGTGGCTTGGAGGTTAAGCTGCCACTTGCAATGGTGGCATCTTCTATGAGCACTGGTTTCCAGCTCAGCTACTCCACTCCAAGCCCAGCTCTCGCTAATGTCCCTGGAAGGCATCAGAAGAAGATAGCCCTAGTGTTTGGGCCCCTGCCATCCATGTGCCACCCAGGATAGAGTGCTAGCCCAGCCCCAGCCGCTGGGTCATTTGGGAGTAAATCAGTGGTTGGAAGAGCTTTTTCTGTCTCTCCATCTCTCTCGGTCACTGCCTTTCAAACAACTAAACTTCATCTTGGGAAAAAGACAAGGAATGTTTTCAGTGTTCTCTCCCAAGTATCTGAATTCAAGGTTCATCTCCCTTGGAAAACCACTCCCATTTAGGCTTCCTGAGACTTGTGCTTGTCTCTTATGTCTTGACCCTATCTCTTAAGAGATGATAAATTTAGACTCTTTATGGCAAAGACACAGTTACCTCTTTCTTGCCTTGGGATTTATTACGACATAGCCTTAGAAACATTAGCGCAGAATGTGTAGAAGTGTCTCTATAGTTGCTCTCAACTCCAGCTATTATAAGACAACTTGGAAGCTTTAAAATCAAATAAGGATGACTGTTTGGCGCAGCTCTGAAAATACAGCCTGGGATGCCCACATCACTTATCAGAGTTGTTGGGTTCAAGTCTCAGTTCTGCTTCCAGGTCTAGCTTCCTGCTAGTGAACACCCTGGGAGGCAGGAGGCGATGGTTATGTAGTTGGGTCTCTGTCACCCACATGGGAAACCTAGCTTGAATTCTCAGCTCCTGGCTTCAGCCTGGTCCAGCCCTGGCTATTACAGCATTGGGGAGTGAACTAATCGATGGAAGATCCCTGTTTGTGTGTGTATGTTTCCTTCCATGTTACAAGTAGATTCTTAAAAGAGCAAAGAAGCCTCTACACCCTATCTACAAACACCCAACCCATGCTTGTCCTATATCTCAATAATCCCACTCTTGAGTGTCTGCCTCGGAAAAATGAATGCACCAAGACATACATGTGAAATGTTTATGGAAGCCTTTGTTATGATAGTCCAGAATTGCAAAGAGCCTAGTTTCTGTCATCAGTATGATGGATCATTAAACTGTAGCGTATTATTCAACAGAATGAAGGAATGCTATCAGATGAATCTCACATAATGTGTGGCTTCATTTATATGACCTTGACAATGGGCAAAAAAAAATCGAATCTAAGGTGATAGAAGTCAGAAAAATTGTGTCCTATATTCTGTAGGATGGAAGAAGTTACTGTCTGGAATGGCCTGAAGGAGCTTGTGAGGGAGGGAGGGAGCCTGGAGAAGTTGGATGACTTCTAAGGGTAGAGATACCGAGACACAAACACACTCATTTAAGGGAATTCCACGTTCAGGGCAAAAATCATTACGGTTCACTTGGCCATCAGGAACATCTCTAAGGAGTCCATTATGCTGCCCAGTTTATAAGTTCTAGCTTTGCTTCCAGATCCAGCTTCCTGCTATTGAGCCCTCTGGGAGGCACCAGGTGATGGGGTCAAGTACTTGGGTTCCTGCAACCCACTTGGGTCTTGATTGGGTTACAGGCTGCAGGTTTTGACTAGACCCAGTCCTGGGAATTGAAGAAATCTCTCTGTCTCTCTTTCTCTCTCTCTCTCTGTCTCTCTCTCTCTGCCTTTCAAATAAAGAAATGTAAAATAAGCAAAAAATTTCAGAAGGGATTTCAGCATTTGTTCTTGAGCAGAAAAAGCATGTGTTTTTTTGCCTCCTACTGTCCAGTTGATACATTAGCTGCTAATTGATTACTATTGAGTAAAACCCCTTACTTCTACCCTACTATTATGGGAAATCCCAGCCACTAAAGGCTGACCCCAAAGAGAACTCCATTCAGGGGTCATCTCGCAGATTTCCCATCAGAATCAGAGCTGTTCTCTCTGCTCTGGTAAAAAGAAGGTGGGGCGAAGGAAGAATCCCAGTCCATGGGTGAGGGATGAGATAGACATTGTGTGTGTGTGTGTGTGTGTGTGTGTGTAGAGGGAAAAAAAAAGAGAATACAGGAAGTTTGTGCAATTGAACGAGGGAAAGAACCAGATGTCTCAGAGAAGCGTGCTTTGAAGGCAACCCAACATTTGCCCATCAGAAGTTCCACCTGACCCTGTGGTAGGGGTGGCCCCAGACCTAGTGAGATGGTAGGAGGGATCCAATGTCCAAGTATGCCAAATGGAGCCATCCTGTCTGATGACATCCCAAGGGAACGGAGTCCCACCCTCCTTGGGACATTCCAGGGAGGCCTTCTTGGCCTGGTGCCCAGAGAGACTCATGCTAGCAAGCCCTCTGGCCCAGCAATATCCTCAGAAGGTGGTGGATAGAGGAAGGGAAGATGACAGGAGGACAAAGCTCACTCTATACTCATAAAAACCCAAGTCTGCATGCAGGAGCATACAGTTCTTCATTCTGGTCTGTCAGGTTCATCCTTGTTTTAAACTCCACAAGCTGGCTTATTACCCATCTCCCACTCCTGTGGGCATGTTTTTTCTTCTGGGGTCTAAGGATTTGAGGTCCTGCTGTACAGGGCAGGCAAGGAAAGAGGAGGCAGCACTCCCATTCCTCTGAGCCTTGATTTTTTTCCCAATGTAACAGAAACTCAGGTGCTCCTTGACTCTCCAGGGACTGACTTCTCAGCAAAGATCACTCCCTATTCAGTAGACCTTCCCCCAAACAAAGACTATAACAGGGGAAATAGATTTCAACCCCAGTCAGGTTCAAGTTATTTTGGAGAAATAAAAAGTGTGTGACTGTGCTCACTTCCAGCTACTGTTGGGAGATGTTGAAAACTGAAGACAACACCAGAAAAGGAAAGTGTTAATGTTTTAGAGGCCTGATGCTATCCGGGCTTAACATTAATCATGGGGAAGCTTAAGATTCCAGCAGAATCTGAATGAACTGGGCTACTTTCAACCCCTTTCCCTTTTCAAAGCAGCCTTTATCTTCTCAAGGTGGAATGACCCTGGTATTTGCATAATGTCATGTCTTTTATTCTTCCTCTTGTCCCGACTAATTGCTTTAGAATACTCAACCTCTGCGATTTCCTCTATCTTCCTTGCCAATAATGATTTACAGACTTTTCCCTCTTGGGATGGAAAATGTAGAGAAGTTGAGATATTTCAAAGGCACAAGGCTTTATGGAACTCACCCACACCTAAGCTCCCATCACTCTCCTCTCCCACCCCACCCCCGACCCCCATGCTCCATTGCAGTATTGACTGGACAGTGCCAAAAGGAATCTGTCTTATGTGAAAGGAGGGTGGGTTTAAAGGAAAAATTGTAGGAAGTTTTGTTGTTGTTTAAGCCTGATGGAGGCTGTTTTTTTTAAGGATAGACTTGGAGCGGGACTTGCCTACTTCTCTGCGGAAGATAAAATCAACCCAGTTCCTAAGACTCAGTGATGCTATGGTTATATACATGCCTGGTACCTTTATTTTTTTCTTTCTTTTCTTTTTTTCTCTTCCTTCCTTCCTTTCTTCCTTCTTCTTCTTCTTTTTTTAAAGATTTACTTGCTTTAATTTAAAAAGCAGATTACTACAAAGAGGAGAGACAGAAAAATCTTCCATCCACTGGTTCACTCCCCAGATAGTCACAGTGGTTACAGATGAGCTGATCTGAAGCCAGGCGCCAGGAGCTTCTTCCCTTGTGGGTGCAGAGTGTTAAGAACTTGGGCCCTCCTCCGTTGCTTTCCCAGGCCATAAACAGGGAATTGGATGGGAAGTGGAGTAGCTGGTACACGAACTTGTGCCCATATGGGATGCTGGTGCTTGGACATGGAGGATCAATCAATTGAGTCACAGCACCGGTGGTACCCTAATTTTCAGTCTGTACTCTTGGCTTCCACAGAGATAAGAATTCTAAATAGAGGCATATGCAAGGTGCAACAGTGAGAGCATGATTTATTTAAAAAGTGAGTGTGAACGGATATTCATACATTTAAATGTGGGTCTTATTTGGAGAAATACCCATCTGAATAGTCAACCCAAACTGTGATTAGAGGCATAAATAAATAAATAAATAAAATCTGTGATTAGAGAGCTGTTCCTCCTCAGTCTGTTTTATGAGGCAGGGGTGATGTCTTCGCTTGCATGAAGCTACTCAGGATGTTTAAGTACCTCTCCCCTTGGAGTTAATACCTGTGTGGTCATCAGGGTGCCATTCCCATTTCCCATTTAGTAAGCTCTGATTATGGGCCAATTATAAGTTAGGTACTGTCCAGCCTTGTCTTGTTTAATCCGTTGAAATGCTGATGGTGGCAAAGTAGTTTCCAGGTAGTCAGGGGGATAGTTCCTCCATCTTGGCCAAGGTTGGGGTTCCTGGAGGCGTGGGGGGGCTGGGAAATATCCTCAAGACCAGACTGGACGTCAAATTGTCCATAAGGGAGATGAATGACTTTGTAGGCTTGTGTTCAGGGACCTTCGAGGACCGACTGCTCTGCTCCCTCAATTCAGGGAATTAATTTTCATGAGGTATTGATTTGCAATCCTAAAGGCAGGGCACAGAAGCTTGAAGCTAAGCATGGAGGCAGGGAGTTTGGGAGGTGGGGATTAGGACCTCCTAGTTTCCAACATCTGCATCAGAGAATTTAGACACCGTTTTCAAGAAAGAGGAACAAATCAGCAGAGAACTGACAAAAAAAAAGGAAAATAATTTGGGCTTTCAGAGGTGGCCAGTTGTGGGACGGTACATAGATATAGAGGAAGCATTAATGGAAGATAAGGGTTTGCTTTGTAAGATTCATTTTATTTTATTTGAAAAGCTGAGTTACAGACAGAGGGAGGGAGGGAGAGAGAGAGAAAGATCTTCAATCCGCTGGTTTACTCCCCAATGGCTGCAACAGCCAGAGCAGAGCTGAAGATTCATCCAGGTCTCCCACGTGAGTGCAGGGGCCCGAGCTCTCTTCCTCTGCTTTCCCAGGTGCATTAGCAAAAGAGCTGGATTGAAAGTGCAGCAGCCAGGCCTCAAACTGGCACCCTTTGGGGATGCTGGTGCTGCAGGCGGTGGCTTTACATGCTGTGGCACAGCAGTGGTCCCAGGTGAAGGTTATTTTTAATAAGGTTTGTTTATGCAGATCCAAGCTGGTGCCCTTTGTGGTGATAAGAGTCATTCCTTCTTTCTGGTATGGAGGGGAAGGAGGAGGGAATACACCTTCACTCAGGCACACGTACGCCCTAACTTTAGTTTGAAAGGAGGCGGATACACAGCTTTTCCTGCATCTGCTATTTCTTAATTGCTTTCAGCTCAACAGCATCTTGCTGCCAAAGCAGCGTCTTTCAGGGTGGCCTGCTCTGATCCCTTTCAGCAGCTGAGCAAATAGAAATAGGAAAGGCAGCTTGCCTGAAATCTGCCCTAAAGACAGGAAGGCGGGGCTGGGACAGCAGGGGCAGAGCCTCCAGCAGCAGCTCCCAGGCACGGAGCTTCATTCTGCTCTCCCAGCTCCTTAGTCCCTGGGACACATGGTCGCAGGATAAGAAGCTGCTTGATCCCTAGGGAGGTGAGCATCAGGAGGAGCATCAGGAGGAGAACAGCTCCCACTGTTGGGGAGCTTAGGGCTAGGACTAGAGAATCAGAGACCAGAGAGGAGCCAGCACCAGAAGTGAGGAGTAAGATCCAGGATCCATGCCGGTAACCCAGTGGCAGTGAGAGTGGAGGAGGCAGAGAGGGAGAAGGATATGAAGGGTTAAGCCTGCAAAGAGGCTTACCGCAAAGAACTGGCTCACGTGGCTGTGGCTGGGAAGATCAGAAATCTGCAGTGCAATGATGTTCTGAGGGACCAGTCTCCTCTCCTTCAGGGAAGCCTCATTATGGGCACTGAGGGAAGGACAGTGAAGGAGAAACATCTTCCATCTGTTGGTGCAACCCCCAAAGGGTTGTATGGGTCTAGATCAGGCTGACCAGGCTGAATCCAGGAACTTAGAAATTCCTCTGGGTCTTCTGTGTGGGTTGCAGGGGCCCAAGTACTTGGGTCATCTTGTACTGCTTTCCCAGGAACATTTAGCAAGCAGCTGGATCGGAAGCATAGTAGCTGGAGCTGAAGCTGGTGTTCATAAGGGATGCTGATATTCCAGGTGGCAGCTTGCAAGCTATATCACATGTCAGCCACAGTGGCATGACTTTTTTTTTAAAGAAAGATCTATTTATTTTTATTGGATAAATTTACAGAGAGAAAGAGAGAAAGAAACATCTTCTGTCCGCTGGCTCATTCCCAAAGTGACTGTGATGGCTGGAGCTGAGCCAATCTGAAACCAGGAGCCAAGAACTTCTTCTAGGCCTCCTACATGGGTGCAGGGTCCTAGGTCTTGCTTTCCCAGGCCACAAGCAGGGAGCTAGATGGGAAGTGGAGAGGCAAGGGTAAGAACTGGCGCCTGTATGGGATCTCAGTGGATGCAAAGCAAGGACCTAAGCCACTAGGCTAGGGCTGGGCCCATGAGTTGTTTTCATCAAAGAGTTACTAGCAGGTATAAATATTTAAATGTCAGTTTATTTGGTCTCTTTCTGTTAACCCCTTTTCTTGTAGGGCGAAGAGACCTGAACAATCAAGTCCTTTGTTCATTGGCTACTGTGAAACTAAGCCTTGCTTCGTTCAGTGCTGCAAGAATAGTGGAGCAGGAGCCAAGCTCGCACACTAACTTCCCAACATGCTGGGGGTGAAGAGTCCTGATAAATTAGGGGGACTGGGATGGTGTGGGGAGGAGAATGACAATAACTCGGTTTTCTGGGAATAGGGGAGCTTCTCTCGTTTTGTCCTTTTATGGTCTGTTCGGTTTTGGGTGAAGCAGTGGATGCTTGTCAGGATGGTTGCCAACCGTTGTGAGGGGAGTCGTTTGTAGCATGGAAGGAGACAAGAAGGAGGCTTGAGGTCACGTTGGCAGTCATCTTGGATCTCTCCAAGTGAAACCAGGGGAGGAACAATCTCATTAGAACATCCTATTCTCAAAGAGAAATAAAGTTCATGTGGGGTAGAGATGCAGGCACCGTCCTAGAGGGTACTCCTTGTCTTTGTGGCCAACAATGGTCGGATGGTGAACCTTCTATTAGCTTTGGCCTCCCATAGTAGGTGACACAGGCAGAGGCCCAGCAGACTGTATTGGAGCTATAGCATATGTGTAAGCAGCTGATATGTGGGGCATTATTTGCCCTCATTTTTCCCTTTTATGAATAGGGAAACCGGAGCACAGAGAAAGGAGGTAATTTATCAAGTCACACAATTAGTAAATAGCTTTTGGAGGTTGAGGGGTCCAGGTTCTTGTCTCTGATGCACAAGATAATTCAAGGGTGAGGGCAGATTAAAGTTAGCCAGGGGCTGGTGTAGTAGCATAGCACATTAAGTCACTGTGAGGCTTGCATCCTATAGTGGAGGGTGAGCTGGAATCCCAGCTGCTCTGTTCCTATCCAGCTCCTTGCCAATGTTCCTAGGAAGGCAGTAAATGATGTCCCAAGTGCTTGGGTCGCTACAATCAACATGGGAGATGTGGATGGAGTTTCTGACTCCTGGCTTACAGTTGGCCCAGCTCTGACTATTGTGAACAGCTAGGGAGTGAAGCAGAGGATGGAAGATTGACCTCTCTGTGTCTCCTCTCCATATCTCTCTGCTCTTCAAATACATTCACACATATTTTTTTTAAAGCTAACAGAGGAGTGAGATTTATCACCAAAGCGAAGGGTACATACTTTAGAGGTAGTTTAGGGTTGTCCCTATGGGGTATAGGATTATCCCGAATGCATTCTGGAGGTATAGAGAGGGTGGTGCTCTGTGCAGAGTTCTCCAGAAAAGGACTGGAGACTTCCAGACACTCGGTGATTGCCCATTTCCTGGCCTTTTCAGGAAGTCTGTAAAGTTTCCTGGCATCAGGTGCACTATGGAAGTAAGAACGCCAGTCATGGTGATTCTACAAGGATACTGCAGCAGGCTGCAGGTCATTGAGAGGTGCAATCGGTGGGCTTGTTGGATATTTCAGCTGGTCCTGGTTCGGGGTGGCCACTTGGCCACAGCACATTAAGTCACTTTGGTGAGTTTTTAAAAGTGATTTTGAGTTGACAGCCATGGGAGGAGTTTTAGAGGCAGCCCTGGGAGAGAGTGCGGTGACGTATTTCTCTGGCTCTTTTTCTGATCTCTGGCTGTATCTGGTATCCATACAACAGAGTCAAGTTTGAAACCTTCCCATCATCCTTGCTGTCTAGAACCTAGGACGAACTCAGGTTGTCATCTTTTTAGTTCCTCATCTTTCTCCTCCCCATGGCCATGGTACCCAACCTGAAGGGACTTTTGCCTCTCCCACTCAGAAAGCATTTGAAGATGTCTGGAGATAGATCTGGTTTCAGAACATGGTGAGGAGAGAGGAGTAAGCCCTGGAGGCTGTCGAGCACCCTCGTGTACACAGAACAGGAACCCTCCCAACCAGAAATAACACAGCTCGAGGTGGCAGTGGTATCGCTGCTGAGAAGCCATGACTAACGTTCAATCCTTTGTGGCTTATGTTCACCAGAGATGGTTCCTTCTACGTGTCACCAGACACTTGGTGGGTTGTGATGAGTTAATGAATGAACGAATTGACAACAGCAGGGTGTCAGCGCTGCGACAGGTCTTCTTTGACATTTGCCTAACTGATCTGGAGGTGTACGTGGTGATGGCTCCATACTTGCCGATGCCACTTGACTGTGCCAGGTAGTGAAATGCCAAGCCGCTGGTGAGAAGCCACAGGAAGATCTCACCAGGCTGAGTGAGTGGGCAGAAGAGTTGCCAAGGATGAGGGTTTCAGTGTGAGCAAGAGCAAGGTGCTGTGTTTGGCAAAAAATAACCCACGCTATACTTAGAGTTTGGAAGAGGAGGGAACAGGATGAAAGAAAGGGAATCAAAATTTAAAGCACGCCAGAGGGTGATTCCAAAATGACTTGGTTATCGGGTTCACCTGAGCTCTAACTAACAATGCAGGAGCTAGGCCTTTGCCCCACGGGTACTTGATCTAAAGTCTCAGAGGTGCTTCAATGGGCTGCTTGTAGTTTTCTGCAGGTGCACAGAGCCGGTTTCTTCAGATTTCCTGATTCTTCAAGAGATGCCCCCAATTTTGGCTTTCTATACAAGTTCCCAATTCCTCCCTCCATTTTTGGTGTAGCTTTCTATTTTGATGCCATTTCAATCTATAGGAAAAAAATTGGAAGACAGGGTTGAAGGTCTCCTATAAACCCCTCACCCAGATTCACCAATGGTTAACATTTTCCTCTGTTTGCTGAGCATTTTATGACCTCAATTTTATAAATGCTCTCTGGGTCAAATAAGAACAGCAATAAAATTCAGTCCTTAAGCTATTGATCAGTAACTTTTAAAGTCTGGCTATACTTCAGCCCAAGTAAGAATTTCTTGCATTTTTTAAATTTGAAAGATTTTCCCCCAGGGGATACAAATGTACAGCCAGGGCAGAGATCTACTTGTCCTGGTTCCTCATGGCAAATCCATTTCCCCTTTTGGATTACGGAGGACGTATGACTAAATTCTGTCCAATGAGAGTAAAGCAAAAATGTAAAGGCATGCTTCCAGGGGGAAATTTCTTTACTGCCAAAGATGCATAGAAAAATGACAGATCTTTATCTGCTGGGCCTTGTCTGAATATGATGCCGTATTACAGATGGACATGATCGATATTGTATCTGGACATGATGGGTTTTGGTGTAGGGATATGATAGAAGGTTGTATCTGGATGTGATAGGATTTGGTATCAGAATACGGTAGGGAGCCCAACTCAATGGTTCAATTGGCTAATCCTCCCCTCACAAGTGCTGGGATCCCAAATGGGTACCAGTTCCTGTCCTGGCTGCTCCACTTCCCATCCAACTCCCTGCTTGTGGCCTGGGAAGGCAGTAGAGAATGGCTTAAGTACTTGGACCACTGCACCCACATGGGATAACTAGAGGAAACTCCTGGCTTCAGATCAGTTCAGCTCTGGCCACTGCAGCCCATTTGGGGAGTGAACCAGTGGATGGAAGATTTTTCTCTTTGTCTCTCCTGCTCTCTGTAAAGCTTCTTTTCCAACAATAAATAAACAGATCTTCAATTTTTATAAGATATGGTAGGATACTGTCAGGATGTGATGGGATATGTCGTCTGTATATGGGATATTATATTGTTATCCCAAGTTGGGTTCCTGTCCCCCGTGCTGAGTATGAGGACAAGTTTTGAGGATAAAAGAAAAAGCTTAATCTGTCAACAAATGACAGACCTCTGAGTCTCAATACCTCTTGCTCTCTCGAATCAAAGTGTTTTGTTTTGTTTTGTTTTTAAAAAGAAGGGTCCCAGAAAGAGGGGGCTGGTCTGGAGAAAGTACTAAGAAGCCACAGGCCTCTGGCACAGGGACCAAGGCTTGTCCCTAGACGCTTAATGATACATTCCTTCTCTGTTCTGTCATGAGGATTCCAAGACCCATAGGTGGTGAGATGCGACCTAGTCTGACTGAGTTGTTTTACTCTGTTTGGTTGCTATGATGGCTATATGCACTTCAGTTGGCCTGCAGGTGGTAGTTACTGTCTGCCCAGAACCTGGAATTCCTTTACTCAGACCTGGAATTCCCTAAACAAAGACCCTTGAGACAATAGTAACCAAGAAGTGTTAGGTATTAGAGAATCAAATAACCTCATAAGTCCAGGGGTTGGAATCCCCTAGGTTCAGTTATGTTATTCCCTTATTGAGTGAGCTAAACCAAGGAAGGGTGGTTCAGAGACCAGGGTCTAAAGACAGCTGGCATTTGCATTCAAGGTACTAGTTGGGGATCAGTTTCAATATTTGAATATGAAGGGATATTGTGCCTTGGTATGATGGAATAGTAGCCTAAGATGGAAGTGTGGGCAAATGGAAAGACTTTAGGTTCTTGAATTTCTCTCTAAGCTACTGAATGAATTAATCCAGTACTTTCTTTACTTAGCAATTTGTTTTTATGAAAGATCCATTTTTCTTATTGAAATTGTATGGCAGAGATGACATAGTCACCTGCTGAAGCTTGTGTATAAGGAATTTCTTCTGTAATGTGGAGGTATAGCTCTCCTGCCTGGATGATGTCTTCAGCATCCCTCTCCCTGGCATTCTAGATGGCACCATGTTGATTCATTCTTTTACCAAACGGAGTGTGATATGAACTGGGCTGCTTCTGGGACAAGAGAAATAGGGTTAAGTGTATCATTTTTCACTATTCCAGCACTACCTTTTCCTTCTCTGCACTCTCCACCCCCTACCCAACCCATGTACCAGGTGGATGACACCAGAACAACTTTGAAGCACCTGACAGCAGAATGACAAGACAGAAGCAGCATGAGTCTCTGAGTCACAGCTTGGAGCAGAGCCTGGAAGTGCCACTCAGCCAGGTCTGTGTATGAGCACCTGAGTCCTTGGCAGCACCTGCTCTGGAAAGAACCTAGTAGACCTGCCTAACACAAGCTCGTTGCCTTGGAGTGTTATTTGCACCAAAAAGCATTTCATCTAAATTATTGGGATGACAGTCCCTGAAGGCCAGATGATCAGCTTAAAGCTGGATTTGGCTTTTGTACAATTAAAAATAATTTTTTTTTATTGTCACCACCTCTTCATCAGTAGGTTAGCCAAGTATTAACTTTGAAAATTTCATAAGTTTAAATTAGTATACATTCATGAGACACAAAGCAGTGTTGTCACTTATCAATGCAGGATGTTAAATAAAGCAACTAAACATATCCCTCACCTCGACTCCTGTTTGTGTGGTGAGAGCATTTGAAATTCACTTTTTTAGCAAAATGTGCAATAGTCTATTATTAATTTCAGTCAGCGTGCAGCAGAACTAAAAATCATAAAATTCCTTCTGTCAGATATCTGACTCTTTGAGCGGCTTTGATTATTCGATTATTTGATTAGGACCAACGACGGGCAAAACCCCTCACACCAGCTGCCATTTGATCCACTTCGTGGTTTCTCTTTTTTCCTCCTTCCCTCCCTCCCTTCCTCCCTCCCTTCAGCTAGCTGTGCACCTGCCAGGGGAATAGCTCCATATTCAGCAGAATGGATATAATGAAAGACACAATAGGATCCTATTCTCATAGAAAAAAACACACAGTTTTGAGCTATCAAGGGGAAAAGTAGAACAAAACAAAGAGTAACAGGCATCTACTTCGGAGACGTGGGGAAGGAAATCCTTGCACACCTGAAGAATGAGAATGGTTGACACAGAGACAAAAAATCCAGGAAGCAGGAATAGCAGGTGCAAAGGCCCTGAGGCAGGACTGTGGTTTTTTGATCAAGGGATGAGCAAGGGGACAGCGTAGTGAGGTAGCAGCAAGGAAGATGACAACAGCCTGGAAGTAAGCTCAGCATGCTCTCAACACTGCAAAACCTTGAAGGCCACAGCAAACTTGGGATATTTGTGTCAGTGCGATGGGAAGCCATTGAAGGATGTCTTCTTGACCAACTTTTCTTTTTAAATCACTTTCACTTGTATTTGGTCCCTTCTCTCACCATACCAATCAGTGACCACCAGCCTTCTGTGTCTCTCCATTAACATCCCTGGTAGAGCCCGACTGATTGGCTGAACTTGTCACTTGAGTCCAGTCACAAATCCTAGGCCATTGGCCACCCTGTGAATGAATTAGCTGGTCAGATGAGCCACCCAACTCCACTGTGACTCTGGGCAGGATCATGGCCAGAATTTGGTCATATCCATCTATTAAGGACAATCGATGAAACATACAGTAATACAAGTTCCTAAGGAACTATTTGTAAAGATAGGATTTAATGGGATGCCAAATTATTTTCTATTTCTCACTTCATTTGAGAGAGAAAGAGAGAGAGAGAGAAAGAGAGAGGAGAGAGAGAGATCTCCTATTCATTGGTTCATTTCTCAAATGTTCACAGTGTCCAGGACTGGGTCAGGCTCAAGCCAGGAACCCGGAGCCCCATTGGGGTGTCTCAGCTGGGTGGCAGGAACCTGAATACTTGAGCTGTCCCTGGCTGCCTTCCAAGGTACATTAGCAGGAAGCTGGAATGCAAAACAGAGCTAGACTCAAACCCCTGGATGCAGGGGTCCCAGGCAGCAGCTTAACCACCAGGCCTAAAGGCTGCCCCTACGCTTATCTTTTAGTTGCGTTTTCTACGAAGTTTTTCAAGTACCCTGGCGAATATTGAAATTATAGTTTCTGGCACATAATAGATGCTTGAAGAGTACTGAATGAACGAATGAAGGAATAAATCAGTCAATGCCAGGGAGTGAGGCGTTGTGTGGTCTGGGGCGTCACTAAGGACTTTTTGGAAAGCATGAGACTTGATCTTAACCATGGTATGGGGGAAGGATTTGGAGAGGAAAAGGAAAAATGTTTAGGAAGGGCTAATGCTTATCAGCAAAGACAGACAACTAGGAACGAGTGTGATACCATAGATCCCAGCTTGTTAGAGTAGAGGTATAGGATGACAAGATCTAGAAGATAAGATGGTCAAGATGGGAAGAGGTCCAAATAGGAAAAATATATATCTGAGAGTGCTGTATTTATATTAAGAGCTGGGGCTAGGGCCTGATGCTGTAGCCTAGTGGCTAAAGTCCTCAACTTGCTGCCTGGGATCACATATGGGCACCAGTTTGTGGCCTGGCTACCCCACTTCTCTTCCGCTCCCTGCTTGTGGCCTAGGAAAGCAGTCAAGGATGGCCCAAAGCCTTGGTATCCTGCACTCACATGGGGGACCTTGAGAGAGCTCTTCTGGCTTCTGGCTTTGGATCACCTCAGCTCCAGCTATTGTGGCCATCTGGGGAATGAATTAGTGAATGGAAGATCTTTCTTGCTGTCTCTTCTTCACTCTGTAAATCTGACTTTCCAATAAAAATAAATAAAACTTAAAAAAAAAGTTGGGGCTGGTATTGTGGTATCGTGGGTTAAACCACTGCCTGTGGTATTGGCATCCCATATGGGTGATGGTGTGAGTCCTGGTTGCTCCACTTCTGATCCAGTTCCGTGCTAATGTTCCTGGGAAATGCAACAGAAGATGATCCAAGTGCTTGGGCCCCTGCAACCACAAGGGAGATCTGTATGGAGTTCCTGGCTCCTGGATTTGGCCTGGCTTAACCCCAGCCATTGTATCCATTTAGGGAGTGAACTGGTGGCTGGAAAATTTCTCTCTCTCTGTAATTCTTTCTTTTAAATGATAGATAAACATTTTAAAAAGTAATAACATCTAATATTTATAAAATACTATTATTTTTCATGTTCCTTTCCAAAGGCTTGTTGAATAATCAAGCTCATTTCATTCTCAACACAAGCTGGCAGATCAGCACTATTTATTGTGCCCATTGTACAGATGGGGAAGCTGAGGCCTAGGAGGATTTGCAAGGTTTTATAAGGTTGATAATTGCTGGGCCAGGGCTCAAATCCAACCAGCATTTGCATGCTTGAACACCAAGATACCTCGTTCCTTTCAAAAGATAGAGAACTAACTTGGCAAAAGATCAGTTCCAGGGGCTACACATGAAAGAAGCGTAAACAAGACACCCAGGGGTTCTGGTCTGGAGGGGGGGGAAAGGAAGTTGCCAGTGTGGAAGTGAGTGAGTTGCACTGAAATGAGGGAGGTGGGAGATGAAGAGCTCAGCCGTGGAGTCAGACATCCAAGGAGCGTGAGCAGGATGGCTTGGCAAGTCGCCACTGCAGATGGGGTGTGAGAACCTGCTTGTACCTGCAGGCCTCCCCTCTATCCAATGGGCTGAGCAATTGTATCTACTGTAAAGATTAGGATTAGAAGTAAGTGGGGTGAGGGGTCAGGAGGCTGCCTGAGACACTTGTGTTTCATACGGAAGGACCTGGTTTGGAGTCTTGGCTGCGCTACTTCTGTTGCCAGCCTCTCTCTTGATGTGTCCTCCGGGAGGCAGCAGAAGATGGCCCCTGCCACCCACCTGGGAGGCTCCAATGGAGGGGCAGTCCTCTAGCTTCTACCTGGCCCAGCCCTGGCTGTGGCAGCCATTTGGGGGAGTGAACCAGCAGATTAAAGGGCTGTGTGACATTCTGCCTTTCATAAGGCGAACATAATAAGAATATTTGAAAAAGCTGAGAATAAAGGTTAGGAGTAAATGAGACCGAATAAGAGAGGTTTCAGGCACAGGGCTTGACGCAAGGAAGCGGCTGAGGACACAGGAGCACTCCTTCTTTCTCTCTTTCTTGCTTATTTTAAATGTTAATTTATTTTTATTGAAAAGGCAGATTTATAGAGAGGAGAGACAGAGTAGGGAATATCTCCTATCTGCTGTTTCATTCCCCAAGTGGCAACAATGGCCAGAGCTGAGCTGATCTGAAGCCAGGAGCCAGGAACTTCTTCTGGGTCTTCCATGTGGGTACAGGGTCCCAAGGCTTTGGACTGCCCTCGACTGCTTTCCCAGGCCATAATCAGGGAGGTGGATGGGAAATGTAGCATCCAGGATACAAATTAATGCCTGTATGGGATGCTAGTGCCTCGAGGCAGAGGATTAGTTAACTGAAACATGGTGCCAGCCCCATTGGGATCACTCTTTAGTGAGATTTGGGCAACAATCAGCAACTCAAGGAGTGGTATCAACCTTCACTCCAGGCCTGCCAGGGGTTATATAACTGAGTGATCTTTTAGTGGAGGTGCTCTGGGAGGGTGCCTGTGCCAACACTTTGTAGGGTGCACGCCGAGATGGGCAGGGAGTCTGGGGCTCATTGTCCACATCTCTGGCTTGTGCAGAGGGACTTGGCTTCTGGAGCTGGAGCCTCGCTAGGCAAGGCCCTGGCACCTTCCTCTCCATCCCAGGTCTTGTCAGTATTGGACCATCTCGCAGGGATTGTTTCTTCCTCTTCAGTGTCCATTACTTAAGGATGAGGTCCTCAAAAGCTTCCAGAAAAGTCCATATTATGGGGACCACCATGATGGCACAGCGGGTTAAGCCAAGCACCTGTGACACCAGCATTCTATATGAGAGCCCTGGCTCCACCCCTTGCTGCGCCTTCTCTGCTTATGATTCAGCTCCCTGTTCATGCGCCTGGGAGAGCAGCAGAAGATGGCCCAAGGGGCTGGGTCTCCTCCACCCGTGTGGGAGAACAGCCTGGCATCCCAGACTCCATGTTCCAGCTTGACCCAACCCTGGCTGTATAAGTGTTTGTGGAGTGAATCAATGGATGGAAGATCTCACTTTCTGTGCCTCTCTCCATTCTCTGGGTCGCCACTCTGCCTTCCAAATCAACCCCATGAAACTTAAGAACATTCATGCTATGAAATTCACAGATTTCTAAATTTTTTTATTTGCCAGTAAAATAAAGTCATCTTTTAATTCCCCTGTGGGCTCGGCACGGTGGCCTAGTGGCTAAAGTGCTTGCCTTGAATACTCTGGGATCCCATATGGGCGCTGGTTCTAATCCTGGCAGTTCCACTTCCCATCCAGCTCCCTGCTTGTGGCCTGGGAAAGCAGTTGAGGACGGCCCAAAGCCTAGAGACCCTGCACGTGCGTGAGAGACCTGGAGGAGGTTCCTGGCTCCTGGCTTCGGATTGGCGCAGCACCGGCCGTTTCGGTCACTTGGGGAGTGAATCATCAGACATAAGATCTTCCTTTTTGTCTCTCCTCCTCTGTGTATATCTGCCTTTCCAATGAAAATAAATATAAATCTTTAAAATGAATAAATAAATGATTCCCCCTTGCCACGAGCTTTTGAAGCATCCTCAGAGCCTTTCCCAGAAAGTGTGGCTGAAGCTGTCTTGTCCTGAGAGGGGGAAGGGGTGGCTGTCAGGGTGGATGGATCAGAGAATGCCGAATGGTGCTCCCTTTCTGGTTTTCCTTTGGTGTGGGTGAGCCGAGGGAAACATCTTGAAACATCTTCTGGTGCTAGAACTGCTTCTGCCACACTTCTCTAACACTTGAGTTAGGTTTTTTTTTAAATACCAAGAAGAAACGGCTGGCTTTCCAACTCAGGACAAGCACCAGTAGCATCCAGCAAAGACTGTTTTGCTTTTATTGTATTTATTTTCGCAGGGACTGTGTGCTTACGGTAAGTCATTCCAGTTTTCATTTTACACTTGTGATATGAAGCTCCCTTTTGAAATGTATTTCTAGAAGGAAAAAAAAAAGACCCAAGTCCATGTAAAGAAAAACATTAGGTAAATAACTGCTGATGTGGTCTTCGGGTGTGGAAATCCTCTCGGGAATGATACCAAATAACTGAGGTTTGAAACATGCCGAGGGAATAGGAATCTTCTTCGTGCAGGAAACGGAGGCTTGGAAATAAATCTTGCCTCTGCCTGTAAGCATCCAGGGCTTTATTTCCTCATCTACCAAAGTGAAGAGAATTATTTCTCCAACGTGTGGTTGCTTTGAGGATGAAATGAGATAACACGATCTGTGTGCCATTGACACGCAGTGGCTCTTTTGCATGTAAAGACATGAGCAATTGCCAATTTCTTGCAAGTTCTTTTCTTGCAAGAAAATTCACTGTCAGTGTCAGTTTCTTAAGACTTCTGTTCCATAAGATCTGGTCATGAAATCTGAATAGGAAACCCTGACCTCTGATGTGCTGGTGTGGGCATTGGAAGGCGGGGCTTTAGGGAGATAGTTTTAGGGTTAGGGGAGGTCATGAGGGTGGGTCCCTTATGATGAGATCCCTATAAGGGGAGAGGCGAACACAACAAGTGGTAGGAACATAACCTCCTGGCAGCTGCTGCTGGATCCCTCAACCTGAGGGACCAGTCATAGAAGCCAGCCCGTCAGGCACACCCTGTTACAGCAGCTTGCGCTAACTAATTCAGTGCTTACTCCATTTAGAGTGCACCCACCCACACGTTTGTAACCCCGCATTACTGACCATGTGGAGACACCTTCACATGGGATGTTTCACTGACTACCTGGGGAAGAGGCTCCACAATGCCACACACATGAAGACGGAGGACTGAAGCTTAGGTGACTCGCTCAAGGTTCCCGAGAGCTCCCAAGGGTCTTGGACACCCACTCCTGTCGCCTCCAGGGACTCAAGTGGACCTACACAGGACCTGATGTTGGAGGGAGCATTTTAGCAATCCCAAGAGGTTTGGGTGGCTCTCTTCTGGAGGTTAACTCTTGGATGAGCCAAGTTCGGCTTCTGAGACGGAGAAGAGCTAGGTGGGGGCGATTAGTTATTGTGGGAAGTACCCTAAAGACACCAAACACTTCCAAGTTCAGTTGGTTACGACAAGGCAAAACCTTTAATAACATAAGTGCTGATTACATTAGCTGCTTTGG